>NW_027527392.1:72264-86778 GCF_008692635.1 Crocuta crocuta | reverse complement strand
CTACCTGCTGAAATAAAAGGTTTAGGTAGGATGTAGAGTCTCACAACATAATAGTAAAAAGTCCATGGTACAATAAAAAATCACCCCTCATATCAAGAGCCAGGAAAATTACAACTTGAATGAAAAAAGACAATCAACCGATGCCAACACAGAGATGAATCAAATGTTGGAATTATCTGACAAGGAATTTAAAGTAGCCATCACAAATAAACTTCAACAAGCAATAACAAATTCTTGTGAAATAAATGAAAAAAAGGAAAATCTCAGAAGAGATGTATGTTATGAAAAAGATTAAAGTGGAAATCTTCTAACTGNATGTCAGCATATAGAATCAGTGAATTTGAGGGCCAATTAATAAAATTTACCCAACCTGAAAGACAAGAAATGTATTGGAAAAAAATAATAAACAGACTCTCAGGAACCTGTGGAACAATAAAAAAAAATATTCATAGCATCGGAGTCCCAGGAGAAGAGGAGAAAGACAGTGAGGCTGAAAGAATATTAGAAAAAATAATGACTTAAAACACTCCAAAGGAAAGAAAATGCACACATACCAGAATATGAGCAAGCCCCAACAGGATTAAAAATTATTTTAAATCATTAAAACATCACAGGTAAACCTCTGAAAACTAAAGGCAAAGACAAAATCTTAAAAGCAGCAGAAATTATACATTACCTATCAGGGAACACCAATTTGAATAACAGTGGATTTCTCATCTAAAACTATGGAAGACAGAAGGAAGTGGTGTAATATTTTTCAAATTCTGAAAGGAAAGAGTATCCTTTAGGTGTTAAGAGAAATAAGAATATTTGTAGATAAAGAAAAATTAAAAGAATTTGTTGCTACCAGACTTACTCTTAAACAATGGCCACAGGAAATTCTTCAAGTTATAAAAGAAGGAATCTTGAAACATCAAGAAGGAAGAAAGTTAATTTTGTGTCCTGCAACTTAGCTGAATTTGTTTATTAGTTCTAGTGGGTTTTTTTGGTGGAATCTGTAGAATTTTATATATATAAGATCATGTCATCTACAGAGACAATTATATTTCTCCCTTTCCAATTTAGGTGTTCTTTATCTCTTTCTTGCCTAATTGCTCTCACTACGACTTCCAGTACTATGTTGACTCTAAGTGGGGAAAGTGAGGATCCTTGTGTTCTTCCCGATATTACAGAAAACGCTTTTACTTCTTCACCCTTGAGTATGATGGTAACTATGGGCTTGTCATATATGGCCTTTGTCATGTTGAAATACATTCTTTCTATACCTAATTTGTTAACAGTTTTTATCATGAAAGGATGTTGAATTTTTCTACATTTATTGAAATGATATGGCTTTTTTTCCTTCATTCTGTTCATCTTATGTATCTTGCTTATTGATTTGTATATGTTCAACTACCTTGCATCCTAGGTTAAATTCCACTTGATCATGGTGTTTGATCCTTTTAACGTGTTGTTGAATTCAGCTGCCAGTATTTTGTTGAGGATTCTTGCATCTACGTTCATCAAAGATATTGGCTTATGATTTTCTTTTATTGTAGTATGCGTGTCTGGCTTTGATATCAGAGTAATGCTGGCACAACAAAATGAGTTTGGAACTGTTCCCTCCTCTTCAATTTTCTGGAAGAATTTGAGAAGGATTGGCATTAATTCTTCTTCAAACGTTTGGTAGAATTCACCAGTGAAGCCATCTGGTCCTAGGCTTTTCTTTGTTGGGAGATTTTTTTTTTTTTTTAATTACTGATTCAGTTTCCTTACTTATTATTAGTCTGTTCAGATTTTCTTTTTCTTTTTTTAGTGTTTATTTATTTTTAAGAGAGCACAAGTTGGGGAGGGGCAAAGAGAAGGGGACAGAAGAACCGTGAGATCATGACCTGAGCCAAAGTCCAATGCTCAACTCACTGAGCTGTCCAGGTGCCGTTGTTCAGGATTTTCTGTTTCCTCATGATTCAGTCTTGGTAGGTTGTACATTTCTAGAAATTTATCCATTTTTTATGATATCCAGTTTATTTATTTGAGTCTTTTCTTAGTCTAGTTAAAGTTTTGTCAGCTTTGTCTTTTCAACCCTTCAATTTCATTGATCTTTTTCACTGTTCACCTAGTCTTTACTTCATTTATTTCTGCCCTAATTTTTATTATTTACTTCCTCTAACAACAGAAAGAGCAGCCGTATGGGTGAATACAGTAGACTGTTCTTCTCCCAAATTTTACAAATTGTATTTTATGATTGAAACAAAAGTTATAACACCATCTGATACTCAGGACAATAATAGTTGAAAGAAATGAGAGTAAAGGGACCTAAATGGAAATAAGATTTCCATATTTTACTTGAAGTGGCAAAATATTAACATGGTAGACTGTGTTATATCACATATTTATGTTGTAATATCTACAACAACCACTAGGAAAGCTATGCAAAGAGACATCTAGAAACACTATGAATAATTTAAGATGTATTTATTAAAAAGTTCATGTAATCCACAGGAAAACAAAAAAGAGAAGGAAGAAACAATAAAAATAATAATAAAATGGTAGACTTAAGCTCTAATATATGAGTAATTATCTTAAATGTAAATGGTCTGAATATACCACTAAAAAGGCAGACTCCCTGAGTGAACTGAAAAACAGGACCAAATACATGCAGTTTATAAAAAATTTCACTTCAAATTTCATGTTACAGGTAGGTTGAAAGGAAAAGGATAGAGACAGATCTGCTATACAAGCAATAAATAAAAGAATCAGAAAAGGCTATATTAATATCAGATAAAGTAGACTACAAATGAAAGAAAATTGGCAGAGACAGAGAGGTACATTACATAATAATGAAAGGGTCAATACATTTATTAGCTGTAATGACTCTCATTATGTATGCACCAAACAGCAAAGCCTTAAAATGATTGAAGGAAAAGCTAATAGAGCTGAAAGTTGAAATGGACTAGTTCACAATTATAGTTAGGGACTTCAACATTTGCCTCTCAGCAATTGAAGAATTACTAGACAGAAAATCAAAGAAGATATAGAAAATCTGAACAATATAATCAACCAGCAGTATCTAATTGGCATATATAAAACACTCCACCTAACAATAGCATCCATGTAATGGTTACCAAAATAGACAATATCTTGAGCCATAAAGCAAACTTCACACAGTTTGAAAGCATTGAGATAATACATGCATGTTTTCTGACTGTATGGAACCAGACTTGTAACCAATAACAGAAAAAAAAAAAAAATCTCCAAACACCTGAAAATTAAGCACTCCTAAATAACTCAAATGTCAGAGGATGTCTCCAGGAAGTAAAAAATACACAGAAAAAATTAAAGTAAAAACACAGCAGAAGAAAGCATATGGGATATAGCTAAAGCAGTGCTAAAAGGGAAATTTAGAGCAGAAAAGAGGAAAGATCAAAAATCAATAACAAAATTTCTATTTCAAGAAGCTAGGAAGAGTAAAATAAACCATAGCAAGAAGAAGGAAAGAAATAATAAAAAGCAGAAATAAATGAAATTGAAAATAGGGAAATAATAGTAAAAATTAATGAAATACAATTTTGGTTCATTAAAAATAAAATGATATTGATAAAGTTCTAGTAAAGCTGATAAAAACTAAAATAGAAAAGAAATAAGTCACCAAATATCAGAAATTAAACAGGAGGTATCACTACAGATCTTATTAATCATTAAAAAGTTACTGATGGAATACTGTAAAAAATTTACTCCAATAAATTTAACGACTTAGAAGAAATGGGCCAATTCTTCTAAAACCATAGGCTGCCAAATTTCAACCAAAATGAAATAGATAATCTGAATAGTCCTATGACCATCAAAGGAATTGCATTTGTAATTTTAAAACTCCACTAAATAGAGTTCTTTAGGCCCAGTTTCATAAGAGAATTCTACCAAATATTTAAAGAAGAGTTAACACCAATTATACAAAATCTTTGCCAGATAATAGAAGAGGAGGAAAATTTTCCAACTTATTTTATGAGGCAAATGTTACCCTGACACCAAAACTAGAACAACNTAGTATTGCTCATGAACTTAAACACAAAAATCCTCAATAAAATATTAAATATCAAATTCAACAATGTATAAAAAGAACATACCACGACCAAGTGGAATTTATTCCAGATATGCAAGTCTGGCTCAGTATTTAAAAATGTACCAATGCTGATCTTTAACAAAGGAGCAAAAGCAATACAATAGAGTAAAGATAGTCTCTTCAACACATGGTGCTAGGACAACTGGACATTCACATACAAAGAAAATTAATCAAAGTACAGACCTCACACCTTTCATAAAAATTAACTCAAAGTAGATCATAGACCTAAATGTAAAATGCAACTATAAAACTCCCAGAAGATAACATAGGAGAAAACCTAGATGAACTTGAGAATGGCGGTGACTTTCTAGATCAACATCAAAGGCATGATCAATGAAAGGAATAATTGGTAGGCTAGACTTCAATAGAGTTAAAACATTCTGCTCCGCAAAAGACAATGTCAAGAAAATTATAAGACGAAGCACAGACTGGGAGAAAAGATTTTCAAAAGACACATCTGATAAAGGACTGTTATCCAAAAATAAAAAGAACTCTTAAAATTCAACCATAAAAGACAACTCAATTAAAAAATAGGCCAAAGACTTTAACAGACTCCTCACCAAAGAAGATGCACAGATGGCAAATAACATAAAAAGTGCTTCATATCGTATGTCATAATGGAAATTCAGGTGAAAACAACAGTGAGATAGCACTACACACCTATTAGACTGGCCAAAATCTGGAACACTGACAACATCAAATGCTAGCGAGGATGTGGAGCAGCAGTAAGTCATATACATTGCTGGCGGGAATTCAAAATGGTACCATTACTTTGGAAGACAGTTTGGTAGTTTCTTACAGAACTAAACGTGCTCTTACCATCAGATTCAGCAATCATATTCCTTGGTATTTACCCAGAGGTGCTGAAAACTTATGTCCACACAAAAACTGGCACACGGATACTTACAGCAGCTTTATTCATAATTGTCAAAACTTCAAAACGACCAGGATGCCCTTCAGCAGGTGAATGGATAAATAAACCATGGTACATGCAGACAATAGAATATAATTCAGCACTAAAACGAAGTGACCCATCAGGCCATGAAAAGACATGGAGGAACCTTAAATGCACATTACTAAGTGAAAGAAGCCAACTGACTGCCATTCTGGGAAAGGCAAAACTATGGAGACAGTAAAAATATCAGTGGTTGCTAAGGGTTGGGGGAGAGAGGAGGAATGAAGAGCTGAAGCACAGAGGGTTTTTAGGGCAGTGGGAGTACTCTGTGTCATATTATAATGATGGAGATATGTCATCTCAGTTATACATATACATTTGTCAAACTCTATAAAATGTACAACACTAAGAATGAAACCAAAGGCTTTGGGTGGTTATGATGTGTAGGTTCTTCAACTGTATCAAATGTACCAGTCTTGTGACTGATCTTGATAATGGGGAGGGGGGCTATGCATGTGTAGGGGTTGGGAGTATGTCGTAAATCCATACCTTTACCTCAACTTTTCTATGCACCTAAAACTACTCTAAAAAAGTAAAGTCTTTTAAAAAATAAATCAATGTAATCTATCATATCAACTGACTAAAGAAGAAAAATCAGATGATCACTATTCATTGATGCAGAAAATGCATTTAGCAAGATTTAACACTCATTCATGATCAGAAAACCTCTCAGTGTTTTCCTCTTTCCCAAGATTGCTTTGGCTTTTCGGGGTCTTCTGTGGATATATATGAATATGAGGATTGTTTTTGCTACTTCTATGAGAAATGCCATTTGAATTTTGATAGGGATGGCACTGAATTTTTAGATTACTTTAGGTAGTATAGACACTTTAACAATATTAATTCTTCTGATCCAAGAATACAAGATATCTCTTCATTTATTTGTGTCTTCTTTGATTTCTTTTCATCACTGTCTTCATAGTTTTCAGTCACAGAACTTTCACCTCCTTGGTGAAATTTATTCCTAAGTATTTTATTCTTGTTGATGCTATTGTAACTGGGTTTTCCCCCTAGCTTCTTTTTCAGATAGTGTGTTGTTAATATGCAGGAATACAACTGGTTTTTGTATACTGATTTTGTATCTTGCAACTTTACTGAATTTGTTAATTAGTGCTAACAGTTTTTTGGTAAAATCTTTAGGGTTTCTTCTTTCTCTTTCTTTCTTTCTTTCTTTCTTTCTTTCTTTCTTTCTCTTTCCTTCCTTCCTTCCTTCCTTCCTTCCCTCCCTCCTTCCTTCCCTCTCTCTCTCTCTCTCTCTCTCTCTCTCTCTCTCTTTCTTTCTTATTATAGAGAGAGACAGCATATGAGCCAGGAAGAGGAGCAGAAGGGAAGAGAGAGAGAGAATCCTAAGCAGGCTCCATACTAATCGCAGAGTATGATGCGGGGCTCAATCCCATGACCTGGGAATCGTAGCCTGAGCCAAAATCAGGAGTCTAATGCTCAACAGACTGAGCCACCCAGGCACCCCAAGAGTTTTTTCTATATAACACCATGTCATCTGCAAAGAGACTATTTACTTTCTTCTTTTTTAATTTGGACACCTTTTATTTCTTCTTCTTGCCTAATTGCTCTAGCTAGGACTTTCAGTACTATGTTGAATAGAAGTGAAGAAAGTGGGCACCCTTGTGTTATTTCCACTCTTAGAGGAAAAACTTTTAGCTTTTCACTGTTGTGTATGATATTAGCTATGGACTTGCCATACATGGCCTTTATTATGTTGAGGTATATTCCTTCTACACCTAATTTATTGAAGAGATTTTTATCATGAAGGGATGTTGAATTTTTTCAAATGCTTTTTCTATATCTGCTTAGATGATCATATGGTTTTTATCCTTTATTCTGTTAATGTGGTGTATCATGCTTATTGATTTGTATATGTTGAACCATCTTTGCATCCAAGGGATAAATGAAACCACAAAAGACCCCAAATAGCCAAAACAGTCTTGAGTAAGAAGAACAAAGCTGGAGGCCTCACACTTCCTGGTTTCAAATTATATTTCAAAGCTATAGTAATCAGAACAATGTGGTACTGGCATAAAAACAAACACATAGATCAATGGAACATAATAGGTAGCCCAGAAATAAAACCACACGTATATGGTCAACTAATCTTGACAAGGGTGCAAAGAATTCACAATGGGTAAAGAATAGTCTCCAATAAATGGTGCTGGGAAAACTGGATATACACACATAAAAGAATGAAATTGGACCCTTATCTGGCATCATACAAAAAATTTAACCCAAAATAGATGAAAGATTTAAATGCTAGACCTGAAACTGTAAAATTCCTAGAAGAAAACACAGGGTAAAAGCTCCTTGACATTGGTCTTAGCAATGATTTTTTTATATATGACATTGAAAGCACAGGCAATAAAAGCAAAAATAAACAATGGGACCACATCAAACTAAAATGATTGTAGACAGCAAAGTAAACCATTAACAAAATGAAAAGGTAACAACATACAGAGTGGGAGAAAGTATTTGCAAACCATGTATCTGACGTAATTTTGGATTAACATCCAAAATATGTGAGGAAGTCATACAACTCAAGAACCAAGCACCGCAAATAATCCAATTAAAAAATGAGCCAGGATGGCTCCATTGGTTGAGTGTCCGACTCTTGATTTCAGCTCATGTCATGATCCCCGGGTCATGGGATCAAAACCCCATATCAGGTTCCACACTGAGTGTGGAGCATGGTTAGGATTCCCTCTCTCTCCCTCCCTCCCTCCCTCCCTGCTAGCCATCCCTAGCAAGAGAGATTTCACTCTTGTTCTCTTTTCTTCCTTCCATGAAATTGTTCTGTTTATAAAATTCTATCATTTGAGAAACTCTCCCAGCCGAAGACAGACAACATGACTAAAGTCCATTCTGCATTACACATTGATGCCCTGTTCCAAAATGAATGACCTTGTCAGCTCCTTTCACCTCTTGAACTTACAGCCACAGAAACCTTGTCAGTTACGTTGGAGAGACTCCCCATGCATGAATCGGGACAGATCTGAGAGGCCATCTGCACACTGAAGGTTACAGGAGTGTGCGATCATTTGGGGGCACGGACCATTTGTGAAATTGACAGGCACGTTCTCGTTTGTTTATAAACTGCGTGCTAGCTGGGTCACATAGGTTGTATCTGTGAGGGAGGTAGTCGCTTCTGACAGACAGCCCGTGGGCTTGATGGCTGAGAAAGCCCTCGGTAGCTCTGTTTCCAAGAAACAGCGGCAGGGATAGAACTTTGCTGTCACCCCAGCACCAGGCACAAGGGACTGTGGTTTTCGGCAACCGGGGATATTTAGGGGCTGCTGCTCGCCGTCTCCTGTAACATTAACACTCCCGCCTTGGAGTGTCGCAGCAGTTATTTTTAATGATTGTTTTGGATAATATTCTAATTGTCAGTGCCCCTCACCCCAGGGCAACTTTGATGATTTTCCCTTTCTTACTGAGAGATCAGTCTGACTCATTTGTGCATACATTTCTAAGAAAGGAAAAGGTAAGTCTGGCACCTGGAAAGAGAAGAGCACTTGGCTTGTGTAAAGGGTGTGTGTGTGTGTGTGTTTCTCTTTCTCTTTCTCTACTGAGCATCATTTTCCCTGTCAGAAGACTGGGTTGTGTGGGGTCATGTCTGAGCCAGTCTATCCTTGTTCCTTTATGTGCCAGTATTTCAACCATACTCGTGTTCTAGTCGGCATTGTTTCCCCATCCAGCAAAATAATTCACCTCTCCAAAACCAAATGTGCGTCTATTTTCCACTTAATCAAAATCCACTGCCTATTATCTCATGCCCCATGAGACCCCAAACCTTTCTCTTGGCTTTAATTTTTGTTTCTGATCCTTTCTTGCTGATAAACATGCTCTCGACTCTGTCTCATGCAACCTGGCTTCTCGCTTGCCTTGTGCAGGGCTCTCCATTAATTAGTACAAACCCTGATCACCTCCGGTGACAGTTGCATGGCTCCAACCCCAAACCCACTCTGTCCACCCCCTCTCTCTAGGTAAGGGGTAGTGAAGCTCTGTGGGAATAAGAGACCAAAGCACAACTGTGAGGGGAGATAATCATGACTAGCCATCATTTATGGAAGGCTTCCTTCCTAAAGAGAACTCAGGTAGATTCTGTGGGAGATGTAAGCCACGGGCCCCCTTGCTGATGACAGTCATGTCAGGAAGATGGGATGTCATGGGGAAGACAGCTAGAGAGAGAGCAGAGCTGGTTCAAAACCACTCAGAGCAGTGAAAGAGCAAGAGATAGAAATCAACTCCTCTGACCCTGGACCCTGTGCACAGGACCCTGAGCCCTTTGTTGAGGCAGGAGTGTGCCTGTAAGGCTGGAATGAAAACCACCATGTGTGTGGCTGGCCTTCCAAGCAGCAGAACCGTAGGCCTCAGCTGTGTTTTTATTTATACTTGTCTTTAAAGTCAGAGTGCAATATCAATTCCTGACCTACTTTCTCCCTCCACTTGTTTTTGTTACATCTCTTGATTCCAGAATGACCCTTACCCCTTCTGGGACCAAACAAAACAAAAACAATGCTGCATCTGCATGTGTTTCTTAGGATGCTTTTGATTGTAAGCAACAGAGATCTGACTCAGAGAAGTTGAAACCAGGAAACAGTAGAACAACTTTGGTAACTGGAACTGCAAGTTCCAGTGATGCCGGAAGTGGTTGGTTGTTGCAGTTCAGTAACACCACCAGAGTTTAGGGTTCTTTCTCTATGTTTGTTGTGTTGCCTAGAGCATCAGCTCCCTCCTAGGCCTGGCTCCCGGCATCATCGTGACCATTCATCCTGCTCTGGTGGGAAGACCCAGTTTATGCCTTTTGTCCTGACCACACTGAGGCCTGGAAAACCCTTTCACCCTCAGCAGTGTCCCCATGTAGATGGTCAGTTATATGGTCACTAGCATCATGTTTTTGCTGCCAGTTGCACATGTGGTTACATTATCTTCACATCCCTTGAGAGGAGGGTGGCTCTCCTGGAAGCCATAGAGCCCCAAGCAAATCTCTCCTCTCATCTATTCGGTCTAAATTATAGCAGGAGGGATGTCATTTGCCTCAGATCAAATGGTTCCTACCCTAAAGCTAGGATCAAATTCTAAGGTACATGGTTTCATGGAGAGGGATGGATGCCTGTACAACATTAGGGTTCTCTTAGGAAACAGGATTGTGGAATGCAGAATGGAGCAGCCACAAGCCAAACCCATTATAATGGGCCTCCTTCTTAGTCTGGACAGCATCTCAAAATCCTCTGAAACTAAATGCTCTCCTGATTGTGCAACTAGATAGAGCTACCATGGGACTATGAGAGACTTCAGTGCAGAGCCAGGACAGTATTTTATTACTCTGTGTGGTTTAGCCTGTACTTTCCTACTGCGAAGTAGCAACTGTCTGAGATACACTTGTTGATTATCTATCTAAAGAACCAACTCATATCCTTTGATCCCAGCTTCGCTAAAATTGGCAGAGATTTCATATGAACTATCTTGTCCCCTTTGGATACAGTCAATACATAATACAATTCATAGAAAACCTTCAAGTGAAGACTACTGAAGCCTCCACGCCGACTGCTTTGGAAGTCTCTGTTCTATCAAAGTAGTGAAAACCTTTCCCTTACCCTGTGGGGTCTGAATCCTGAATCCTCAGGTAAAAATGTCTTTCTCACTGGGCCATTTCTCTGAATGCTTTCCATCCTCTTTCCCCAAGCCTGGGTTTGATTCTAATCCTCTGTGCTTTAAGTACCCCTTGCATATTTTTTCCTTTAGCATTTATCCCTTTGCATTATGACTATGTTTTCAAATGCCCACCCCGTTTAATCAATTATCCAGTGAATATTATTGACCACCAATTGTTTTAAAAGACTCTCAATTTTAAATACATTATTCAAATTTAAGCCTTTCTTGAAAGCAATGGACGCTTTCCCCCAAACACATTCACACCCATGAGCACTAACCTGACACCTATAACTTCAGGCCTTCCTGGAACTCCTAGAGAAACCCACCAGGATTTTCATGCAGATCACGTCAAATCATGTGGGCATACCACAGGGTGATGGACTCAGCCACCAACTCAAGTCACATATGCCTTCAACAGAGCTCAGTACCCACTGGTTCAACCAACACTCAGGACCCGGCATTTCCCAAATTTAGTCTTCAGCTTAGATTTTTAACTTCTGCTCCTGCAAATGCCTATTGGGCTTCTCTATGTGGCTACCCAACAGGCACTTCCCACTCAAGGTGCCCTAACCAACTCCCTGGAGCAGATGCTAACGGTGCCCCACCCACATCCTCTAGAAGCTACCATCTCAATGTGCCCCACAGACGTCCAGCTGCCAGTATCTTCTCTCTGTACCTGAGGAGGACTCTGCCTGTGCTGGGTGGCAGGCTAGGATTACCAGAAAGTCAGCATTTCCTGGGCAGCCCTCAACCAGCTTCCTCACCTCTTTGTTCTGAAGTGGGTGTTTTGTACCATATCTGGGAGTTTACCCATGGACTTAAGCTTCACAGGGGTAACTGGCCTTAATAACATACCCCCATTGGCTGCCGTTCCTCTGTCTACCTCTCCCACACCCCTACCAGTGTTTCCTTCACCCTCCAAATCAACTTTCCGCACTTGAATCCTTGTCTCAGAATCTGCTCCTGGGGGAACATACAGCATTCACCATCTCCAGTCCCAAATCTGCTTCTTTTTCTAGGACTTCTGTCTCAGTGACTACACCCCCAACCCACCCTGTCACCCAATTCGGAAAGCCAGGCCCAAGTTGCCCTAACTCCTCCTGTCTCCTCCATCACTGAGTCCTGTCAATCCTGCATCCTGAGTAGAACTTGACTTGAGTCTCCATCTCTGCTGGTACTACCTTGATTCAAGCCCTGATCATTGCCACAGCCTCTTTTACCTGGTCTCCCTGCTGCCTACGTCACTCCCTCGAACTGGCTCTTCATACCCGCGAACAGAGTAGGCATTCCTCAGCCAAGATCTTTCTTGGTCACCCATGTTTAAAGTCTTCATTGGCTCCCCATGGACTACATACAAGTAAAAGCTCTTTTATAGGACATACCAGGGACCTCAGCTGCCCCCAAGCCTCCTCCACGACCTGCTATTCTTCACAAGCTCTACTCCAGTCTCACAGAATATTTGCAGCCTCCAGAATGTGCTTTGCCTTCAAGTTTTGGTGTGTGCTCTTCCTTTCATTTGTAATCTTTTTCCCGTACTTTGACAGACTCCTATTTATTTCTCAATGCCCAGCTCTTGTCACCATCTCTGTGCAGTCTTTTCTGACTGCCCTGCCCCATGCCATTCTCTAACTTTTCCTGACACGGGGCTATCCCCACTCCTTCAGAGTCAACCTAGTCAATGGGATAACTCCTCATGCACCACATAGTGTCACACTGTATCATTAACAGTTCATCTACTGGCCTCTAAGCTCCTTGAGATCAGCAACTGTCTGTTAACCTTCTCTCTAACCACAGTCCTTAGCTCAGTGACTGGCATACAGCAGGGGCTTAATAGATGTTTATTGGATAAATAAATGGATCCTACACCTGGCAAGTTTGTGAAAACTAGATTATGAGGAGATCCTATATTAGAGAAGTAAGGTAAGGATAAAAGAATCAGATCTGAGATGGAAAATTTCTTGAGTCCTTACATAAAATCAACAATACTAAAATTACAGATCTCAAAAATCACCCTGAGCAGCTCTGGAAGAATTTTTTGGTTCTTTCCTGCTGTTTGAGCACATCTTTTCTTCCCTCCATTTTCTGGGGCATCCTTTAACTCTATGAATACAGGTATTCCACATTAATGTCCTGTTTCTATCCCCAGACATCTCCTCCCCCTGCAGACCTGCTCTGTAATTATGGACTTCTCTGTTTTCCTTCTCTCTGCAAAGGCAGTCACACTGAAAATACAGAAGGGTGCCACTGTACCCTTCTTTGGGACCATAATGCCTGTTTATTATGCATTAATCTGAATCAATATAGTCCTTCCTGAAACCATAAGCACCTCAAAGGGCAGCAAATATGAATCACAACTGCCAGTGAGGATAAAACATTAACCCAGGGTTGTGATGAGGCCAACAAAAGAAATAGGCTAGTAATTGCCTTCCAGGATATCAATCCCTACCTTATACACACATACCCCCTCAGCACACACAAAACCTTTATGGATCTTTCATCCATGAACTTGCCCAATTATAATTGCCCAGCTGTGTCTTTAGTTGTATTCAGGCTAGGTCCTGGCAAGAGAGACCTTACATACCTGATCCAAGGATTCAGAACAGTTATGAGATCTCTAGAGGAAGTTTTTGGTTACTAAAATGGTAGAAGACACATTCACAGATATTTCTACACATATCATTAATGAATCCAAGTTGATTTAAGACCCCAAGAACCTGACTGAAACAAGTAGGAACTGGAACTTTCTGTTGATGTTCTTTATTATCAATTCCTTTTTTAAAAAATTATATATTTTTTTATTTTTGAGAGAGCGCAAGTGGGGAAGGGGCAGAGAGAGGGGGACAGGATCCAAAGCAGGCTCTGCGCCGATAGGCTGACAGCAGCGAGCCCAATGTGGGGCTTGAACTCACAAACCACAAGATCATGACCTGAACCCGACACTCAACAGACTGGGCCACCCAGTGGCTTTCCACTTTTCCACTCAGTGTGTCTTTCTGTGCCTCTGTCAACTGAGTACTTTTTAATTTAACTCTTTTTTTTTTTTCCAAAATAGGGAATTCAGTATCAAGGAAGGGTACCACCAGAGCCTAATTCTTTGTTAGCAGCAGCAGGCATAGTGCATGGGGCCCGCAATACTTTTAGAAGCCCACAGAAATGTTTTTATTTCTTTTGAAATCAGAAGAAAAATTCATCTTCTAGGTTGAAGAAAGTATATTAATATGTAATAATATATTTGTCTTTACACCAAAGCAGATGTAAAATATAATTTTTAGGTATTTTTTTTTAATGGAGGAGGGAATCCACTAAAGGCAAAAGTGCCCTCAGAAGTCATAATGTGGCCCTGGTTTCTACTACATTATGCCTGCATCACCAAGGTTAGAATGGAACCTCTGGAACACAAGTTCAGGTTCCCTTACTAATTTTAAACTTGCCAGGCTGCTCTCTGTGTCTTTCACATTCTGTGTGGCCACCTCAAATTCTGCAAGAGAGTAGTTGTAGTTACAAGTCACAGTGTTGGGATGAAAGATTGAATGTGCCGAGGATAGCTAGATTCAGACGCTCTCTGCTCCGATTAAAGTAACTTCAGTTCTGCCCTTCTCTCTCAAATAGCTTCATCCTGTTGTGATTTCCAGAAAAAAAATCTTTACATCTTTAGGGATTAATTAAAGCAGTGTAGTTGCTTCCTTTGCTCTCTTAAAACGTTTATAGGATTTAGGTTTTTTATTTTATTTTTAAATGATCAATAGCACTACTAACACCTATCACTTATTTACTGTTTAGCAGCCGGATATTCAAT
>NW_027527392.1:71930-72106 GCF_008692635.1 Crocuta crocuta | reverse complement strand
CTCCCCCCCTCTCTCGCCTCCATCAGCCAGCCACTTCCTCTCTTCTGGGCTCCGTTCTGGCTCCTCTTCATCGTGGGGTCTGGAATGGTCCCCAGCTCGCCAGTTGGCAGCAGGATCCCCGCTCTGCTGGCCGTCCTCCGTGTCCATCCCCCCTCCCCTAGCCCGCACCTCGGGTG
>NW_027527392.1:70440-71906 GCF_008692635.1 Crocuta crocuta | reverse complement strand
ACCCGGGGTGGCCGCACCAGCTCGGGCTTTCTGCCATGTTAGGCACCGAGCAGCGTTCTCGCAGCATTTTTGCGTGCGTTTCGGCGGCGCCTTTTGCTGCGGAGGGAGTTATCGCTTCTCTCCGCGTTGGCTTTTTCGGGGTTGGGGTTGTGCTCTGTGTGTTTGCTTGTTTGCCGTTTAAAGCCCGACTATTGTTCAGGATAAGCTCCGCCTGGGTGGGGAAATGGCATCCCACCACAGTTGCCGGCGAGGGNGGGTAGAAATGTTGCCAAACAGCTGCTGCTTTGTGTTTCCCTATCAGAAGTCCCTGGAGTAGGTTTGGGGCACGACGGATGGATAGAGAGAGGGATGGGGCACGGAAGAAAAAGGTGGCTTTGGAGGAGCGAATTGTCACCCACCCCATGGCATGCAGTCAGCCACCCTTTCTGCCTGCCAAACTTTTATGAATATTCCTTTTGTGGCAGGGGAAAGCTTAATGAATTCAGCCCAGTTTTCCAGGGAAAAGCAATCCGGCTTTTAACAATGGTTTGAGAACTTAATCAATGAGAAAGGCAGGGGGAGGAGGAGGCGCTGACACCATATCGGGGATGTGGCTGCTTCTTGCAGAGTCAGGTAGGGGAGAGGTGGGCAGGGCAGAGCACAGCTCCTGGGTGGCCGAGTTCCGGGAACTGTCGTCGGTAGCTCTTCCTTATGCCCGTCGAAGCCACCCCCGGTAATGCCCCTATCTCTCAGTCTGCCCAGCCCTCGGCGGTGAGGCTTGAGGGGCGCCTTGCGGGGCGCCTTGCGGAGGGGCGCCTTGCGGCACAGCGCAGGCCGGCCCCCCTCATCTGGCGTTTTTAAGGATGTGTAAATATTTTGCTGAGGATAAGTGACATCAACAGAATGATATTCCGCAGAGCCCGGGTGTGCAGCGATGATAAATAGATATGGCCAAACAAAGTTTTGATAACCGCAGATTCTCATGGCTCTCTCTGTTTCATTTGGGTCTTTGTTTTTGTTGGTTTAGCATTATCTCTCATCCTCTGGTGTGATCCCTTTATTCAGCTGATTTTGGAAGCTTCTCTTTAGAACAGAGAGAAAAGCAGCCAGCAGGGAGAAAACAATTCTTAGCCTTGCATACATCATGCAAGGTTTTCTCTGCTTTTCCCCAGGAATCTTTCCCACCGTTGCCTCGTTGCCTCGATGTCTCCGTTCCTCCTTTTGAGTCTTCAGAATCATTTGTTGATTGACCAAGAGACTTAAGATAACTTAGAAAATGTATTGTGATGTGCTTTTGTTACGGTAGAGGGGTGGCAGTGTAGGAGGGGGCTAGTGGGCTGGGAGCTGCTCTCCAGGCCAGCATTATGCCCCCTCTCGCTGTTTTGTCTTTTGCATTTTCTTCTCCAAGAGGAACATGGGGAGCTGTGCCACTTTCAGAAGCCGGTAGTGGGCTGGAAGGCACAGAATTGTAAATCGGGTGACATCCC
>NW_027527392.1:64621-70326 GCF_008692635.1 Crocuta crocuta | reverse complement strand
GTCTCATCCCAACTGATGCCCACTAGAGGCATTCCACTATAGGTGCCGCCCAGGCACCGTGAGCCAAGTCAGACTGGAACTTAGGGTATTGGACGCTTTGGCACCAGCCCGTGGGACCTTTGGGGAGGGTGGTGAAGATCCTTTATCATGCAAAGAAGCACCAGACCTCCAGCTGGTGAGGTTTGGCCCCAGGGAAAACCTGCCCATCTCAGGAAAAACTGAGAACAGAGCTTTCCAGGTGATGCCAGTTGCCAGCGTTAAGAACTTGGTTGGTGGGCAGTTGGGTAAGAACCATAAAATAAATACAAAGCCTTGTAGCCAGAAGACAGCCTCTGAGACGGGCCTCAGAAAGGCCAGAAAGAAAAAGAAAATGCGAGAAGTGTGTGATGAGGTGTTGCTGAAAGTGCTGTAGCACCGGGAGAACAGATATAGCTCTAGCTGCAGTGACCCGAAAACTAAATAGGACTGGCCTCCCCAACTCCATCGGATCCTGAGTGGAGGAACTGTGTATGTGGCCTTGCCCAAACACAATGTGCTCTGAATCTACAGTGAGAAAAGAGCGAGTGTCTATTCTCTGGCTCCTTCCCTAACCTTAGATTTGGGGGGAGGAGGGTAGAGTAGGGAAATAAATTAGGAAAGGAATTAACATTTGTTGCTGCCCTCTGTCTGCCAAACACTTGACATGTGGGAAACCATGATGTGATGGAGGCATTATTTTACAGATAAGGAATCTGAGGCTCAGAGAAATTTCCAGTCGCGTGTCTGATTCCAGACTTTGGTGGTTATGAGTTAAAGGGACAATGTGTCCCTCTAACCCCTCTGTCTCTTATTTCTTTCTCCCAAAGGCCAGGCCCCTCAGCCCCCATGCATTCACCAAATAAGGTGCCTAATTCGGGGGCAGGGAGCCTACCAGTGAGGCAGCCCAGTCGCCCAAGGCACATGCTTATAGCCAAGTATATAGAGCCCAAATAGTCCTGAACTATTTAAGATGGAAACACTGTGGCTCTTCATATTGGAAGCCCCCATGCCCCACCGTTGCTTAATAAATAAGAGTTGAGTGAGGAAATGATGGAGCTGATGGAGTGCATGGTGGTGGGGAAGGAGCTGTAAGTCATTGTCAAGGGAGACTCAGCAGGGAGAAATACAGAGATTCTTATGTTTGTCTGGGAACTTGGAGTTCCTGGTGTCATACTCCATCTCTAGCCCGGGGTAGATCCAAGATGACAAGCTCTTGTGACATGGGCAAAGAGCATTCCCATTTTGTAGTTGAGGAAACTGAGACTAAGACTGCTTAAATAATTAGCCTGAGGTCTGCGGTAGGACCAAAAGATGGGTGAGGGATTTCTGACTCTGAATGTCTCAAATAAATAGATTCTCAATAAAAATGAAATGAAGTCTTGCTATACAATTGAATTGTGTAAGCAAGTCCCTTAGCTCCTTTCCAACCAGATGGTAGCCTTTAACCGCCCAGAAACTCTGGAGCTGCTGGGAGAGCCAGGATATGAATCCATGTAGGATTCCGCTGCCTCCCTGATCAGAGTATGAGGGGGAGCTCCAAGAATGAGGCTCTCAAGGAGGGGGAAAGATGGCTAATTGCACTCTCCCCTGCACAAAAGCCGGCATGGGATTCTGAATTAAGCTTGATTTGGGGATCAGGGTGACATCTTTGCTATAGAGTTGGCAGCTCTTGTCTTTGGAGAATGCCTCTGATTACCACTTCTCCCTCCCACCTGTTCGTCTGCCCGGATGCCCATCATCTCATTCTTTCCAGACTCGAGGCATCTCCTTTGTGGCTCAAAATTTTTCATGAGCTTCTTAAGTCCACCGCTCTCCTGTGCTCTGATGGCAGCTGGTGAGGAGGTGATTTTGGTGGTCACATTCATACTTCTGGATTTTGCACATGACCCTCCTTCCCTCTCCAGCCAGCAGCACACACACAAACACACATACACGCACAAACACAGATGCATGTAATTTGATCATGTTTCTTTATCTGCTTCACCAAATTAGATTGCAAACCCAGAATTGTTATTGAAAGATCGAACGTGACTTTGGTGATCTTCTGTCCCAGCCCCTGCCTTAAACAGATCCGAGGAGGTAAGATGGAGGTAGCTCAACCAACAGATGCATTGAGCAATGATTATATGTGCTGGCCTTCTCACTGCCATGGAGCAGCCTCCCCACAGTGTAGGCATGGGCCCTGAGCCTCTCAGAATAGCCCGTTTTAATCTCCCCTTAGAGATGGAGGTGGGCTTCCAGAGTATCCCAGTCCTTACAATTCCCATTGCTGCTGTAATTCTTAGCTCCAGTAACTTGATGGCCCACCCTGCTCTCACTCGTCACTCTTTCTTCCTGCAGCGTTTTGGCCTTTCAGCACTTCAACACCTATGAGAATTGGTTATGATGAAGAAAATGTTCTGTATCTGCACCGTCCCCTATAGTAGCCACTAGTTCCGTGTGGCCATTAAGCAGTCCGAAGGTGGCTAGTTCACAGTAGGATGTGCTATAAGGATAAAACAGGTGCAGGATTTCTAAGACTTAGTACCAAAAAAAGAATGCAGAATGGCTCATTAATAATTTTATATCGATTACAAGATACAATGATAATATTTTGGATATGTTGGTCATATAAGCTGTAGTATTAAAATGAGTGTCACCTCTTTCTTTTCATCTTTTTTAATGTACCTACCAAAAACTTAAAAAAAAATTTTTTTTAGGGGTGCCTGTGTGGCTCAGTCGGTTGAGCATCTGACTTTGGCTCAGGTCATGATCTCATGGTTCGTGGGTTCAAGCCCTGTGTCGGGCTCTGTGCTGACAGCTAGCTCAGAGCCTGGAGCCTGCTTCGCATTCTTTGTCTCTCTCTCTCTCTCTCTCCCTCTCTGACCTTCCCCTGCTCATGCTGCCTGCCCCCCCCCAGAAAGAGAGAGAATAAGTGGGGGAGAGGCAGAGAGAGGGAGAGAGAGAGAGAGAGAATAAGTGGGAGGGGCATACAGAGAGGGAGAGAGAGAATCCCAAGCAGGCTCCACGTTGTCAGCACAGAGCCCGATGAGGGGCTCAAACTCATGAACCATGAGATCATAATCCGAACCGAAATCAGGAGTTGCATGCTTAACTGACTGAGCCCCCCCCCNNNCATTAGGCAGTGCTCTCTAGAGCAGACTAACCACAAACCTGTTCCTTCAGCCTCACAGTACCTCTAGGTATTTTAGGGACATAAACCCTGTGTCTCCGTGGCAGATGGGAGGCATGAGCTGACTCAATAACCACAACAGCCTGGCGTCAGGCAACTTTGATTTTCGGTAGCTCAGGTGTCACTGTGGGTGGGGAGGTGCATGATCAAGCCTCTCCATGCGCATGTTTGTTCAGCCAAGTTCCCCTGAGAAGTGTGGGCTCCTGAAACTCAGTGGAGATGAGAGAGCGAGGCGGGGGATGGGAACAGACAAGGAAGGCTTGGACAAAGTGACCCCTTTCCTTTCCTCTCTTCCACCTCTCCCCGCTTCAGGCTGGCGTCCTTGTCCACTGGGGAGCTATGTCTCACCTGAGCAACTGATTTTCTTGACACCTGTTCTCATAATATCCTTCCTGGGGATTTGTGCTTGGAGAATAGTGTCCCAAGTAGACACCCTCGTGGGCGTAGTGGCTTATTTGGGGCTGGAGCCAGTGGTCAAGAAGGGAAAGGATAAAAGACGATGCACATAGTTATTTCCTGACAGCTTGATAAAAACAAGAGCAAGGGAAATAAATTCAGTTCTGTGAGAAAGAATCAATGCAAGGAAGCCCAATTTCACACACCATGGTGCTGCCAATGAGGAAACCTGAGCAAGGGACAGTTCCTGGAGATGAGAAGGGTCACAGCTGGCACTGTGATCTTCCTGGGCCCTTCTGTGGAGCGCTGGGCATGGCCCAAGTAGACAGAAAGGGCTGGAATAATGAACTTGGGGCTGCGGTGATTTATAGGTCAGACGCCTGTGGCTCTGGCTCCTGAGGGGGCTGCCCCCACAGGGGACCCTTGGCTGACCTCCTTGAGCTCCTCGGAAGGAGCTGGTTTTATTTCCCATGGCAGAAGCAGTCTGTTTACTGGAGCACAGGAAGAATCCGACATTCTGGCGAAAAATAATTCATTAACAGCCAGGGTATTACCAGTTCCCTGGAAAAGCTCCTCCAGCTGCACTGTAGCAACTGTTCTTTTTCAGCAGCAGATTCGGGCCTCGCTGGCAGCCAAGACTGGGTGTGTTTGGGCGGGTTTTGTCATTGTTGTTATTTTTGCCTTTGTGTGTATGGTCACTCTTGCCTTATAATTCAGAGAAAGGAACTGTGGCCTGGAAGGGTCGAAATGGTATAGCTGTCAGCCATTATTTCCTTCATAGTTGGGAGCTCTAGGCTGACTCTCGCAACGTGCATTTTTCCTGACCAAAGCCCACCCCCTGTGCCAGGGGCATGGTAGAGCCACACAGACTATTATCGAACTAAAGGAATTTCATAGAATCTCAACCCCTGCTCTTAAGACCCTCTGGAAACAATTGGCTAAAGGACTCCCACCCCCCAACCCCACCCTCACACACATGCACAAACATCAGGGAGAAAGTCCTGTCTTGCTTGTGTGGGATTCCTTGCTTACTATTAATTGACTCAGTGGGGCCAAAGTATATGATTCATCATCCCAGTTTTGAGGGCATTTGGAAAGCCAGGCAGGCATAACCAAGAGAATGGGCTGCATGTTTTGCTCACTAAAGAATGATGGAATCTACAGTAAATAAAAATGGAATGATTCCGGAAGCTTTTTATGCCCTGGAAAAATCTGCCTTAAAAAAAGGGTTTTTTTGTCTGCCTGTTTTGTTTTTTAAGCCTCATGTTCAGAAATGTGTACCCAGCTAGCAGGAAATGGAAAAGAATGGCATTTCCTTGTTTCATTGTCTTAAAAACTCTAATTGCAGGTTAAGTGAGATACGAGGTATTGATTTTGGTTTTGTATAGAACATAACTAGATAATCATTTTATTTTATGGGATATTAATTTCCATCCATTTTGACAGATGACATATGCATTTAAAATGCACCCTATCTACCCCTGCCGTCATCACAGTATTTCTTTAACGTTCCTAGGTTCAGACTGAGAACCTATGGCATTTATTTGGAAAGGAAGAAATGTGTCCTTAGCTAACATGTAAGCCAACCTTAGATTTCAAAGAAAATGATGCCTTCTCTCTTTGATGACTGCCAAAGATAAGAATATTAAAGGTAAGCATATTTGGCTTTGTCTAGAGCACAGTATCTCCACCTTGGCCCTGTTGACATTTTAGGCCAGATTTGTCTTTGGTGGGGGTGGGGAGGATGGGGGAGGGCTGCGCACTGTAGGATGTTAGCAGTCTCCCACTAGATGCCAATAGCATCGCTCCCTCCCACCACAGTCGTGACAACCAAAAATATCTCCAGACCTTGCCAAATGTCCTCTTGGGGACCGAATCGCCCCTGGTTGGGAAACACTGGTCTAGACCAAGGTTTAATAAGGAATTTGTGGGTTTTGGCAAATGCAATTTGAAATAAAAAAGGACGCAATTTATTCCTCTGACTTTTACATATACTGTTCATGGGCACGATTAATTAACAGTTGGAAGTGGGTCATGTGCCTGTCTTAATTCCAAGGTTGGCGGATGAGTCTATAAGCTTGTATGAGCACCGAGATTTTTTTAAGGCAGGCAACCGAAT
>NW_027527392.1:51711-64512 GCF_008692635.1 Crocuta crocuta | reverse complement strand
AGGCAACCGAATAAAGCATTGGTAATTAATTGGGGGGGCACATTGTAATAACTAATGGCTTTGCTGGTTTTTCAGGAAGAGGATAGGTTTGTTCCTTCCTAATTTCTTTTTCACATACACCTGATTCCAGGCATTGCCTTCAAAGCCACCAGGCATCTTCCTCTACCCGCCCCCTCTCCACTGTCATTTCTCCTATAGCATCTGAAGCCTGAGCCAATTAATTTAGCCCTTTAGTGTACTTGGGAGAGCTGTGCGTGGAATTCTATAATAGACTCATTTCAGGTTGTGGCAGCCCTTTACCCACCACTAATTTCTATGTTTTCCAGCACTGTTGAGAGAGAAAGTCCATGGTGGGTAGATGGGGCGTTTTTCAAAATTATGGGACATTCCAATTTAGGTGGTGCTCGCAGTTCCTCCCAATCCCCCCCCACACACACACACATTTGTTTCCTTGTAGCAGTCCCGCTCGCTCGGGAAAGAGAATGTCAGCAGGGCTCCCTTAGGCAGCTCGAAGCTGGTAATGCCTGCATTCAGTAGCGACAAATGAAACCCTGCTTCCGGGACCAGCCCTTAGCCATCTTCTTTCTGAGGGTCCCCTGAAAGGCGAGAAAGGAGGATCCTGCATTCTCACAGAAGGTGTCAGGGGGGTTAAGTGTCCCAAGGCCAGCCCTGTCCTGCCCGTCTTTGGAGTGGGATGGGTGTTCAGGAGTGCTCAAAGGCATACGCAGGTGCTCGGTGCAGACATCGTGGGGGCTGCTTCATTTTGCCACCTTCCAAGGTAGGCTGACCTTCTCCCAAAGAGTGTCTGAAGGAGCTCAGAGTGTCAGGCTTCACCAGTAAGGAGAGCTGGAAAAACTGGGCATGTAGGGTTGGCCAGGCCACCAGTACACCTTCATTAGTGAGTTCTAGCCTCACTTGAAGACCAGTGTGATTCTTCCCCATCATCTTAAAGGCAGTGAGCTTGGCAGGCAGCCACAGCGTGCCAGGCCCAAGCAGATGAATGACTGACTTGCAGCACGTGACACTTGGACATTCTAAGCAGCCAGGCCCTCGCAGGCCAGGATTTGGGTGATGACTGCAGCTCTGGGAGAGGAAACAGGGTCATCGCTCTGAGCTTTGAGGCCAGCTTCATGGCGCAGAGGCCACTGGGGCCACCGCTGTGTGCTGCAGAAGCAAACAGACAGGTCCAAGTGGTGTGTTGTTCCTCAAAATAATGGCAATGGCAATGGCTGTGAAAAACATTTAGACCCTTGTCATAAAAATGCAAACAGTCTTCCTGCTATAGGGAAAAGCTAAATAAACTCTATTGCAGCTGTATTAAGTAGAAACAGATTTGAAAATCGGGTGTTTTTTTTCCTGAGACACTTATTTATAGCAGGTTGGGCAAAGGCTGCCACTATCTTGCGCGGCTCCGGAAGAGTGTTTTCCAGATGGTTCTTGCTGGTTTTCTCTTTATTAAGCTTAGCTGAACACGGCCTCGCTTGGAAAGATTCATAGAAACTGGTGTTATTTTTTTTCAGATTACAACGGTCATTGATTGGCCAACAAATCAATGGATGGGAATGGATTGAGCCTGTGCTGATGAATTTCCTTTTGCATTTTAGAAATAAGAAAAATAGCAAGGAAAGCTCAAAATAGGGGTGCTCTCCCTTTGGAGATATATATCAGAGCTTTGAAAATCATATGGGCCTACATTTTCTACTAATTTACATTTGCCTTTTTTCTAAATTAATGCCCTTCTTTTTGCTAAAATCTCTCCAACATCACTGTTTCCTTTCCAACAGCTAAACAATGTCCAGATACATTTCAGATTGAGCAATTAGCTCTGGCTGCAATTTCCTTTTATGAAAAAAAATCACTAACCCACTAGACTAAATATGAAATTATTGAATGTGAAAATATCAATCTGAGACCATTTGTTCTAGGATCCATTGTGGCTTATCACTGGCATTTTAAGAAGGCAACGAAGGCTGATTCTGCCCTGCCTTTCCATACCGGACACACCCACACCAAGAAACCTCAAGCTTTGTTTTTACTCTTAGAAGCTGTGCAGCTGGGTTTGGGGTCATCCAGACTTATTCTTGACAGCCCAAGGCATACAGGAAAGCATTTTGGAATGTCACATAAACTGGTGGTCCCTGCGAACCAGGCCTGGGACAAAATTTTCTACCCATTCACAGTAAAATAGAGGAAATGTGAGAATATAGTGCATTTCTTCTTTAAAGCTAAACCTTTTCCATTTCACAGACCTGCCCTTTACTCTAAAATGGCCTTTCTTGCTTTTCAGGGTGTCTTTCCTGATGCTTTTCAGGCATCTCTTTCCTGAATGATCAAGGTAGTACCTGGCATTTGCAGTTTAACATCTTTTTTGGCAAAGTCAGAAGTTGGATTCTTATCCTTTTTCTTTTTCTTAAAAATTTTTTTAACTTTTTTTTGTTTTTTGAGAGAGAGAGAGAGAGAGAGACAGCATGTGCAGGGGAAGGTCAGAGAGAGAGGGAGACACAAAATCAGAAGCAGGCTGCAGGCTCTGAGCTAGCTGTCAGCACAGAGCCCGACAGGGGGCTCGAACCCTCAAACTGTGAGATCATGACCTGAGCCGAAGTCGGGACTGTCAACCGACTGAGCCACCCAGGCGCCCCTCTGCATTCTTTTTCAACATTACTCATCTAGAACATTAGAAAGCCTGGGATTCACCCAGGAAGCCTAAGTGAATTGTGAAGGGGAGCCGTTGTTATGATTCCTAAGTCAGAAAAGCCACCCTCAGCAAGGGTCTTGCTCTGAGCTCCCTCACCCCACTCTTCTGACCCGTCGCTAGAGAGCTGGCTTTGTCCCCAGCCCACATGAAGAACAGGATCGCATCTCCAGAGGAGTTTGAAAGGGAAAACTGACCTCTTGGACATAATGCCTGAGCATGCAGCCTGAACTCTGAGAGCCTGAGCCTTTTATTCCTGATTCTGTTTTCAACTCTGTTGCCAGTTCACATAGGCTCCACCCACCTTCTCCTCTCCTCCTCAGCCTTGCCCTCTGCTCCCAGAGGCAGGCCTGAGCAGGGCTCACCCAGACGTGGCCCTGATCTCCTTACGGGTCTGCTCTACTCTTGTCCTTGCTCCCCCAGCTGCTATTCCTCTCAGTAAAGCCTCTCACTAGCCTCGTCACCCCCCAGCTCGAGAACATTCAGTGACTCTCAATTTCCTAATTAGTTAGAATAAAACTACCTATATGAAGCCCTCTTCCCATTTTTCCAGTCCATCTCCCCCTTGTGACTGGCCTTCAGTAGGGAGAATGTCTCTGGGTTGTACAATTTCTCTGGCTTTTGTTTTCTTATATGGGGGGAGATTTGCAAGAAGGTTGCAAGATCTCTTAGGCATCTTTCTAGAGGAAGAACACTGAAACCTTGAGTCTAATGTAATGGACCATCTAAGGGATCATGACCTTCATAGCTGGAAGGAAGGAAGGAAGGGAGGGAGGAAGCCCCACAGAAAATGAGGCTCTCTGGCTTGAAGAATTGTAGCCTTCTTACAAGGCTTGTACATACTGCTTCTGGATGAAGATGCCACATTTCCCGCCTGCCAACAAATTGGTATTGCTTCAAGATGGTACTACTGACTGGTCCTGCTGAAAACAGAGCCACATCTAGAAGTTCTGAAATTTGCGATTGAAACATAGTGGAAAGAGTCTGTCCTAGCCAGTACATACAGTTCATTCCATGAGATGTCTCTAATGGTTGCTCATAAAATAATAATAGCAAGAATATTACCTGTCACTTATCAGGCTTCTGCTACAGACTGGATAGTTGTCCCAAGTGATTTACACTTACTATTTTATTTCCAGCTTCATAACAACTTTAATGATGTGACTGGGTACTATGAGTTTCTATTCATAAAGGAGGAATCAGGGCTCAGAAAGGGTTAGTAACTTACATAAGGTCACACACCCTATAGGAGGTAGAACTGAGATTCTATACAACCTAGTTCAGTAGAACCTCAATTCTACACTGGAAATGTACTCTATGGTGGGACATTGGCTATCCAGTGTGGTAGCCACCAGCCACACATTGCTACTGAGCACTAGAAATGTGACTAGTGTGGCTGAGACCTGACTTGTAAATTTTTNTGTTGTGCAGCCCTCACCACCATCCGTCGCCAGAACTCTTTTCATCTTGCAAACCAAATCTCTGTATCTATTGAACACTAACTACCTGGGGCCCCTCTTCCCAGTCCCTGGCAACCACCATTCTATGATCTTTTTTCTTTTTCTTTCTTTCTTTTTTTTTTTTTTTAATCTTCCCTTTCCCCCCACACCTGAACCTCTGGTAACCACCATTCTACTCTCTGTTATTATGAGTTTGGCTTTTGTCAATTCTGCATTTAAGTGAGATTATGAATATTTATCTTTTTTTTTAAATGTTTAAATGTAAATTGCCACATGGAGCTAGCGGCTCCCGTATTGGACAGCGCAGCTCTACAACGTGCTAATTTCATGATGCCCTTCTGCTCCCAGCTTTCCTGTAATCCCTCCCAGGCCAGCATAGTCCCTCCCTTTCTCAGAGGCCTGTGGACCAGCAGTTCTCAAGGGTCAGGTGTGCATTTGGATCACCTGGAGAGCTTCTTAAGCTATAGATCCCTAGGACCAACCCCCCAAGCAGGTTGGGAGGGGGGCCCAAGAATTTGCACTTCTAACAAGTTCCCCAGTGCCAGGGCCTTTGGTTGAACATTATCTACCTGGGCTTAGGGACTAATTCCTGCATCTTAAAGTGGCGTGGCCTGGGATTCACCTGTTCCCTTCTGGTACACAGAGAGGAGCGGTGGCTGGCTCAGCTCAGCTGGGAGAAGCTTTCTTCTTGCCTCTGTCCTGGAGGCCTGACCCTCTACCAGCCCCAGCTTTATTTGGGCCACAGTTAGGTTTGGTCACTCCCTTGGCACTTGTTCTGGAATGCATTCATTTTAATTTGGAGCTCCTTGGGAGAGGGGATAGAGAACCAGGCGAGGTGAAGGAAGAGGCACAATCTTTAGGAATTGCCTGAACGCCCTGGTGATGTAAGGCAAGCCTGTACAAAGACGCCCGTTTGTTGTCTGATATGCTGTTCTCTGCAATTAAATGGTGGCAGAAAAGTTAACTAGGAAAGAAAAAAAATATGAAGCAGGCGAAGTGGACAGATAATGAGCCGTATCAGCCCACTCTCCTGTCTTCACCCTAATTAAAGTCTTTGTCACTTCTGGAGGGCAAAAGCCATTTGCCCTGGGGCAGGATTGGACGTGAGGGGTGTCAGTGGCCAGAGGACCTGGAGAGGTCCCCGGAAAGGGGACTGTCATCTTGGCCACCTTGGCTCTTGATCTAGCTTTCATTGGTGCTGAGAATGTTCTTGCTTATGTCAAGAAGTAACTGAGGTTACTCATGAAAGTAGCTGTTAAGCTGTTTTCCTTATGAATATTTATAAAATAAAAGAACAATATGGAATCACTTTTTGTCTAAGTGTGCACAGATCTTCTCCCATGTTTTCTCCCATGGAGCTTGTTCTGTTCTCTAGCCATCTTTCCCCTCTTTGTTTTGTTGTTGTTGTTGTCGTCGTTTCGTGTTTGAAGATCAGGAATCATGTGTCTTTTTTTGTGGCTTGAGCCAGGCAGCACTTCCTAAAGTTCATTTTAATCAGCATGTTTAACAACCCAACCCTGCTTGGCTCCTGGCAGCGTGCTCTACAGTGCTTAGAGGCTGGTAATAGGTTTCATACAAAAGTACAAACACACAAATTTCTCCCAGTTTATCTGTTTCCAAAAGCAAGTCTTCAAAGGCACAAACTAACTCAAGGCCTCATTTCTGCTATTACAGGGGTTCTGTCCCTGTTAATTGGTGGTGAAGTGTCAACTTCCTGTGCTTTGAGTACTTCCGTCTGCTCACTTAGCCCTGTGCCATCTCCCCTCCAGAGAGCTCACCACCGGGGCCCCACCCCTATCCCTCTTGTCTCTGTCCCTCCCACTCATCAGGGGCAAGACCCCCCTTCCTCTGGTCAACTGGGCCTACCCTCAACTCCATCTTGGACATTTAGGACACAAAGCTCTTCACCCTCCACCCATCTGTTTGGGATGTTTCTTTCCTTCCTTCAAATCTGTTGCTTGGCCCCATCTCTGTAGTGACCAGTGCCAAACACCCTATTCCTTTTTACCACTTCCAAGGGTGGTGTGAAGAACTTCAAGTTCTCCAGATCCACAGTGGAGCTGAAACACCTGACCAGGAATTTCGTATATGTGCTCTCACTTAAATCACACGATAATGTTTAGAAATAGCTATTTTCTTTTGCAGATGAGGAAACCAAGATGGCAAAAGGGCAGCTTATGAATGATGAGCAGAAAAGGTGGGCGGGGCCCAGGTCATAATGAGTCTTATGAGCCTTGATAAAGAACTTGGACTTTATCCTGAACAGTGTCATAGAGGCCAGTGACAGTATCTACTCTGTGTGTTTGGTGTTTTGTCCTAGTGGAGAATGAACTGAGATAGGAAGGAAAGAAGACCAAAAAGGCTCTGATACAGTAATCATAGAGAGCGATGATCTTGAACTGAAGCTGCATAGTGGCGGAGGCAAAGGGGCTGGATTGTAGAAGTTTTCAGGAGGCCAACTATGGGATTTGGTAATGGCCGGTGGGTAGAGTAAATTATGATAACACCCTAATTTCTGTCATTTAGGCCCCTTGATGGGCCAGGGAACTCAGGGGAGGGGAGAGATTGGATATCTGGGCTCTCTCTCCCTTTGTAGTCAGGCGAGTGGGCCGACAATTTTCGCATTGGCCCACGTAATCATCTGAGCCCTAAATTCTGAAGGGATTGTGTTGAAAATGATGAATGGTCCAAAAGCTGGGGGAGAGAAAAGGAAAACTTGACAGACATGGTCACCCGCCGGAGTACCTTCAGTCAGCAGCTTTAAATACACTTTCCAAATTCATATACTTTTTAAAGAGGCCAGAATGTGTAAGCAGTGGGTGGCGTGGGGTAATCCTGCCAGTTCAGGCCTTGACTGGGCCGCGCTGGAAGAGAGGGATTTGGCTAGTGGCCTGCCACTAGGGTGACCACCTATTGTGGTTCTCCCACGATTGAGAGGGTTTCTGAGACATGAGACTTTGAGCTTTAAAACCTGGGCAGTCCTGGGCAAACCAGGATGAGTTGGTCACTCCATCTGCCAGGGGGAGGTGTTGTAACATGGACAGGTGGGCTGGTCGGGGCCAAGGCAGTGAAGACTCATTTCCTGCCTGGGGACTCAGTATGGCAGTGCCACCACAGAGCGGAAAGGGTGCTTAGGGATGAAAAGGCAAGAATGTATCCCAAGCCCTTTCAGATAGCTTTTCTGGGTCCAGATGAAAAGGCTTCTCTTAAAATAGGAGCCTGGGAACTGCATACTGCTTTCCTGGAAACTAGCCTGTGCTGCATCCTCCTTGTAGCCCCTCCCCCCTTCCAATCCTAGAGATTCATCCGGACATTTCGGGTGAATTTCAGGTGAGTGAACAAATTCTTTGGTCCTACCAGCATGTCAGACTCGGAGGTCATTAATCAGACGTGGGAATATTTTAAACTGGGTCCTAGGTGGACAAAACCGTTTCTTTACCTAACACATTCCTACATCCTTTAAACTGTAGTTAGAAAAGACTTTTTTTTTTTTTTTTAAGAGCAGCAAAATGCAAAACCATTTGTAGCAGTAGACCATTTGGATCTTCATTTGCAAAGGAACCATAGCCTTCCATTATTCATAAGTCTTTTGAAACCAAATGACAATTTTTTTGTCTTCAAAAGCTTCCCTTCCCCACCCCCACCACAACTATTTCTCTTGCAAAATTAGCCTCAGTCAATAAGCAGACAGCACGTGGTAAATAGTAGGACAGAGGAGCGCTTGGAATAGAAAGCTAATGAAATGGATTTTTGCTGTGAAGGCCTAGCCCAGCGCAAGCCTCCAGCTCCATCCAGAAATGCAAAGAGACACAAAGGGGGAGGTGACAGCACTCATCTGACACCAGTGACACCAGTGACAGGGAAACATGGTCATCCATTCTCGGTGGTGAGGTGGCCGCAGCAGTAATAAGGAGGAGCTCATTGCGGGGAAGTCAAAGAGATAGGGGGAAAATAGAGGGGGCTGTGAAAAACGTAAGGATGAGATTCTTCTGGCCACAAGGCTCAGATAGCAAAGGACGGAGCAAGGTCTCAAGTGGGACTTGGGTCATCAGAAAGAGCCTCCAACGGTACCCTGTCCTCCACTGAGTCTGAGAGTGAAACTGAGCTTTGTCATTTCTCTGTGCCCTCCCATATCACTTCATGGGGAGTGGAGATCAGTTATAGCAAAACTGCCTGCACCACATTCTTCCCCAACCAGCAAGGACATGGTGGGTATAAGCTTAAATAATAGTATCAGCATTTTAAAAAGGCATTTTATATCACATACATTTTAAATAGGTCTGAATGTTTAAGCAGTGGGAGGTATAGTTTATTCTTTTCTTGGTAATGTTTGGTCTTTAATAGCAGCTATACCAACTCTATGGATAGGAGGAGTCCTAAAAATGATCCATCACAGGGTTTTATTTTCAGGTTTTTGTCTAAAACCTTAACATACATACAGAAAAGCGCACAGGCTGTTAAGTGTACGGCTTGAAGAATTTTCACAAACAGCACACCCAAGCCCCAGCACCCCCATGGAGTTGGGGGTCACATCCAGAAGACCCCCTCCCCCGTCCTTTACATTGCCCCTCACCAACAGTAACCACTGGCTTTCAACAGCATAGATTAGTCATGTCTCACACAGAATTTTCCAGTCGTAGCTTTCTGTAGCAGTACCCCCCACAACAGTCCTTGTAATTTTTTTTAGGGAGGAGGGCAGAAATTTTGTAATGGTTTCCTTCTCCGGCTGCTCTGAATTACGCCTGTTAAACAGGACATTTCCGAGCTGGGTCCCTGCTGGTGCAGGGCTTGGGGCAGGCTGGTCTCTGCTGCCCAGGACGATGCCCAGGCTGTGAGCCAGTAGCCTGCCCTTGGCGTCACCTCTGCCCAAGGGAGCCACCAGGCTTGCCTTATCTGGCCCACGAAAGCCTCTGGCAAAATCTTGCAAAGACATGTGTCTAGAAGCACTAAGGACAGGACAGTAAAATGGCTGAGAGTCTCCTGGACATATCAGCCTTCTGGAAAAGAAGGTCAGTCACAACCATCATAACAGCATATCCAACGGGCTGGGTTTTTTCCACCTTGCAAACGAGAGCACGATTGATTAATTTTGCTTCCTCACAGGCTTCGTCGAAGCTTTCGACGTGCTTTCTGCCCCCTTTGCTCACTGCAGGAAGCAAGCAGTACGAGTGCGGGAATAAAGCTATGGAACATACATCGTAATGTGTCTGGAGCAGCATCAGAAAAGGACTTATTTGTTCTCCTGGGCTGTGTAGTGCCGAGTGATTGAATGCTCGCCAAGCTGTCAGTTTTATGAAACAAATTCCCTAACCCCCTTGGCCCAGAGCTTTGCTCAGCCTGAGATGGAAAAGAAATAACTTTTAATAGAAAACTCATTGCTAAAATCTAAGATAAGATTTCAGAGTTACTTCTCTCCTAAGAATAACATGAAATATTGAAGAAAGCATTTGATGGGGGACTCTTAGGGAACCTTATTTCTCAGTTCTTGCTTAACAAACTATGTTAATAAAAATATTTAGACCTTCGTGATGCATAATGCATTTTCATTCCTAGTGAGCTAGCCTGTTTGTATACACAGATGTTTCCTGTGGTCCTTCTATCATTGCTTCTGCTTTTTCTGAAACAATATTTCTAGCCGGAAACAGAATCTTATGTTAAGAACCTAAGCCCCTCACAGACCCTGTTGGTTTGAGTGAGGGCATTTTTATTGCTAGATTTGATACTTGGTGGGGGAGGAGGTGGTGGGAGTCTTATTTTATTCAAAAACACAGAAAACACTTTGAATACAAAGATAATGCCATGAACCCACTGTATCAAGACTAAATTATTAGACAATTCTTCCTTGGCTTCTAAATTAGACCTGGCCAATTCATCCAGGCACATTCATTACTGAAGGGCTGGCCGGCTTTCTAGTCTCTGTTCTCACTGTCAAAGCCGCCGTGAGTAATGCCTGCCCTTTCATACAAACCTTAGGTGTGTTCGACCGGGTTTTACAGATTTTTCCAAAGCATTGTTCTCACAGAGCTGCAGTTTCCTTTCCAGCACCAGGAACACCGTGGCAACACAGTTTACCAGCCCATTTTCTCTGCCACTCTTAGGAACACATGGAAATCAATTAAAAATAAAATCCGTAGACCAGTTGTGCTAAGGAACGAAATGAGGTTTTACACATCAGCACTTTTCAAAAAACAAAACAAAAAAAAGACAACAACAACAAAAAAAACCCTCTTAATTGAAAAATGGCACAGTGCCCTAATGAAAAATTAAGCTTCAGGATTCAGTCCTTAATATCTCAGAGATGAGTGTGTGTTCCCTCCTGTGGCTACCCCTATGAGCGAATTCTGAAAGAATCAGGCAGTGTGTTGAAATAAGATATCACTCGGCTTGACTGTTAGAGGGAGGCATCGCCCTGTCTGGCTCACTTGTCAGTGGCTGCCTAAATGCCAGCAGGGGAAGGTTCTGGTTCTTGGGAGTTCTATTGTCTTTAATGTTTTAGTAAATTTTGTTTCTCTGTGATAATAAAAGTAATACATATTTTAGAAAATTTGAAAATATAGGAAGGCAACAGGAAAACAATAAATATCATCTTTAATGCTGCCACACAGAGATCACCACTATCAATGACTTCGCTTACTATCCTTAAGAGTCTTTTGTGCCTATGCATATATCCTTTTTCTCCTCCAGGAATTTGGAAGGTATGTTCCACAAACTGGCTCTCCCCTCCAAACTTCTGTTAATATACATTTCTCTAATTATCACCATCGAGAATGGAAAGGTGTCTATTTTATTACCTCTCAGGTGTGACAAAAATTGTCAGGATATTTCCTCCTCTCCCTCTCACTGTCCCCCCGCACTGCCCACCACCAGGTCCTGTTCATCTCCCCAGCACCCAGAAGAGCACCCAGCACTTGGCCGTTGCTCAGTAAATACTGTTGAGGCAATGACTGAATGGTGAGAGTTTATCCTCACAGGGCTTCTGGGAGGTGAGCACTGGCTCCTGAGGCTAACCCTTCTCTCCCTTCCTTTGCCTTTCCCGATATGTCTGATGAAGCCATAGGTCCCACCGCTGTCCACGGGGTCTGCTTGCCCTGGACTTCCATGTGAGGAGGCAGTGAGGGCTGAAGTGCCCAGTCTTCAGAGTGCAACAGACCAAATTCTCAGGTCTTCAGATGATGACATAATGGGGCAAGTGTCTTCATCTCTCTGGGTGTCAGAGATGCCATCCGTAAAGTGGGCAGTGGTGAGACTTGCCTGGCAAGGTGAACGTCAAGTATGCATGGTGCCTGGTACACAGGAGGGATCCAAGATCTGTAGCTACTAGTGTTGTCTCCTCTCCTCTTTCAGATGACAGCATGAATAAAGAGCCCTTGGGATCCGGAACATTTTCTCTTCATATTTCCAGTCATGTCATGTAATGAGTACAGGAGAGTTTCTGATGGGTTACTTTATGCTTCTGTATCAAGTAAATCAGAAAGAATCACCAAAAAATCAAGTGGCCTCTCTAATAATCTGTGCTTCTCTTGCCGTCCCCTGCAGCACGTGTCTGGTTGCATTGTACTTATATATCCTTGTTGCCCTGTAATTGTGCATCTGCGTAGCTGGCTCTCTCACTACACATTGAAAGCACATTCCATCTTGATATCCTGAACCCAAGACCCATAGTGCTATAACTGAGGAGTCATTCAATATGTATTTGTTGAACAAATGAATGAATGAATAGTATCATTGTGTCCACATCTTGCCTTGTCTCTACCATATCTGGGAGCTTTCTGCCATCTTCTGGATGACAAAAGCAAACCAAACCATAGAATTAAACCTCTAGCCTTCTGAATATATAACGTAAGCTTCTGATAGACAGATACATAAATATTGGTTCTGAAAAGGGCCAGCTCAAGGGGAAAAAAAACATTCCCTTTTAGTTCCTATGATTAAGTCCATAGGTTTGCTGGCCGGTTTATCAGGTTCTGTAGGAGAGGAGGAGTGAAAACGTGTGTACAGTAAAACTCCTGTCTGCAGCTTTTAGTTTGAGTTATATGTGTGTTGGCATCTCTTTCACACAGAATCTGATGAGTTGGCATTTATTTTTGACAGCATCTCAAATCCTGTGAAAGTCAGGGCTGGGGGCTGGTGTTGTTTTTTAGTAATATCTCAGATGGTGGCAGGATAACCTTGATAGTAAAACAGAAAGGTTTAAAAAGATATCTTAGAGCTCTTCCAGAAAACTAAAAGCTCAGCAAAGAAGAGCTTCAGAACTTCCCAGAGCAAAGGCTTCCTTGAACGTTGGGCTTTTTGTAGGCTGCACGCAAATAAACACACAAACACATAGTCGCTGAGGTGTGTTTCCTCCTCTAATTCACTGTGGCAGCGATTGCTGATTGGTCCCCCACACCTTTTTTGTTCATCATCCCAGATACCCAGCTAGACCACATTTCCCAGACTCCCTTGCAGTTTTACCTGTGGCCATGTGGACTGGGTTCTGCCTAATAGGATGTGAGTGGCAATGATGAGTGTACCTCTGCTCCAGTCATAAAGGCTCTCCAGGCTTTCCCCCGGGCTCTTTTCTCATCCACTGGCTGTCTGAGATGGAGCAGAGTCCCAGGGTAAGCTTGGAAGGCTGCAGGGCCTCCTCTGCCTGAAATGGAAGTAAAT
>NW_027527392.1:49086-51697 GCF_008692635.1 Crocuta crocuta | reverse complement strand
GTAGCCTTACCAAGTTACCCTCACTTTACAGCTATAGATACAACTCCAAGTGGGAAGGGAGTGAGTATTTTGTCCACCATGGTGGCTCTTGGGTTGACACATAGGTTGGAACTGAGTTGGCCCTCTATGATGCTTGTTGATGATAGAAGAAAAGAAGGCCCAATAAGGTGGTCACATACCCAGGGCCCATAGNCTATAAGTTCTTAAAATATGCACACATTCAACAAACATTAGTTTACTTTGTAGATAGAAAATTTGTATTTTCTTGTGCCAAATTTATTATTTTTATTTTTATTATTAATTTCTTATTATTTATTTTTTCCTTAAATGATCTCCTTGGGCATTACTTCCATGTGAGGACATACCAATCTGTGTCATTCTCTGCAACAACTGGTAATAGTCTGTGTAACTATCTGCAGTAATTAACCTGTTCCCTCTCAGTTGTCATTTAGGTTGTTGCTAGTCTGTAACACGAAAGAGCTGTGATCAACATGCTTACGCGCATCTCTAGGGTAAGATCCTAAGGGGGCAGCTGTGAGCACACCAACAGGCACGTGTCACTGTCTGCCACACGTGGAGACCTATTGCTGTGGAAGGTCCAGATGGTCAACAGATACTCAAATGGACTCGGTGGGTTTCGTTCTTCAAGTTAAGGCAACAAAGAACAGTGGAAGAAAGAGTTTCTAGTATCTCATTCAGAGCATTGCAGATAGGCTCTGAGCCACGGGAATGATGAACAGGTAAGGAGGCACTGGCACCCCAGCTGGGGGAGGTGGCTCCTTCACGCTCTCGGCTGGTTTCTCTGCAGCCCCCTGGCAAGGAGGGCACTGTTGTCCGGAAGGCAAGGGCTCATCTGAGTCCCAGGGGAGACACTGTCCCGCATTAAGAAGTGAAGCAAGGCTTCCTTTCAGAGCGGAACAGTGGCCAGTGGGCCAGAGAGAAAAGGAGGAGGAGGGTATATAGATGTTGCCCAAGGTTCCTGCAGGGGCTGAAGCCAAAGGCTGCAGGACACTCACTTCTCAGAACCAGGTGTAAACCTGATGTGCCTGGATGGCTTTCGGGGCAAGCAGGCGATTCTAGACACATGTCTACGTCCAGGGGCACAGCTGTGTGAGCTCTGCGATGTCCCTGTCCATGAGGGATGCTCGTGAAATGATGGTGATGATGATAATGATGATGACAGTGGCCATGCTTGGCAGCAGGAGGAGGGAGATGATTACCCAGGCAGTGCTCAAACACTAAGAGCTGAATGTGCAAGAAGAGCTGCCTTCCTTCTGTGTGTGTGTGTGCGCGTGCGCATGCACACTTGCACACGCGAGCACATTGTGTTATGGTTATTTATGTGAATGTGGTATACATATGTGGTGTGTAGTGAACGTGTGATGTGTGCAGTGCTCTGTGTGTGTGTGAGACCATGTGGGATATGCTCTGTGTTGCAGTTGTTGTGTGGGAGTGTGCTGTGTGTAGATATGTTTGAGGGGCTGATTCAATCCCCCAAGGCATTCATGTGGCCTACTAGAGGCTTCACGCTGCTCACTTTGAGTTTTTCCTCCTGTCTTTCCTGTTTCCTGTGGCAGAAATGCCAGCTTCACCCAAGAGAATCCAGCCATTTTCTCCCTTTAGGGAGCCAAGCTCCAGGGACACACTTAGGTTTCCGCTGATCATCTCATTACCTGGCGGACTGAGAGACAGGGCAGCCGTGTTCTCTAGAGCGATCTTATTTTAGTTTATTATTCTTTTTAATTATTATTCTGTTTTACTTTTTATTGAGGTATATATAACATGCACAGTAAAGTGCATGAGGCGCACAAATCTAAGTGTTGATACACTCATGTAACCACCCCTCATTTCAAAACAGAATCCATTTCCCACACCCCATAAAGCTCCCTTGAGCCCTTTCCCAGTCAATATCCCCCAAAGGCAACCACAATTCTGACTTCTGTCTCCATAGATTAATTCTGTCTGTTCTAGAATTTCATATAAATGGAACCATGCAGTATATGGTCTTTTGTGCTTGGCTGCTTTCACTTAGCACAATGCTTTTGAGATCTATCCATGTTGCCACATGTATCAGCAGTTCGCATCTTCCTACTGCTGTGTAGTATCTTATTGTATGGACATATCACAGTTTGTTTATCCATTCTCCTGCTGACGGACATCTGGGTGGTTTCCAGTTTGGGGGTATTGCAAATAAAGCTGCTATGAACATTCTTGAACATGTCTTTTGGTGGCCATATGTAGAGCTGTCTTAATGTTGCCTATGATACCATTTGACAAAGATAGAGCTTGCAAAAATCATACAACTTACCCGCAACTTACTCCAACGAGTTTCTCAGGAAGAATGAAGCAGTTGACTTGATGTGGCCTGTCTTGAATCTGACTACTTCCCTTCCTTTGGGAGAAAAGAGCATCACATGGGGGGAGAGTGACAGGCTCTCTGAGACTTGGAGCCCTCCTGCAAAACAGACATCTGTCTCTGAGGATTGCAGTATTTATGAAGCCAGGTTTCCCAATGTAACAATGAGTCCTTGGGGGTAAGCTGGGGGTGTTTGGGAGGGCCATTGGCTACTGCACTCTATGGCTTGTGATTTGGGTCCAACGCCAAGATTTT
>NW_027527392.1:32345-49061 GCF_008692635.1 Crocuta crocuta | reverse complement strand
TGCAGACTACTTGGAAAGGCGCCCAGTTTACTGTGAGGGAGCTCAGACGTTGGGAAAGTCCAGCCTGTTGCCTGACCCTGGGATACCAGGAGGGATTTCGGGGACTGAAGGAAGAGGAATGAATGGGCTTGCGCCTGCATGGTACTCTGACTTTTTGTGTCTATAGCACCTAAACCCTTGACCTGCTCTCTAAAGAAGTTTCAGGGTCTGGCCCCTGTGTCCCTGGCACTCATTCCCCNTCTCTGCGACAAGACTTCCATGCTGGCAATGGGAGCATGCTTGGCTCAGGCCTTGGGCAGGCAGGAGGCACTGGTGTTTCTGTCCCCAGGGGCAACCCCTGACCAATGCCACAGTGGAGTTGGGAGATGGGCACCCCCCGGCTAACCCCCCTTGGTGGGGATAGCTGTGAGGTTAAAATCCCAAAGGAGCTGAACCCTGGCTGCCTAAGGCAGGCACCTGCCCATTAAAGTGCCTTTGGATGGCCACCTGCCCTTCCAGGCTTACTTCCCCACCCCCACGCCAGAGCTGCCTGGGACCCTCTCCTACACAAGTGTCTGCACTTGAATCTTTGTCTCAGGGTCTGCTTTTGAGGGGATCCCAAACAAAGCCATGCTACTCCCCAAGAAATGCTCTTTGGCACAGATGTTGATTTTGTCTGGCAGTTTTGCAAATTCCATGGCACCTTTTGCATCGTCCACTCTGGGGTTCACTAGGCCACTGCTGGCCATATTTGCCATGGCGAAGTTTGAGATCCGTGGCTGGCCCAAGGGAGGACAGTAACAAATAGTATTTCATTTTCAAGCTTCAGTGAAGGCAGACAGCCTTCGTCCCACTGCTCCCTGTCACTGTCGCTCCCAGTACTGTGTACGATGAATGTAACACTACAGAAAAGTGTGAGTTAATGGAATCNTGGGGATGAGCACTGGGTGTTATATGGAAACCAACTTGACAATAAACTATTAAAAAAAAAAAAAAGGAGATTCCAAGCTATCTGTAGCCCTGAGGAAAATGACGTATCATAAAATAGAAAGTGAAAAAGAAAAGACAAAAATTGTATCTCTGCCATGGTAGGTTGTTTCCTTAAAAATGGAAACCATAAAACCAAATGAATAGCTTTGATTTGTTGGGGGCCTATGATTCCTGAATGAATTTTTCCTTTTNAGGGTTATTTTTCCACATAAGAAAGGGAACAGGGGAGGAAGGTGGGCCTTGGGGCAGAGGTTTAGAATCATTTGATGATTTGCGTTTGAATTTGCGGTTCTGGAAGGATAAACACATGGACCTCTCTCCCCCTCTCCATGGGGCTGGGGCGTCCACAGGCCTCCCGCATTTAGGGGGGGCAGACGTCAAATTGCAAATGCAGATGGGTGTGTTGGGGGGATTTGAGGGCACAAACTTGTTCCGCAAGGGTCGGATGGCTGAGCGGGGTGTTTTGTGTCCTGAGGACTCCCCTTTGTCTGGTTCTTCGCACCGCCCTGCATTTTTTAGAAGCACACAGCTGTTTAAGTTACATCCTATTAATCTTTCCCCAGGGCTGTATTTGCCTGGGTTGATCAGCATAACACCACACACATTTTCTAATCGTTTTTGCTGTTTCACTGATTGCGGAATGAGAAGCCTCCCCTGTCTGGTAAAAGTAGGTCAGGGAAGTTCCCGACTTCGCTATGCAGCTAATAGATTTCTGAATGGCAGCACGCAGGACGCCTGCATGTGACATTTGAGCAGAACAATGGTGATCACTCACTGCCGCTCCTGAGCCGGAGTCATTCTCTTCCCCTCACTCTCTTCCCCGGAAGGAGCGCATGTGAGCGAGCGAGGTGTCAGGGACTACAGGTGCCAGTGCGCGGAGTGTTCGCAGGAACGCAAAGCCTTCTCCCTCCAGGTCNNNNTCTCGTCCATGTGCGTCTCCCCTTGTTATTTCAGCTTTAGGATACTGTTGGCCAGGCAGAACCCATAGGAAATGAAACTGCATAGCCTTATGATAAAACAGTTAAGCCTTTCGGTTGCCCCCAGGAAAAAGCAAATGGTTTAATCAAATTATTAAGACCTAGGCATTGTCAAATTCACCAAATGGCATTGCTACTGTCAAGTAATGACTTTGACAGGGCACGCTGGGGGTGGCTCTTTTCTGTCTCCCCACCACCACTTTTAAAAAATTTTTAAGATGAACAGTTTTTGTTTAAACCACTTCTTTCTTCCAGCTCCAGACAATGGCAATGATAATCATGTCTGATCAAAACATATTGCTTGTGTGTGCTCATGTTTAATTTGAAAAATGACAACAGTGATTTCTTTGAAGTCTCATACTCACCCAGAGCTACCCCACTATTGGAATCTCCTAGAGGAGGAGAAAGAATAAATCAACATAAAATGATGTCATAAAACCCTCTTAAATAACAGCCAGGTAGTAAATTAACATCTACACGACCTTTGAAATGATCATGTACAGGGAAGCCGAATCCAGCAAACAGCTGGCTGGGTGCCTGCCCTTGACTAATAGGCTGAGAGATACAGCTGCTGGAAGGATATTTGAGAGTGAGTCCTAAATGCAGAAAGCTGTCTTCTATAAAAAAAAGAAAAAATCAGATCCTTCGTTTGACAGACCCTAATTTCATTGAGATTGACAGCATTGCCTTTGTCGAGCATACATGTAACAAATGAGATTGAACAACTACCCCACTCAGTTTCATCTAATTTTATTTGACAGCCAAAGCAGGTAGGTAGAGTAATGCACTTACGGAGGAGGTAAGAAGGCTTTCCCAGGGTTAAGTGACAGGGACTTGCTGGACCAGGCTTCAGCGAGTTATTGTCTCTGTTGCTTTTCTATGTTTGTTTTTGTTTTGCTATCCACACATGTAACCTTTTTAAATTTTTTAACTGAAGTAGAGTTGTTATACATATTGTTTTTACTTTTTATTTTTTAATGTTTATTTTTGAGAGAGAGCAGGGGAGGGGCAAAAAGGGGGGGGGCAGAAAGAGAGGAGGACAGAGGATCTGAAGGGGCTCTGTGCTGACAGCAGAGAGCCCCACGTGGGGCTTGAACTCACGAAGCTTGAGATCATGACCTGAGCTGACCTGAGCTGAAGCCAAACCAACTGAGCCACCCAGGCGCCCCCATGTTTTACTCTTTAAATTGATGTACAGAGTACATCAAGTGAGCTAATCTTAAATGTGCAACTTAACCAAATTTTCCCAGTCTGTACATTTGTATCACCACCATCTCCATCAGGACATAGACTATTTCCATCCTGCACAAAGTTCACTTCCCAGTGAATATTAACACCCCTCTCCTGCTCTCAGGGTAACCACTACCCTGACTTCTAACAGGTTGTGTTGCCCATTTTTGAACTTCATATAAAGTGTATCATACATTATGTCCTTTTGTGCCTGTTTTCCTTCACTCAGTGGGAAATTCGCCCATGTTGTTGCATATATCAGTAGTTCATTCTCTGTTAGTGCTCTGTAATAGTCCATTATATGAATAGAGCACAGTGTATGTATTATTGATGGATATTTGGATTGTTTCTGGTTTCCCCCTTGCCTTCAGTTTTAACTTATATTTCTGGAAGTCTTTAGAAGGGCATCCTAGAAATAAGCAAGATGATACACACTCCCAGGTGAACTTGTTCCAAATGGGCTGCAAAATGCACTCACTAATTGCATAAGCAGGGGTTTTGGATCCTGAATGAGGGAGCTGTCTTGGGTCATCTACCACTAGGAATCAAGCCAGCCCCATGTTCCCTTGTCTCTTTCCCCACAGAATTGTGGGGCAAGGAGGCTGCTTCATCACCTTGCCTCCTTTATCGCCAAGATGGAGGAGAGAGAGGTGAGCAAGGCCTGGGGCCAGTCGTGTGAAGATAGCTTAGTGCACAGATGAGAAGGTGTGTTTGAAGGCAGCTAGGGAGGGAGAGGAGCAGTTTCTCATTGGGAGTACCTATGTATTTGGCACCATGGCCACCTTTGGGCAGACTCAGGGATACAGCTTAAATTTGGGCATCCCTGCTGATCATTCTGACACCTTCCCATTTTCTGAGTCTGGGAAATAAAGCAGCCATTCTTATCTCTCACAAAGAAGTTGACCACGCAGTGCAGCTAGGGTAGGCATTTGTCACTGGGTAGAAACGCGGCACAAAGGGTTGTCATCTTAGAAGGCCAGCTCCCTCCATCTGCTGGGTAAGGCGAGCAGCTGTACATACAGGTGTGGCAGGGCTGGGAACTTCTGGAAAGAGCAGGTCTGCAAGCTGCATTTGGTGGTGTGGCAGTGAAGGGAGAGGGTAAACCTTTTTTCTGGCCCTGTTTGCCTGGGACTGTTGCCAGTTGAGCATGGAGAGTCGCAGGTCCTGGAAAGCCCCTCAGTCCAGCAGGATTGGTCACCCTAAAAGAGACTTTTTCACTCACTTATCTGTGCATTCACTTAACAAATATTAATGAACTTCTGCTACACACTGCACACCTTGCAGGGCTGTGGGGTTAGAACGGTAATCAAAAAGGCAGCAGGGATCTCTGCCCCGCCTCCACAGTACTTCCTCTGGAGAGAAAGATGGGATTTAAGGAAGTGATTACAAGCCAGTGCAGTGCTTGCTTTGATAGAGATAATAAGGCAATGAGTGCTTAATTGGGAAAATACCGGAGGCTGTGGAAGCAGGTGGGGAAGACAATCGCTACCAGTCCTTTATCTCCTTAGCATATCCACAAAGTTCTAGAGCTGCTCAGAAAAGCCATTTACAGCAAACTCTGATGCATTCAATGGCTGTGGAACAAAGTGGGTGGGGATGGGGGTGATATGAAAGTAGCCAGGTTAAGTCTACCCATGTAACCCTTCTTGCTGCTTGGACCTGGCGAGTGTCTCCCTGCCGTGTATCTTCGCCCACTCGGAGGGCTCCTGCTGTGTGGTGCAAAGAAGCCAGTTGTGTGATGAGCGGGAGATCTTGGACTTGTCCGTCCCCATGAATTCACACTGATGAGCAGGCCCTGGCAAACCTTCTGCATCTTTTCGGTCATGTGGATAAAATGGGATGGGGGATGTTTGTAAACAGGTCTCCAGGAGCGAAAAGTTAGTGTCAGATTCTCCGTGTGTTGTGTTCCAGCAGTTATTGTTGGTTAAAAAAAATTTTTTTTTAATGCATTGGAAGTGTATGGCAGCTGTTGTAAGATCTGAAAAGCTAGCCCAAAGCAGCTTCATTCATTCATTCCTTCATTCATTCCACAGATATCTATTGACACACATGTGCAACTGTATCAGAGATCCAGACAAAGTGCTCCTTTTCTATCACCTGGGAAGCAGCACACTGCCCACCTACTCTGCGTGAGGACTGGGCGGTCCCAGTGATCACACAGCTCTTGCCAGGCTCACTTTTGACAGGTTAAGGAGGGACAATAACACCCTCCCCTGGACGACCTCCGAGCTTTCTTTCCTAAGCAAGGAAGCAATAATGGAGACCTAGCCATGAGGAAAGAAGTGCCTCTTCCCTTTACAGTTTGACAATGCCTGCCTTTGTAGCTCGTTCAACACGCTCGTCCAGATTTATGATTTTTTGCCATCTGGTTTATTTCTCTTGTTGTTTTGTATTGTTTGAAATACGCTCGAGGCCATCTTTGAGTCTTTTCTTTGAAAAAAAAACAAATTAAAAAAGCAAATCATGTGAGTGTCATTTGAAGGTTAGGGATGAAAGAGAAGTTTAAATAGGACTCGGATCTTCCCTGTGAAGTTCAGTAGCTAAAAATAAAGTTCTTTTTACTTTGCTGATTACGTAATGGAACACGGTTCTCAGATGTGAACTTTATGGAATGTCTCCGTTGTTTGGGGAATTCTTGTTTGGGTTTTCGTAAATGGTGGCACAAGCAGCCTATGAAATAATTCTAGTCCACTGGGCCGGCTGCTGCTGAGGGTCACTTTGTGATGCTGATGAGTTTTAAACAGAGGCAGGACTTGCCTTTCACTTGGTCTGACTTCATTTTCATTCTCTTAAGCCAGATTTCTCTTTCTAAAGAAACATTTGTGCTGAAAGCAGCAGGGAGGGAGTCTTTCTGTAAGAGGAAAGGGTGGAGTTGGGTGGGGTGGTCTTTGTTTTAAAAAGAAAAGGTACTCTGGGTGCTGTGTACTGTGTTCTGGGAAGCCATGAAATACCAGTGACCTGGATAACTATGTTTAAACCATGTTCTTATTAAAACCAGCAGCCCTGGCTTTCCCAGACAAAGAGATTCTGAAACAATTTTGGAAATACATTCACAAGAGTGGAATTCATAAAAGGAACTGTACGGCCATCCACTGCACTGTGTAGACATAAAATTGGATGGGCAAAGGGGGAATTTCACAAGTATGGATGCAAAGCTTTTAGTTGAACTCGCTTAATTGGTAGTAGTGATGTAGAGCATCTTGCTGGAAGGAAAACAAATCTCGCATCTTAAAACGTTCTCGTCAAAGTAAAAGCAAATGCAGCTTCAAACAATGCTTGGGAAATATCTTGGTTAAGGATTTTGGAAGCGACTTAAGGATCATGGGTTAGTGCCTGGCACTTGTTAANGATGCCATCAGATGTGTTAGGTCAGGCTTATGGGTGTCAGGCAGAGGATCCGTGTGCTCAGAGAGCTTGCAGAGGACACTGCTTGGGAGGGCATGGTCTGTCTCTGTTGCTGGTTCCTCCTTTCCTGTGCTTTCAGGGCTGACCACCCCGTGACAGAGTCATTCTGTCTTCAGACACATTATTAGTACTTGGAATCAGGTTGTGGTTGACCTTGCTGACTGAAGGTCCATCCGTCTCTCTGGGGTGACAGTGCCTGATTCTGATTTGCTCTTAGCTAATCTCATAGTTTAATTCTTAGAAAGTGACCTTCCTCCCAGGGATTTTGATGATCAGCCCAGTTTTGAGAACTGCTGGCCCAGTCAATTTCTCTGGACAGGATCCTATCCATACCATCCCAGAAAAATTTCTGCTACACAGATGGCCATGAAACAGCATCTTGGCAAATGCCATTGACTCCGGATTGTAGGTTTATCCATTAGCTGAAGGCCAATTTTAAAATCCAGTCAACTATGATTCCTTCAAAGGACTTCAAATCAAGTCACATACAGTGCTTCTTAAGGTTGATTTTGTTTCTTATTACCCTCCTGAATGGTCAGGACATCTGACTGCCCCTGGATTGGTAGGCTAGAGCCATAAGTAATGGGTTTTGGATCCCTCAGGTGTCAGAACAGTTAAGAAGATAAATAGTAAAAAGAGAATAAAAGGATGACTGCCGGTGGGTGGGTGAGCAAACAACAATTGGACAAGGCTCTACTCTCATCTCCACATAGTGTGAGGTCCTTTTACAGTACCCCCTGCTGACCTTCATGGAGTCTTTGCAGCCATGTTGCAAGCTCCGTTTCACAGGAGGGAGAGATGGGGTTATGATCCCAGGTCGCAGAGCCAGCATTCAGCACACACCTTCAGGATGTTTCTACACCACTCTCTTCCACCCCAAATCTGATCCTGAATTCTTTTCTGTTTTTAAAAAAAATGTTAATGTTTATTTATTTTTGAGAGAGAGAGTACAAGCATGGGAGGGGCAGAGGGAGAGGGAGACACAGAATCCGAAGCAGGCTCCAGGCTCCGAGCTGTCAGCACAGAGCCCGACATGGGGCTGGAACCCACAAACTGCAAGATCATGACCTGAGACGAAGTCAGACGTTTAACCAACCAACTGAGCCACCCAGGCGCCCCCTGAGTTTTCTTCTTTTTTTTTTCATCTATCAAGAGCCTTTTCAATTTTTTTCGGTTCTGCCTGTTGCGGGGCGGGGGTGGGTGTCGAGCGTGGAGATCTGGTTCAGCTCCAGCTGGGTTCATAAGGCCCGCTCACTTCCTCCAGAGGACCTCCGTAACCTTTCTGGAGGACTAGCCCAGGCCACGGCTGCTTTGGCGGACTTGGAGGCAAGCAAAGGTAGGACCGCTCATTTCTGAATTATGCATGGGTTTTCCTTCATCTGTAGAATGTAATTAAGAAAAAGGGCTTGAGGAATACCAGATTCCAAGCCAAGAATCTTAAGAAGCTGCCAAAGGAATGGGGTATTAGCAGCCTGTGCCGTGTGCCATGTGAGCCGAGGCTGCTCTTAGCTTCTCGGCAGGAGGGAGTAGCCGTGGTGCCAGGAGACAAGAGCTAGAGGCGGTGAGCAGGAAGGCCCTTGCCTTCTGCCTGTGGGGTTTTTGGAGAGGTGAAGCAGGATCCTGGCTGAGATTTCTCAGGGGTCCCCAGATGGGCCTTCCCTTCCCGGCTGCACCACCATTTGCACTAACATCCTGAAAGGTGGTCTCTGGATCACGAGGGTTACTCACCCTGAGCACTTCTGGCCCTGGGAACAAGATCATTCTTGGCTGGTGGGGCTCTCCTGTGCATTGCAGGATGTTTAACAGCATCCATGGCCTCCACCCAGTAGATGCCAGTAGAGTTTCCCTGAGTTGTGACAACAAAAATGTCCCCAGACATTGCCAAATGTCCCCTTGGCGGCAGGGACAGAATCGCACCCGTTGAGAGCTACGGTAGCAATAGGAAAGGAAGCAGAAATCTGGCTGGGGGAGGAGAAGGGAAATGCTGGCCGCCCCCCCTCCCCCAGTTCCTGCCCTCTCTACCCTCCCTCAGGCTGCTCAAGTGGGTTCCCATAAGGAGTAGGTCTCCAGCGTTCCCATTTACCCCATTTGCATGCCGCCTCCCTCCGCCTGTCCTTGGTACCTGGTGTCACGGCCGGCGTTCTAACCTCAGCTCTGCCACTGAGTAGCAAGAGCCCCCTGTTCTTTTCATGCCTCAGTCTCCTCATCTGTAAAATAGCGATAATAATAGCATCTCCCTTGTAGGGTAGTTTGTGAGGATTGAATATTTATCAACATTTCAAAGCCTACCAGCACATGTTAAGGACTTTGTAGAAGTGTTTTGTAAATGAAACATAAATAGCCTGGATGAAGAACCTCTGTTAGATACAGCCATTCGTGGATGTTGTTGGGTGCCAAACAAGGCCCTACCCCTACCTTCCAGGGGCTCAGGTTGGCCATGACCCAACAGTAATTTACGTGGGTAAGTTAGTAAGGAGCACTGGCCAGGCTCTCATGCATAGTTCCAAAGGAAAGTTCTCAGCCCCCCACTGGACACACCATCCACACTTAGCATCCCATGTAGTGCTTTCTTATTTATCATAACTTGAAGGCGACTTTACCTTGCCATCATATCAACATTCCACTTGACAGTGATTCAACTCCATATAGCCTCAGCTGTGGTCAAAATTAATGCAACCCATTATTGCAAAATTTAGGGACCCCTCTGTGAGGAGTTTGAGGTATTACCAGTCTTTGAGTACACTAGTCAGAAACCCTGTCCTCCCTTCCTCCCTCCCTCCCTCCCTCCCTTCCTCCTCCCTCCCACCTTCCCTCTTTCCCTCTTTCCTTCCCTTCATCCTCCATTGCTTCTTACAAATAAATATTCAGTGAGCACCCTCTATGGACTGAACATCATTCCAGGTCTTAGGGACACTGCAATGAACATGGCAGAGGAGGAGCTTACATTCCAGACAGGATGGAGGGAGACAGTAAACAAAGGAAAAGAAGATAATTTGCAAATGGGCTAGATGCTCAAGGAAAGACACACTGAGACTGACATGAAGGAGAATTAAGTGGATGAAAGTGGGGACTTAGAGATGGTCATGGAATCTTCTCTAAGTTGATTCTTTTGATTTGAGACCAACCAGCAGGGGGAAGGTTGGTCTAAGCTGAGGATGCAGCCAGTGCACAAGCCCTGAGGCAGGAAAAAGCTTAGTAGCTTCTAGGAAAAGAAATATTCTGATGGAGGAGGAAAGTGGTAGGAGACTAGATTGGAAAGGGTTAAAGTGGGGCCAGGTCAGATGGGGCTTTGTGGGGCTTGGCTTTAACTTTACCATGAGAAGCCATTGGCGAGTTTTCTGCAGCTGAGTAAAACAATCTGCGTTGTGTTTGAAAAGAAGGAAGGAGTGGTCAACTGTGTGGACCGCTGCCAAGATGAGTAAGATGAGGGCCGAGACACTCTCTGAGCAGATCTGGCTGCGTGGAGGTCGGCGTGACCCCCACAAGAGCTGCTGCAGTTGGGGAGTGGGCAGCAGCTGTGCGCCCTGCCATTTGGTTCGAGAACATACAGTCTCCCCAAGGAATAGGCATTGTCATTCGAAGGGATCCATAATTTGACCCCATTTCTTAGCACTGCTTTGTGTGGCCTCAGGGAATTATTTGGTTTTATTCTCGCTTCAGTAAAAGACCTACTGCAGGGGTCACAACGATGGTGGTGGTGGTGACGTCATCCGCCCCTGTGTGCCCACCGTCAATAGCTTCAGTGATTTTCCAGCTGTGGGACAGTGCCTGCCCCGCCACACACAGCCCGTGAGCCATGCAGGCCTCAGAGGGGTGACCTCGGCCTCCTTGGTGCCCTCTTCTGATGGCTGGCCTCTGGGTGGCCCTGCACTTCCAAAGTCCACCCACCGCCTTAAACTTGCCTGAACTTTTAAGCCCAAGAATGGCACAAAATCCCTCAGAATAAATCCCTACAGAGGCATTTGACAAAGCATATAGAAACTTACACTTGGTGAAAAGTGACTGTAGAAAAGAAGTATGTTTAGCACAAGCTTAAATATTACCGTGCTTTTTATGCGGTCTCCCGCGGCATTTTGGAACCCTGACATTTTTCCTGACTGATCGTTCCCTTTGATTTTTTTCCCCCTACACTGCTTTGATTTTGTAACACAAGAATAATATTTTTTCTGGACTAAGCTTCTTATAAGTGGTCTTACCCAGGGAATGTTTTAAAATGTAAAGATGATTCTATTTTCTCTTAAGTACAAAGAAATCCACACATACACACACACACACACACACACACACACCACATTTAATAGCTTCAGATGAGATAATCTGACTCATTTTCAAAGGCATACTGGAAAAAAATTATTCCTCTTAACTCCAGCCCCTAGTTCAGAGCCCCATCACCTGCACGGTAGAGACCTTATCCTGAGGGGCAGGCCTTAGTTCCTGATAAATGGATTCGCCCTAATATATTGTGTCTTCAAGATGGACTCAAAGGCAAAGTCATTCCATTTTCACAAAGAGAAGGTTTTTAACTCCCCCCAGTTAAATGCCCATCTTCAGTGTGTTGGACAAGGCTCCAAAATGCCAACACCTTTGTTCTTACCAGCTGGCAGGATTGGGTCTGGTCATTAACCACATAGGGGCACATTTTGCAGTTAATTCATCCTGTGAGGTGGGGAACTGAAAGAGACCTACTCTGCTCAAAATTTGACATAAGATATCAGGCACTGCCTTACTGTGATTTAAAAAAAATTACAGTTTTTAAAAAGTTTGTTTATTTTGAGAGAGAGAGAGAGAGAGAAGGAGAATCCCAAGCAGGTTCTGTGCTATCAGTGCAGAGCCTGACATAGGGCTTGAACTCATAAATCATGAGATCATCCAAAATCAAGAATCAAAGACTCAACTGACTGAGCCACTCAGGTGCCTCTGTGATTTTTTTTTTTAAATAGCTTAGGTCTTGGCTAGCAGTAATCTTTCTCCTATCTAGAAGAGTCTCTTTTGTGCTTACACCACTGAACTCTGAGGTCTAAGATGAATCCTTATCTGAAAGTCTGTGCAAATCCTGAACCCTAATGGAAGGAAAGAAAATATCGGCCTTGTCTGAGGGTACTCTTCTCCCACCTCCCTGAGGCAGTGGAGTTGCAAGGGCATAGTTACTCTGGAGAATCAACTCATCTACTTCTTTCGCCCACAGATCTCTCTTTAATCCGACTGCAGGCACTTGAGAGAAAATCCAGCCAGGGCCAGCATTGTTTTGGGGTGACTCCAACCAGCAGATTTTCTGGGTCAGTGGGTATGAATGCTTTTAAATTGACCTTCAGAAAGTTCTTAACTAAGTTTACTTCCATATTAGCAGACATTTACTATGGTGCTATTTTTACCCAGCCATCCATCCATCCATCCATCTGTCCATCCATCCGTCCATCCATCCATCCATCCATCTGTCGACCCATCCATCTGTCCATCCACTTACTGATTCAGCACCAAGACTGTATCCCAGGTACTGTGACTCATACACAAATACAATCAATTCCTGTCCTAGATGGGGCGTGGTGACTTTTCTCTGTCTCTTCGAAGAAAATTGAGGCTGTTTGCTTGGGCCTTGTGAAGATTGACCAGGATCAGTACTCGCTCATGTTGGGAGGAAGGGGATGCAGACCCAGGCACAGGGTTCTCACCCCTGGCTGCACCTTGGCATCACCTAAGGAGCTCTAGCAAATCCTGATACCCAAGCCAACAGTGGAAGACTCTAATTGTATTGGTCTAGGTGTGGCCCATCCAGATCTTTCAAAGCCTCCCAGCCAAGTGTCCTGTGCAGCCTGAGTTGATTGTCCCCCCCACAACCCTTTATTCTGGGGAATCTGGCCTAATGAAAACCCTCCATCAAGGCCCCCACTGCCTCTGCGCTTAACCTTATACTTGTCACCTCAGATTTGATGGCAGTTACTAATCCCCTGCATATCTTTGGCTGCCTGTCTTTATCGTAATAATAATTGGCAACCCTTCTGAGGGCTTACTGTGTGCCAGGAACTGTTCTAAGTGTCTTGCGTGGTAGCGCTTAATCTCTTGGCAACCCTGTGGTATAAAGACCATTAGCATCCCCATTGCACAGATGAGGACACTGAGTAATAGCAAGGTTAAGAAACTTGCTCCTGCCCTACAGCCAGTCCATGGAACACCTTCCAACTATTTCATCGCATAGGGCTCCCCTCTACAAGTCAGAAGGGCTTGGATTTGCTGTGCTTCTGCACTATTTTCTTTCCCATAGTAGAAGTACAGGGAGAAGGAGTGAGGGCTTACCTGCAAGATCTACCGGCATCCTGACACTTTCACGATGGCGAGCGGCTTGGGACGCAGAGCTTAGTGAGGAGTCATCCGCCGGCTTCTCGGCCAACAGTTTGAGTCACCTCAGTTGCATCCACTGGACAGAGCTGTTTTGGTCTTGTGAGACACAGCTGAAGTAAGTAACTGAAAGCAGATGGTTCTCACCTGCGCCAAGCGCTGCCATTAGCACTCTCCCGTCTGCATACTTTCAGAATTGTCCTCCAGGCGGAGAAAAGCCTGGGCGGGATTCAGTAACAGCCTGAATTCATCTCTTTGAAAATACGTAGAACTTCGCATCTGTGTATTCTCCCGGGGGAAGTCAGAGGCTCTCGGAAGTCAGTAATTGTAAGCTCTCGAGCCATCATTTCTGCAGTTGTAAGGGAGCCCGGTGTGGGGACGCGAGATGGAAACTGCACGTGGGTTTGTTGCCATAGACGAGGCGCAGAGTGGAGGGGCTGACATCTCCTCCTGGAAGGAAGGGATTAGCCGGTCAAAGTGAAAAACAGATTTGAGAAATCCATTTACCCTGAAGGTTTAGTAGGGAATGCAGGTCAGACTTACTGTAATGTCTTTAGTCACGGCTCTGTCTCCTGGTTTTATCTTGGTCTGGGCTCAGGGTTTCAAAAGAAAGGGGGTATGTGAGTCTTTAAACCCTGGCCTTAATATTTCCATCCACGTTATTAGGAATAAGAATTCTTGACATTTATTGAACTGAAGGGATGGCATGAAATGTGTGTAACGTTATTAATTTGCTACTTGTATATTTCTCAGTTATTTGTAGGTTATTAAGAAAAATTCTTGCTTCTGCGTATACGATCATAGCACCCAACTCAGACTTTAAAGAACATCAGTAGCATATCCTTGATTTTTCTCCTGAGAAAGATATCACCTATGATAACAAGATAACTTGGAAATATTCACATGGATGTTGACATGGCTCCAGGCCATGAAAGAATGTCAGAATCCTAATTAGTCTTCAAATGATCTTTTTTGTGGCAAAGAACTTCTGCTTGGAAGAGCACCATTTCAGTATGTTATTTTGTCACCTCATTACCTGAAAGCCTCTTGGAGGCATTTTATGGAACTCAAACCATTTGAAGGCTCAGAGGGGCAACACATTGTCATGGAAGATGTACACAGCCTTGAACAGAGAAGACTTTCAATTCCAACCATCATCTTGCCCCTTAACTAGATGCGTGGCCAGAGGCAAGTCACCTTTTCCGAACTTGTTTCCTCATCTGTAAAATGTGTTGCACTAGATAGTCTTTGTAAAATGAAAAGTCGAAGGCTGAGAGTGAGGTAGTTCCTTCCTTTTCTTTCCTACACTCGAATTTGCTCCCTCCCTCCTGTTAACAGAAGAGCATGCACCCACATGCACACACGCAAGCACGCACACACAGGCCTTCTTGGCACGCTGGCACACATCAGGCTGTGGTATCTTTACCCAAGCGACTCTACCTCGGAGAGGTTCCCCCTCTTGCCCTCCCTGAAGTAGTCTCTTCCCCACCTCATTCCCCCTTGTCACTGACTGTGATTTATTTATTTTCTTCTTATCACTTAGCTTTCCCAGTATAAGACACTGGGATGCTGGTGCAGGGTAGAGGAAGAAAGTCCCAGAATACAGTAGAAAGTCCAACAGACGCACATGAGGAGTTGGGTGACACCTTCATGAATGTTGATTTTGTTATTTGAAATTTTATAATCTTAAAAATAAAAAAAAATTTTTTCAAAAGAAAATCAAAAACAGTGAGCCATGCCTGGAACAATGTCATGAACTGAAGATTATGATTATACAGCTTCTGTGCACCTGAGATCCAAACATTTAAAGATGAATGCTGATTCAGCTGGAGAGGACTCCTCCTCCAGCTGAGAGATTGGCATAGATGACCAGAAGGACCTCTGGGGCCCAGAGAACATTCCAGGTTGAGTGTATCTGGCAGTTTGTATTTCACTAGCAGTGCTCCTCCCCCTCCATTTCATAGACAAGAAAACTGTAGCTCAGAGAGGCTGGGTCACTTTCCCAAGGCCACACAGTTCTGAAGGGGCAGAAAGGAGGCAGGCCTGATTCATGGGCACATGCCGGTGTGAATATACCATGAAGCCTCTCTGGGCAGTTTGGGGGCTGAACACAGCACAGGGGCACGTTGTCTCAGCCTCTTAGTAGGGAGATAAGAGATTCCTCTTTGCCATGCATAATAGGAGACCTTTGCCGTTAAAGAACTTCCAGTGTCTGCTCCAGCAGGGACTTTTCTGGGTGCCACAAGAGATCTGAGGAGGAAGTCTCGGTTGCAGCATTTGAAGCCTCTCTCATGGGGGCCCTCAGTTGGGCAATGGTGGTTGTCCAAAGACCAACATGTTTTGGCTTTTGCTCACCTTAATATTCCTTCCCCTTTCCCCAACACAAGAATATTGGCATTTCCTGGAAAGTGGTTTTGGCCTAAAGCCTGATAGCTATCCCACACGCTCAGGCCAGTTTTCCTTGGGGCCTCTGTTCTTTTATTTCATTGAGCATTTGTTTGGGAGCTGACCACTGCCTCCTTTGTTTATACCTGATGTAAAGGGCCCCTCACAGGTGCTCGGGGGAGTGCCCGTGCCCCCTCACCACCAACCAGCCTCTGCTCCATCTCCCCTCCCTCTACTACACTCACAATTGGTCAGAACTCTCGATGCACACACACAGTACCACTTTGGGTGATGATTTTTCCTTTTTGCAGTTTGATAATATTTTCAATGGTTTTTTTTCCCCTTAGATTGAGACTAACGAACGTAAAATCAAATGATTCTTACATGGTCAGATGAATCAGTTTTGAGAATTCTATGTATTTATGTAATCACTGTCTGAAAGAGACTTTAAAACATTCCCATCAAACCGGAAAAGTCCTTCCTGCTCCCCTCCCCCCATGAGCAACCGCTTTCTGATTTCTAATATACATTTTTGGGCCTGTTTTTGGATATTGCATCAGTGAAATCTTAGAGCCTGTACACTTTTGTATCTGGCTTCTTTTGCTCAGCACAGTGTTTTTGAGACTCATTTATGTTGTTGCATGTGGCAGAAGTTGACCGCTTTCCATTGCTGAGTAGAAGTCCACTGTGTGGGTGTTGCGCAGTGCGATTATCCACTCATCCACTGACAGACATTTGGGTTTCCAGTTTGTGCCTTTTATGGTCAGACATCTGTGTACAACTCTTTCTGTGAATATACGTTTTCATTTCTTTTGGGAGGAGACCGAAGACTGGAATTGCTGAGCCCGAGGGTGGACAGTTGTTTCACTTCATTGGAAGCTGTCAGACAGTTCTCCTAAGCGGCCGGACCATGGAGCCAGTAGTATATGAGTGGCTCAGTTGCTCCATAGCCTCACCACCTTTTGGTGCTAGTCTTTTTATTTCAGTTGTTCTAGTGGATGTGATATGATCCCTTAGTTTTTTATTTTAAAGGACAATTTTAAGAATTTTCTAGCATGTCAGTCAATGCCAGCTCAGACATTGAAAAGGTCCAGTGAGAGGGGAAGCCAGGTTTTACATTTTTATGGACGGGAGGTTTCTGCTCATCATCCATGTCCCTGAAGCAGAGTCTCCAGCCCCAAGGGCATTGTCTACGGGCTGCCGCACGGCAAGCTGAAGGCCAGAGCCCCAAAGAGGCAAGGCAGGGCAGGAGAAGGAGATGGGCAATAGAGCCAGAGTAGAGAAGGGAGGCTCCCACACAGAGAGCTCAGAACTGCACTGTGACACCATAGGACCAGCCTCGGGGCAAATTGTGCTCTGCACTTGCGTGGGCGCGCACACGGCTGGTGAGAAACTAACACATAAATAACCACCAGGC
>NW_027527392.1:31348-32268 GCF_008692635.1 Crocuta crocuta | reverse complement strand
AGAGGCCCAGCCAGCTGTCCTTTCCGCTGCCGTGACCACACATGATACAGAAGCTCCACTCGATGCAGATATGACAATATTTCCAAGGCAGAATTTTGGCAAGACAACTGGAAATCCTCCAAAACCAATAGCCAGGCATGGGGCCAGCTGGGTGGCAGGCATGAGAACCACCCCTGGGGTGCTGGCTGTGGGCTTTCCTGGCTTCTCCAGCCCTATGCGTACAGGGCAGGAAACACTTCTAAAACATCTTTTCTAATTCATATACTTTATTTGAGAGAGAGAGAGCGAGTGCATGCAAGCGTGAGCTGGGAAGGGGCAGAGAGAAAATCCCAAGCAGTCTCTGTGCTGTTAGCACAGAGCCCGAGGCAGAACTCAAAGTCACCAAATGTGAGATCATGACCTGAGCTGAAGTTGAATGCTTAACCAACTGAGCCACCCAGGTGCTCCTCTACTCCATAGATTTTGAATGTCACTATTTTACCCATTTCTCTTTTTTAATGGACTACACCCTTTTTTAAATTACACATTTTTTACACTATTTATTTATTTATTTATTTATTTATTTAGAGGGAGAATGAGTGGGGAAGGAGCAGAGAGAGAGAAAGAGAGAATCCCAAGCCGGCTCCATGCTGTCAGCACAGCGCCCAATGTGGGGCTCAAACTCACAAACTGTGAGATCGTGACCTGAGCTAAAATCAGTAGTCAGACACTCAACCAGCTGGGTGACACAGGTGCTCCTATTTTACCCATTTCTTACAGTCCTCATGCTAATTAGCAAGCTACACATTTCACCACCCGTGAATATTAATATTTCCTGTGCTCTGTAGCCAAGCCTCAAGTATTGATGGAGATGAAGAGATAACTGGAACTCCATTAGCACTCTGGGAAGGAGTCTTGCTGATTAGAACTTGACCTGAAAT
>NW_027527392.1:27664-30471 GCF_008692635.1 Crocuta crocuta | reverse complement strand
AAGGTGTGTTGGCTTTATGACTGTGCTGGTTGACAAGGTCAGGGTTCCACCTGAGTCATGGATAGGAAATGTCCCACTGTTAGTGCTGGTGCCTCTTCTGTGTAGAAAGTGTTGTGATCAGTTCATTCCAAAGTGGCGATATCCCAATGTCGTTAGATGGATCAGTATTTTCGACAGGAAACCAGAAAGAGGTCAGTAATGTTGAACACAAGGCAAGAGCTTGCTAGTAGTGAAACTTCAGTGGTTGGTAGAAGGGAAGGATGCCTTTGGATGGGCATTCTTTGCCTAGAAAATCAATTATGGAGGGTGTTCAGGGAAAGCTGGCCCAGACCCTTGAGCCATAGATGATGAGCTCCCCTAAAGGAAAATCCACAGGGACTTTTCCAATAAAAAATCTGGTGTGACTGGGGAAATGGCAGACATCCCAGGCCTCCCTGCTCCACAAACCAACCAAACATCCAAGGATGCAAAGAGAGAAGGGATGTCATAACGCTAGCAGTCTCCACTGGCTAGGTGCCCGGTGCACCGGCTTCTAGGGTCTGTTTGCCTGAGTCATGCCGGGGCTCTGTTTCTCCCTCCCACACCCACACCCACCCACGCAGGCCGAGGCTGCTTGTGGCTCTCCAGGGAGGAAGGCCGCTGAAAGGCCTGCCCCTCCTGCTCTGTGAAGGCAGCTTGGGCCTCCTGCTTTCTCTCAACGCTGCCAGCTCTGGGAATGCCTATGAAATGGACTCTTTCAGTGGATATTTATGCAAGAACCAAGCAACAAATCATCCTGAACCCACGTTAATCAATTGATTCAAGTCAGAAAGAACAGCCAAAGGTGTTAGTGCTTTTCGTGCAGCGAAGTTAGCACTGGGAAGCTCAGAATTGGGCTCTGAACACTTGAGCTACTCTTGCAGTTCTGGTTTCCAGCTGGTGGGGTTCAGGGTGTTCTAAGGCTACAAGTCAGTATGTCCCTAGCACTCACTGTGCAGAATGGGTCCAAGGAAGCACTGTGTCAGTTGACATAATGCTAGTTGCTGTTTGAAACAAGTTGGAAGAGTGTCATGGCTCAAACACAGTATAAGTTTATTTTTTGTTTACAAAAACCCCAAAATGGATGTTCCTGATGGCAGGTGGCCCTCCTCCAAACTCGGATTCAGGCGTGTGGCCCGTTCCCATCTTGTGGCTCCACTGTCTCCAACAGGAAGCTTCTAAGAGTCCCCAGTGTATCAAGCTCAAGCAAGAAGGAAGAAATTGGAGCATCACGTATGAAAGGTTTGTAGGAGCCAGCCCTGGAAGTGGCGCACATCACTTCCACCCACATTCTCTAACTGCAAAGGAGGCCGGGAAATGTAGTCCAGGCAGAACGGAAATGGGTATGGTGAACAGCTGACCAGTTGCCCACAGATAAAATGTATTCCTGGGAAGGCTGGGAATGAATCCCTGCCTGGATGCAAGCTTGTCCAGAGGCATAGGAAAGAAAAGTTAGACCACAAAAGAAATGGGAGCTCCTGTGTCCTTCAGGGGCCAGCGGTGGCTGGCTGCAATGGTAATGGTAGATGGGGAGCTCAGGGCAGGCCTGCCCCAGGTACAGAAGCAGGCCAGGGAACTCTGGGTTCTGGCCAGAGGCAAGATCCTTCCCCTTCTTCCTCCCTTCCTGCCCTTCCGCAGCCCCATTTGCCCCTACAGATGATGCCAGGAACCTTCCTTTGCCCTCTCTTTTCCCCACCTCCTCCAGTCCTGCCTTCTCTGTACTAAATGTCATTCACATTCTGGAAGGCACTGGCCCTCCTTCCCATCAAAATAGTCATTCCCTGGAAATTCACAGTTCAATTCCTGGAAGGGAAAAAACCCCAACAAACCAATTCACACCAAGGTCGTACTGATCTGCTGGGGTTTCTGAGTCACGGAGAGGAGAAAATAAATGTAAAATACCTAGCAGGGTGCCTGGCACAGAGGTAAATACTTAGTAAATAGTTTATTAGTATCATCTTGTGAGCGTGTATGTATGGGGGGAGGAAAGGGAGAGAGACAGAAACAGAAACGCAGAGGAGGAGAGAAGGAACTAGCAAAGCGCTGCAAATGAATCTCCTTTCTCTTTCCCTCCCAGCCTAATGGTCTCCCTTCTGAATCATGGCATGCTGTTCACCGGGACCTCAAAGTCATGGAGGTTGAGTTGGCAGTCCTGTGGGGGGCATAAGCAACTTTTCACACCCTGTGGAAGCGCCAGATGCCCTCTAGGTTCACAGCACCCTGTCTCTCCCTCAAGCCCTCACGAGCCCTGGGCTCCAGCCCTGGCCAAGCCCCACACCCCTTTCCTCTTATACCTTTCCTCCTGCACTTCTAGAACCCTCCACTCCATTCCACTATCTCCTCTGTTGAAATCTGACCCATGTGGCAAGGCAAAGCTGTGAAGACTTGAACCCCGAGGTAGACTAGGTGAGGACACAGTAGATTCAATGTGAATTCTGGTTTGAGAGTTAGAGGGACAACAGATGGCCTCTTTTCTACTTACCTACTGTGCAGTGTGTGTGTGTGTGTGTGTGTGTGTGTGTGTGTAAACATGAATTCCAGAAGTCTTTCCTGAAAGAAACTAGGAAACAATACCTATAATCTTCATTGTCAGCTAACCAGATGTTACGCAGCAGTTTCTTCCCTCCCCCGCTCCTGCCTTTGCCTTGTTTATGCTGTATTAGTTGCAGTCACGATACTTGCTTTAAGATAAATATAGTGAATTTATAGGACTTCAAAAGGCTCACCAGCTCTAAGATTCTGCAGTGTGTTGTTCTGCTCTTGAAAGAGCTCGCCTCCAGGCAGAGGGA
>NW_027527392.1:13733-27523 GCF_008692635.1 Crocuta crocuta | reverse complement strand
ACCCTCTTCTTTCCTCTGTCCTCTGTGTAGTTCTCAGGTCAAGGCTGTTATTATTTTTATTTTTAGGAGGTATGCAGCTGATGAAGTGAAGTGGCATTTGTTTATTTATTGTTTTTTGGTCCCTGACTTGGAACACAGGATCACCAGAAGAGAAACTCCCTCTGTGACTCATCACAGGAATATCTAGCATTCCAGCCAGCACAAATAGGATTAAAACAACTTTCACGAGGGCCCCAGTTATATTCTAGCAAAAGGACACATTGGCCAAGCTGACCATCTCTGGACCATTTTACTTTTGCAAAGAGAGCCAGCTCTCTGTGGCCTTCTTGTGTGCTAGGTTCCTTGTGAGATCTCAAAGCAGCTTCTCATGAGCTGATTCCTTTGTGGCCTGGAGATTGTCATCAGCACAGAGGGTCCTCTTCACAGGGTCATAGAAAGTGTCACCCATTGGGGAAACACCTGGCCATGGTGACCTGAATTAGTGATATTTGGGTCTTCACATAATAAGCACTGCAACTTTCCAGGGTATGGCTGGTGTAGCAGACATGGTTTGTTCCCAGCCCCTGTGTACCTTCAGATTGGCCTCTATATGCCGAAGGCCACCTACTACAAATGGCTGTGACTATTCTAGAGGACATGTTTTTCCCCTCAGGAGCACAGTAGGCCTGCCTGCTGGGCTAATTCGAAGTGCCAAGGAATTAACACCATCTAGCAGCAGCCCGTGACCTGTGATGGATGGGGGTTGGTGAATAAACACCCCAACCCCAAGGCATATGTTTTCCACTGCCTCCCAGAATCCCCTGGTAGATCGAGCCCTAGTTGTCTGCAGTGGTAACTTAGTTGATAAATTGCCCTCTTTCTCTTTCCTGTCTTGCCACCTCACTCCTCTACTGGTATTTTCTAGGATCTTCTCCCAAATAAACTATTTCCAGGCAAATCAGTCTGTTTATGGAGCAACCTAGCTGGTTGGATTCATCAAAACCTAGCAGCCCTCCCTCCCACCATATCCATCACCACTGGTGATGGTCATTAAGTTTCCCTTGTGGCTGTAGCACTGTAGTAGCGTGTTGTACATGGGGACAAGGTCCTTTGAGAGCCCCCAACTTCTGCATGGAAATCTGGTAAGACAGAAGCCAGAGTTTCAAGAGAGAGCCATTTCAGCAACAGGGTCCCCCTGTTGAATGAAGTAAGGACAACTTTGGACACTTCTAAAATCTTAGTATTCAGGAAGCACATACTCATGAGGTTCCCAAGAGTGAACAGTAAGCATTTGTTGATCAAGTCTATAAAGGAATGAATAGTTGACTCACCTTAACTCCCTCACTTAATTCTGAGTGCTTAGAGGTCGAGGGCACATCCCACTCCCATTTTTGAACCTCAAATGCCTTTTATTTATTTGTTTGTTTGTTTATTTAATTTTTTATTTTTTTCCTTTCATCGTTTATTGTCAAGTTGGTTTCCCTATAACATCCAGTGCTCATCCCAACAAGTGCCTTCCTCCATGCCCATCACCCACCTTCCCCTCTCCCCCACCCCCATCAGCCCTCATTTTGTTCTCAGTGTTCAAGANTTTGCCGTGCAGAAGCTTTTCATCTTGATGAGGTCTCACATAGTTCATTTTTGCTCTTGATTCCCTTGCCTTTGGGGATGTGTCGAGTAAGAAACTGCTGCGGTTGAGATCAAGGAGGTTGTTTCCAGGTTTCTCCTCTAGGGTTTTGATGGTTTCCTGTCTCACATTCAGGTCCTTCATCCATTTTGAGTTTATTTTTGTGTATGGTGTGAGAAAGTGATCTAGTTTCATTCTTCTGCATGTTGCTGCCCAGTTCTCCCAGCACCATCTGGGAGATGTCTTTTTTCCATTGGATACTCTTTCCTGCTTTGTCAAAGATTAGTTGGCCATACATTTGTGGGTCCAATTCTGAGTTTTCTATTCTATTCCTTTGGTCTGGGTGTCTGTTTTTGTGCCAATACCATACTGTTTTGATGCTACAGCTTTGTAGTAGAGGCTAAAGTCTGGGATTGTGATGCCTCCCATTTTGGTTTTCTTCTTCAATATTACTTTCACTATTTGGGGTCTTTTGTGGATTAATTCAGCAAAGTCACAGGGTACAAAATCAATGTACAGAAATTGATTGCATTTTTATACACCAGTAATGAAGCAACAGAAAGAGAAACCAAGAAACTGATCTCATTCATAATTGCACAAAAAAACATAAAATACCTAGGAATAAACCTAACCAGAGATCTAAAAAATCTGTATGATGAAAACTATAGAAAACTTATTAAGGAAATTGAAGAAGACACAAAGAAATGGAAAAACAACCCATGCTCATGGATCGGAAGAATAAATATTGTCAAAATGTCATTAGTACCCAAAGCAATCTACACATTCAATGCAATCCAAATCAATATTTATTTATTTAATTTTTTAATGTTTATCTTAGAGAAAGAGAGAGTACTAGTGTCGGAGGAGCAGAGAGAGAGGGAGACACAGAATCCAAAGCAAACTCCAGGCTCTGAGGTATCAGCATAGAGCCTGATGCAGGGCTCGAACCCATGAACACAAGATCATGACCTGAGGAGATGCTCAACCGACTGAGCCACCCAGGCACCCCTCAAATGCCTTTTAGTGGAGCCAGCATTCCTGGCCATAGTTGTAGGTTCTTGTTTCTGTGGAGAGATTTCAAGACAGTAAAGTCCTTCCCATGATTGGTATCTGACACCCCTAGATTAGAGTTTTATTTCTTTGTCCATAAATTTGTCCACTGATTGGATTATGTTTATTATACCAATAAAGGAAACATAATCCTTGAACCTATCAGACATAGACCTCAATGAGAATGACTTTATCAGCTTCTTTCTGGAAAGCCCAATTCTAATGAGGGGAACCCAATTCTGACCACCCAAGGAAGGGTGAGGGGTAGGCAAAAATGAAGATCAGGCATCAAAAGAAGATAAATCTATTTGGGTTTTTTTTTTTTTCCCTAGAACTAACAGCCCAGCCAAGTCACAAGTGAATGTGCTTGGTGGTTTTAAAAGCATGGGAGATTTCCCCAAATCTGGGTCACCCCCCTTTCATACCTCTAGTGCTGGTGAACAATTTCTTATCTTCCTCATGCCCTCACCCTCCTGAGAAGCTCCAGTCCCACCTCTGCCTCCACCACTCTGCACAGCAACCAAGCTGTTGTTGCACACAGCGCCCCCTTGTGGCCAGATGAATAACTGTCAATGCTTTTCTCAGTGTTACCCAGTTTCTCGGTGTCTTCTCTCTTCCAGCTGAGCAATCTTTTTCTCATTTGGACCTACACATACTTTTAAATAGTCTCCCCCCTTCTTTCCTTTAGCTCTTGCCCAATTATCTCAGAAAATCCCTTTACTTTCCCTCTTCCTCTTGTCCTTAACCCTCTTTCTCTGCTATTCCACCCCTTCTTTGTTTGTGTTCCTCTTCTGAGTGAGAGAATGACCCTAATCCAGTTGATAAGCCGGAGAGGAGAGCTGCTTAGGCCCTTGTGCCAGGGAGAAAGAAGCCCGTGGGACCTAAAGTGAAATTACACCATAGCCAATCAGTAATAAGTGCTCATGAGTTCATATTCAAGATATAAAAGGCTCTGGCCACCTCCCTTTTCTCCCCCAACCTATCTGCCTGAATGAGAAATAGACTTTTGTATTTAGTTATTTTCCCATAGTCTTTCATTTCTAATAGTGCAACAGTGTTGTTTTCTGTTTTCACCGCAAGCATCCAATGTTTCAGCTATGTTGGGGGGCAAGTGAATATTTGTGGGGACCTCACTGTAAGGTATATAACATTAATTCTACATTAAATGCCTTCCCAGTTCCTTGCAGCTGATTTGAAAATGACCCTTTGAACAAACAGGGTTTTAACTTGGGAGCTTAATGTACAAACCCATTGGGAGCATCAGCAATGCCATGTTAAGATGCTCAGAGGAGATACTAGCAGTGAATCTGATAATGATGACAGTGAGGCTAGTGACAAGGTGACAATGATGATGATGACAGCTTTGACAATGAGAATGATGAAGATGGAGACTGTGGTATTGACAATGACGATGGTGATGGTGGTGATAGCCACATTTTGTTGAGTACATTCCGTGTGCCAGGCATGGTACCAAGTACTTTACATAGATTATTTCCTCTAGTCATTACAGCCACCACAGGTCTGTAATCCCCATTTTGCAGAGAGAACCTGGCCTGAGACCTTAAACATGACCTGTGCTCCTGGACAAGGTGGCCACTCGGGCCCTGGCACCTGAGGGTGAGAACAGGCTGAGAACTAGCTTGCCCAAGGCCACACAGCTAGCAAAGCAAGGCAGAGGTGAAATTTGATCCTAGGCCTGTCTGAGTTCAAAGCTTGGACTTGTGAGCACTGTCAGGGGGGGCCCAGTGCCCAGGCTGAGGCTGGCACTGTTTCTGTGCCAATAGCTGTTGAGGGGCTCAGATGCATTAGGAGAAAGGGAAAATCTGAACTCCAGTCCTTTGACTTCGCACATCTACACCCCTTCCTTCCAGTGACCCCTCAAAAGGTCTATTTCTGGCACACTAGTCTCTGGAAAATGTCCTGCTAATGACATGGGATTATAAACAGTCCTTTTCCCAGAACAAAAATTTAACCTTTGTATCTCAATCTAATTAGAAGTATTTTCTCTTCCAGAGGCAGGTTTTCCCCCTTCTTTGTTCCATATTTCAGAGGTTTTTTTATTGCCAAAAAAAAAAAAAATCTCCCAAAATAATAGTATTTTAAGAAGAGAGACCCTGGCCTGAGACCTTAAACATGACCTGTGCTCCTGGACAAGGTGGCCACTCGGGCACTGGCACCTGAGGGTGTTTGGGGTTTTCTCTGTCCTGCAGAAGGCTGTGGACCTTGACCAAATGCAGGGACAGACGCTCACTGACTGTCACAGCCCATTGTCCAGGTCAATGTCCCCTGCCACCAACAGCAGCTCTTCAGGATTTTTTTCCCTGATCCCGAAGTTCACCAAGACCTGAGGAGGAATCTTCTTTCCTTGTAGTTTCTGGAAAATAAGCATTTCTTCTCTACTTTAGAGAGGTCCTTGCCTTAACATCTCTTCCCACTGCTGTCTTGGGACTGGCGTTCTTCCTCTAGAGACTTACTGCTTTACCCCTGCAGGATACCTAGGCCTTGAAGGAGCCCTGGCAGAAGCACATAACCCCAGGAGAGGATCGTTTGGTTAATAGTTTGAGAATTGAGGCAAGGGAGAAGGCAACAAGCCTATGGAGAAAACAGTACCAGGGCAGAGGAATGGGAAGTACATGCCTGGCACACAGTAGGCACTCAGATAGTTTTTGAAAGAATAAATAAATGAATGCATGTGAACATAGTTCCCACTCTAGTCCTCACGCAGCCCTGTGTCGCCCAAGGGCCACCATCCGCTCCTGGGAGCAGGCTGCAGGTAACTGGGAGTATGAAATGAGATCATAAATGCAAAGACATCTGACATTCTCCACCTGGCAAGAAGGGAGGCGGGGCAACCCCACGGTGCTCCCCACCCCTGCCAGCCTCACAGATCCCTCTTGTGCTCTAGTGGAACATCATTATATCTCCTGCTGAGTTGCAACATTTTCATCCTTGCACGCCTACTAGAAAAAAAGTGTTTGTGGGGCGCCTGGGTGGCTTAGTCGGTTAAGCGTCCGACTTTCGCTCAGGTCATGATCTCGCGGTTTGTGGGTTCGAGCCCTGCATCGGGCTCTGTGCTGACTGCCAGCTCAGAGCCTGGAGCCTGTTTCAATCTGTGACTCCCTCTCTCTCTGACCCTCCCCTGCTCACACTGTCTCTCTCTCTCTCCTAGAAATAAAACATTAAAAAAATAAAAATAAAAAAAAAAAGTGTACACTGCCCCAATGCAACATACACAAAATTATGTGTCTACTTGTATTTGTTTGTGACATATGCTATAGAATAGAAAAATGGGAATAAATAGGATGGATGAGATGGAAAAATGGCCCCACATAAGTCTTATGGTGACCTTCCCCTCTCCCAGGGAAGACCTCGGAGTTCCCTGGTGTTGATGATGCTCAGGTGCACTACTAGCCCCTCGTGACTCGCCCACCTCTACCTGGTTTCACAAACATCGCCTAAGAGCCAAGAGTTGCAGTCTGTGCTCTCTGCAGAAATGCCCACAGCCACTGGCCGTCTAGATGAAAGGGGCACTCGGTCCTGAACTACGAGGCCACAGCTATTTTCATAAATGAAGTACCATGTCAGGGAACTGATTTCCAAAGCTCACCCTGGATGGTCATATTTCTTCTGGAGGGCTGTGTGGGTCCTTGGATCTAAAAGGCAATCACCTCTAAAGTGGACAACTGTTTGTGTATTCTCTGTATGTTCACTAATTTGGGAACACATTCATGTGAGAGTTGTGTTCATGGCTTCAGTAGAATGGCCCTGTGCTGGTGTTTAAAGCTCAGAAAATTGAATCACTGGGACAAGTAACTAACAATTATTACACCGTATGGGGAGAGCAAAACCATTTTTTTACCCAGCTAGAATTACTTCTTAGATATTTAGTGCATATCGGGTCCTGAATGGTGAAACCACATCCATGTTGTATTAATGCACGAAAGTTAGACGTTACTCATTTAACTCCTAGGAAGTGGCTGGGGATTTTTATACAGAATTAACTCAGTCATTGAGGGTGTGGTTGAAGTGCTGGATGGAAAGCAGAAAATAGACTCAGAATAGAGAGTGGTGGTGGGGGGAGCAGGATTCTTAGCAGATTCTCTGCCAAGTCAGCCTTTCAAAAGGGAGAGACATGTCACCTTTTCCCAGGGGCAAGGGGACATGGGGAAATACCGTGAGAGCTGGGGAGAGGTTGGGAGAGCTTGGGTTGAGGGCTTTAGTTTTTCCTGTGAAGCATGAAGGCAGATCAGCCGCTAGGAAGGTTGGCTGACTGCTGCCTCATCCTCCAGCCTCTGATTAAGAGTTCCCAACCTGACTGCATGGTACAATCACCTAGGGGATTTTTTAAAACCCCAGAGCCCCAGTTGCACCCCAGACCAATTAAATTAGAGTCGGGGGTGGGGGAACCAGACATCCATAGTTTTTCAAAATTCCCAAGGGATTCTAATGGGCATCCAAGTTTGTGAACCAGTGTTAAGCCAGCCAGAACTTGTCAGACTTTAACATGCATGTGCACCAAGTCCCCCAGGGAGCCTGTCAAGGTGCGGATTCCGATGCGGGAGGCCTGGGGCGGGACCCAAGAGCCTGCATTTCTAGCAAGTTCCTGGAGATGATGCTGCAGCTGCTTCAGAGACCCCGCTTTGAGCAGTGAGCACATAGAAGATCCTATTTGGACTTGAAATAATTGATAACTGCCTGCAGGTTCCATAAAATCAAAGCTGTCAATTTTTTTTTTCGATTGGAAAACATGTATCTTGAGAGAATTATCAAGATATATATTTTTAAATGAATGTTGTAGAGGAAGAAATTTATCTTGATAGAAAAATCTAGATGAGGCTTATTTCAGTGGAAGAGGAGAGCAGGTCATGTCTGCCTGCTGTTGGGGCTGAAGCAGGGCATACTCAGGAGCGAGGGCAGGACCGGGCCCGGGCATGGAGTCTTCCCAGAGCAGCCCCAACTCGCTAAGATCGCTTCCCCTGAGGCTGGGCCGGCTTTCCAGTGACCTCAGGTAGTGGCCCCTGGTCTGAGTTGCTGTAAGGTAACCTCTGCCCCGTAGGCCCGGGTACCCAGCCATAAAGGGTTCGCTCATGGGCACTGGGCTCTGCGGACCAGGACCCTGTGGCCATCTTGATAGTTGTCTCTGGGGCAAAAGCGCTCTAAATTCACAAAATAAAGTTAAGCCTTTCCCTAGGAGACGGTCTGGGCCTCTGAGAGGCACACCTGGCATACTCCAGGGCTTTTTTAAATTCCCTGCTCAGAAACCAGACTAGACCTGAGCTGGTCTTGAGGACTCTGTCTTGCATCAGTGTGGATTTCACAGCCACATTTGATGTCCCTTCAGTTGACTTCAGGTAGCCCCATAGCATCATTTGGGATGTGGCTCAGGGCATTAGGCATGAGGGGATTGAGCTATCTGGGGGTGTGAGTGAGTGTGTGTGTGTGTGAGAGAGAGAGAGAGAGAGACAGAGAGAGAGAGACAGACACAGAGACAGAGACTCAGTGATAAATGCCCATAATGAGGAAATAGATGGACTCTAGGACCTGGAGAATAGTCTGAATTATCTGAGCGTTCAAGTGGTTTTGCTTTTTAAATTAAGCCATAAATGAATCCTCATTATAAAAACGTCAATGTGTAAGGAGGCCTGTAGGGTGACAAGAGTGCTTTGTGCAGCCCTCTGGAAGCAGCAGGTCCACCAGACAGGCATGGCTTTTGCAGTGGCGGCTGGCGGAGCACAGATGTGGGGCTGGTCCCTAATTCACTGTCCTGGGAGTTAGGCCCCAGGTCAGCTTCTTCGAGAATGTACCTCCTTATAAGGAAAACAGCACACAGGCAGCTTTGCTTTGGTTTTCTCCTGGGTGTGTCAGAGAAACACAGGACCCCAGGGTGGATTCATTCACATGCCCCTGGCTGGTGAAGGTGGGTGGCTGTCACGTTACCCTCCATGGTGCCGGTAGGGCCTGACCCTCTGCTTTTGTCACAGTGAGAGCGTGGTGACCTTTGCAATAACTAGTCTCAGGCAAAATTTTGGTCAGACTTTCTGGGTCATGGTTTCATCATTCATAAGCAGAGTCAGGAAGGGGACGGAGATGTGAACTTGACCGCCCCTTCCAGCCTTGATGTGCCATGGTTCTGTAAACGGTGAGCCTGCCCCAGAGGCTGGACAGGAGAAGCCAGACTCAGGAAGGCCTAGTCGCTCATTTCAGGCACCGCTTTGCTCAGAAAGTGTTTCCTGAGCACCTACTATTCCCCAGATTCAGATAGAAAGATGTGGCAATGAGGCAGCCCCTCCCTCCTGGAGAAGCGAGTGAGCAGGCAATCCCAGTGTGAGGGGGAGGCTCAGGACTAGACAAGGGCAAGTTGGGGTGCTGTGTGGGAGCTCAGTGAGGTGGGGGCGAGATCCCAGAGGAGACCACAGAGTCTGACAGATGAGCAGGAAGGAGTTGGTCGGTGACGCAGAGGCCCAGGGGGGCTCCAGGCTAAGGCACAGATCCCAGGGAGAGACTGTCTCAGGTTGACTTAGATCTTGGTAACAGCTAGACAAGTGGTCCACGTAACAATTCTGTGATCCCACAGGTCTCTGAGCCCAACTACTGCCCCAGACATCCTCTCCTCACCCCCTCACTTACCCTGGGCCCTGAGGCTTTTCCCCGGAGTCTCCATCTGGGGGGCACATGGCCTATACTGGGCTGGACCCCAACCCTCCAGCTCCAGCAGCTGGCCAAGGGCCAAGAGACTGAAAGTGATCCACAGATCCAAACTGCCCACTTCCCATCCGGCCACACTGCATTCACTAACCCCGGCCCAGAAACCCCCCTGCCCCTGTCATCATGGGTGTAGTAGGCAAGACAGACGGGTGACCTCATTTAAACCCATTTGCAAAAGATGTTTTGAAAAACCTGAACAAAACGTTTCCTGTCCCCACTGAAGCCATCATGCGCCTTCACTTGAGCATTAGTTGGTAGCTCCTAGGACACTTCCTGATTTGAAGAGTTCTCAGCACACCCACCTCCCCATGCTCTCTGCCTTCTGTCCAGTCACCTTGCTTCTCTCTCATTCTGGGGAGGGAATGGAGACTTGCCTCATGAGCCCTCATCTTATGAGCTGGTTGGGAGCAAGGGTCATTGCTGGGGCTTCCAGCACTGGCTCCTGCAGCGGCTCCACCCACTGTGCCTGCACTGGGCGCTCAGGACCCCAGCGGCCGACCAGAGTTGGGGCATCCATTAGCAGGTAAATGACAAGGGGACCGGAATCAGAGAGAAAGAGAAGAAACTTTCTGGGAGGCAGGAGGGTGCATGATGAAGGTAAGGCGACTGTTTCCTTTGCCAGTATAGCCAAATACCAGCCTCATCTCAGTAGGCCAGTGGCTCTAGGGAAGTGACTGGGGGTGCTCACAGGGCCTACTGCCCAAAGAAAGGAACTCTGGTACAGGGCAAGAAGGCCTGCATCCTTTTGGCCTCAGCCTTTCTGAGATAGATGTCAGGTGGGTGGGCGGGCATCTCAGCACCTGTGAGCTATAGGGAGGCCCTCAGATCTCCTGCTGGGGACTCAGAGCTCTGGGAGCAGGGCTGGGGCAAAGTGGAAAGGAAGCATGGGCCCAATCTCACTTCCCCCTCCTCCCACATGACAGCTGTGGACCTACCTGTGTGGCCAAAGCAGTCACGGGGCGCCACATGGGAGATGTCCTCCCCAAAGATAGGAACTCTGGTGACCCTTCGGCTCCTTCCCTGGTGAGAGGGACAAGGAAGGGTCCTGGTGGACAAAAGAGAATAAGCAAACACTTCGATGATTTTCTGGAAAGGACTTGGCCACCACTTTGAAGAAATCTCATGCTCGAGCGCTCTCTTTTACATAGCTCTGTAGGCACATGCACTCGGTGTTGAAGGGGCGGCTGGAGAGTGCTGTTCTTGCCAAGAAACAAAATATATGAATGAGTGTGGCCCTCACAGCTCCCACTGGGAAAAGAAGCCTGGAATTAACCCTGAACACAAATCCCAGCATCAGTGTCCCTTATCCTAGTCACCTAACCTTCCTGTGGAGTCGGTTTTCTCATCAGCAAAATGGGCATACTTAGAGGCCCCTTCTCACAGGGTTGTTCTGAGGTTTAAATAAAGTAATGCATGGAAAGTTCTGAGCATTCTTGGCAGGGGCCTGGCACACAGCAAATGCTCAATCCGTTTTGGCTCTGGCCATCTGTGGAAGGAGCAGGGGCACCCTGTCCTGGCGAGGTCCCCTCCTCACATTCTGAACTGGAAGTTTCTGGAAGGTTCTGGGGCAGTGAGAGGCCTGTAACCAGGGCCAGGTAGGAGAGGAGTGAGGTTTGGCAGGAAGAGGTGAGAGCTGGCACCTGAGCTAAGGTGTGGGCCAAGAGCGGGGGAAGAAGCCCTGAGAAGTCAGCCTTCTCTGCCTGGGAGGGGGCAGGGGTGTGCGAAGGAGGCAAAGAAAGAGGCTGGGGCGGCCATCTTGTCCAGAAGGGTGGATAGGTGCCGCCCCTTACAAGCAAGCGATCTTCAACTCAGAGGAAGCCCGAAGATGGCACAGAACATGTCTTGACCTCTCCCAGTAGTTGCTTTGAAAGCCATCAGAAGCCACCTCAGATGGGTGGCCATGGGTGCCTTCTCTTTCCATTGCTATCCTTGTCCTCACCAGCACCACCCCAGTGTCCCTTTAGCCTTTGCTCACCCCTCCCTGAGAGTCCTGGCCACGGTGAGGGACAGGGCAGACCCTTCCGGAGGAGACCCTAGGTTCTCAGGTCCTTTACAGGGCTACGAGCAAGTGGCCACCCACGCTTTGTCCTGCTGCTGTTGATGCCTCTCCTGACGTAACTTTGAGGCCTTCTCACACTAGCAAATCTCTGTCCATTGAAAGACCTGCGCCACTGGACTGTAAACTCCACCAAAGCAGGAACCTTGTCTGTCAGGCTCACGGCAGCATCTCCAGCCCCCAGCAAAGTGCTGGTGTGCAGTAGGCGTTGAGTGGATCAGTGGGTTGAATGAGTGAATGAATGAATGCATGAAGGAATGGGTGAACAAATGATATTTTCTGGGCTAACTCAGGAAGCTTTCCTCTCAGGAAAATCCAGACCCTTCCATTGGGGCAAGCCCCCTCAGCTGCCCTGGCATGGGCTGCCTGTCTACTGTGCCCCAAAGGCATTATTGGCCAGCGCGCTGAGTCCCCTTCTGGTTTCCAGAGGACGCCCTGCCCCTAGGGAGCCGGGCTCTAGAGCCCTCCATCAGAGGCACTAGTGTGCACCCTGCCGACGGTGTTACCAGCTCGTCCTCCCCAAAGTAGTTTGCATAGCATCCTTCTGCTTGTCACCCTTCCTCCTGCTTCAGAGAAGGTCCTTGTTCTGTGCATTTGACACATTTTGATTGTCTGGAAATATCAACGGTTGTTCATTTGTTAGGCCGCCTTTCTGTAGTGAGGCCTTGTTTGTTTATTTCTATTCCTATGGTCTGCTGGGCGGTCTGTCATACGGGTTGTGGAGGACATGTTGGTAACTTGGGGGTGAGGAGAGGAGCACGCGCGATGACCCCAGGACTAAAGTCTACACAGCTCCAACAGGTGAGGTGGAGAATCTGAGTTGCCCCAGGCCTGCCTGGCAAGCCTGAGGATTACTGAATTATTATTGAGCCCAACCAGACTCCAGGCCTGCACAGATCCCTGAGTTAGACATGGTGCCTGCCTTCTCCATGGTAACGAGGCTAAATATGGACGCGTTTCCATGGAGAGTCCTATCGCAGCTGCAGCCCTGCTTCCTCCAGGAAGCACCCGTGCTGGGTTCCATGGGCCTCTCAGGAGGCGGTCAGGGGTGCTGGGGATATCAGGAAAGAGTATCTCCCCTTTGAAGACGTTTGCTTCCAACAAGTGTTCCATGTCCTCAGCTCTAGGGATCAGCATTTTCTCCCCTTGACAACTAGAAGTTAGGAGAGGTCACGAGTCATGCACATGAGCTGATTGGGGGAAGCGACGCTGGACCATATGAGCACTCGTGCAATTACCCCGTCTCCACCTGGTGCCATGGAGAGGATTTGCCTGTTATGGGGAGGGACGGGGATAGCGTTGGTCAGAGGAAGCCTGTGAGACAACTGTGCCGATCCATGTGCAAATGCATTGTTCTTCTTTCCATCAAGCTTCTTGGGGAAGAATGATTGCTTAAAAGAGTTCTTAAGATGGTTTCCATAACTGGGACGGCCCTCTTCCACTCTCTTAGAATGTCCTAACATGACAGGATCTTAATTTTGTTCTTAAAGTAAAGGAAGTAAATCTTTGCTGCTCATTTGCATGTGAGCAAGTCAAGTCTCCATGTATCTTAACCATTCCAATGGCAATGTGGAATGGAACTTTATGCTTGGCGAAAGCTAAACATATAAGCTGAGTATTAGGCTTGGAAATACTCTGTTTAACCTCTCTCGGCTGTTTAGTCATTACATCATCTTTGTTTATAGCTTAGTCGTCTGTTAAATTGGGCCTCTCCAGGCACAGCTGATCATTCGGGTGTGTTTGTATATATTAGGCAATATCTATAGCGTGCATGTGTACATAGGGGGACGGGTGTGCTCTGTGGTTCACCGAGATACGGAGACTTTTAAAAGACGTGGTGAGAGCACTTAAGGCAATTGCAAGTCGTCTCTGATGGAAGGTTCATGTTATGATCCTGCCTTGCAGGCCCAGTGGCATCAGAGCCAAGTGATGGATGATCTGCAGTCCCAGAACCTTTCCATGGACATGACTGACTCCTCTCCTGCCTTGGCCAATAACAGACTGGAGAACGGCATGGCCCAGCTGATCACCACCGAGGCCTGGAACATCAACTCCACGGACCTGGTAAAGAAGGCCCTGGTGACCGTGCCGGCCCCATCCATCCTGAACCCCCCGGCCGAGTCACAGGGCGGCATGGCTCTGAAGGTGGCAGCCACTGTGCTGCAGCCCCTGTGCCTCGGGGAGAGCCCGGTGGTGATGCCCATTCACATGCAGGTGGAGGGAAGCCCTGCCCCCGAGCTCAACCCTAACGGCCATGCCGCCTATGTCATGACCACGCAGGGCCCCGTGCAGCTGCCGGTGGTGCTGGAGCAGCACGTCTTCCAGCACCTCAACTCCCCTCTGGTCCTGCCGCAGGAGGCCCCGTGCTCCTCC
>NW_027527392.1:10378-13525 GCF_008692635.1 Crocuta crocuta | reverse complement strand
CCCGCCCGCAGCCCCTGGCCCTGCGGCTCCCCAGCCGGCCACAGGAGCCCACGCTGCCATTTGAAGCTGTGCTCCAGAATTTGTTCCCCTCACAGGGCGCCCTCGGCCCTGCGCCCTGTCAGCCTCCTCCTGGATACGCCCCTGTGCCCCCACAGCCCTTTAACTCTCCCCTGTCCCCCTTGGTCCCCCCGGCCACCCTCCTGGTGCCCTACCCTGTGATCGTCCCCTTGCCCGTGCCGGTCCCCATCCCCATCCCCATCCCTGTGCCTCAGAGTCCTGAATCCAAGCTCAGCTCCGGTTTCCCCAAGCCGCCATCTTCTTTTGGCCTACACCCCTTCAAAGGCACCCCGAGCCCTCTGGAGAAGGAGGAACTGAAGCCCTTCGATATCCTCCAGCCGAGGGAGTACTTCCAGCTCAGCCGCCACACGGTCATCAAGATGGGGGGTGAGAATGAGGCCCTGGACCTCTCCATGAAGTCCGTGCCCTGGCTTAAGGCTGGCGAAGCCAGTTCCCCCGTCTGCCAGGAAGATGCGGTCCTGGACCTGTCGCTGGCAGCCCACCGAAAATCTGAGCCTCCTGTTGAGACACTGTATGACAGCAGCGGCTCGGTGGACAGCCCAGGTCATGCCGGGGGCATGGAGGTGCCCTTCGGCCCTGCCACCGCCCACGGGGCCTCGGCCGTGATAGATAGCCACGTGGGAGGCAGCAACCCCGCCCAGCTGCCTAGCCAGCCCAGCCAACCCAGCGGTGAGGTCAAAGCTGAAAATCACATGGAGATCGTGAGTGAGTCCCAGGCGGCCAAGGTTATCGTCTCGGTGGAAGATGCTGTGCCTACCATCTTCTGCGGCAAGATCAAAGGCCTCTCGGGCGTGTCCACCAAAAACTTCTCCTTCAAAAGAGAAGACTCCGTGCTTCAGGGCTACGACATCAATAGCCAAGGAGAAGAGCCCATGGGAAGCATGGAGCCCCTTAGGAAACCCGTCAAAAACAGGAGCATAAAGTTAAAGAAAGTGAACTCCCAGGAAATACACATGCTCCCGATCAAAAAACAACGGCTGGCCACCTTTTTTCCAAGAAAGTAAATAATGGCTTTTTAAAATTTTTATGATAATAATATGGGGAAAGGTGCATTGGTTTTATAAAAAGGCATTTAAAACAAATTATCTTTGTTAATTATTTTGGGGAGTAGTTGGGAAGCGGGAAGGCGAATTGGCTCTAGAGGCCCTGTAAGCTAGTATTGTTTTCTTTTTTAATTTTTGACTTTTCACAAATGAGTAAATAAGAGCAACCTATTTTTCAAGCAGATTGCACATTTTTTGCAGCTTTAATGGAATATTGGGTGAATCAGAGGGGTAAAAAAGCTATTTTCATTGCCACAAAGTGCTTTGATGATGTAATACCTAATAAAGGGTAGGATGAATATTTCACAATAAATGTTTGTTTGCACTAATTGGTTGCAGCATTCTATCATTTTTTAAATTTTCATTCCTTAACTGGTGTGGTTTGGCCAAAACTGTTGCTTGTAAAGCGCTACAAGTTCTCTGTGTTTTGAGACCTAAGCTCTCCAGGCATACGGGGCAAAGAAGAATTATATTGGCCTATGCCACCATAAAAGGAAGACTAGGAATATGTATGGACTGGAGCAAGCCACTTTCCCCTCTAAACCTTGCTTTCTTCATTTGTAAAACTGTGGCACAGACAAGGAAGAGATGGGGAGGTGAGTTTCAAGCACCTGAGGCCCTTTCCAGTTCACATAGACCCTGGGTGTGGAGAATTCTGTGTCTGACCCTTCCGTAGACCAAAGCAGACAAATGTGTCTAAAAGGAAAATTTACCTGCTTCCTCCCCACCCCACCCCCTCAGAATTTAGCTGGAGAGGACCTTCTTTTCAAAGGCAATAAGAGCATTGTTCTGAATGGCTGGAAATCTTGCAAGCCAAAAATATTACTGAGGACCCCTCAGAATGAGAGGTAAGTCCTTTGCTGGTGGATTAGGAGATGCCCCAGAAATGTTCCTGGCTTGGGGTAGAGACACTTGGGAGTGGGGTCGGGAAAGGAAGAAAAAGTCGCCCCTCGTTAGTTTAGCCCGGTGGTTCTCAACTGGGGGTGATGGTGCCTCCCCAGGGAACATCTGGCAATGCCAGGAGACACTTTTGGTTGTCACAGCTGGGGAGGATGCTACTGGCCTCTGGTAGGTAAGGAAGGGGGTCATTGCTGAACATCTCACAGGCGTGGGACCTCCCCCCCCACACACACAGCAGCAGGTGATCCGGCCCAAACATCGGTGGTGCTGAGGCTGAAAACCGTCAGCTCAGCCATTTCTCGGTGGATGGAAGCGAGGCACCTGGATGAAGAGAACAGCATAAAGCCACCCCTGCAAATGAGGCAGTTCAAGTGCACATTTAAGCTAGATCTGCTAGGCGGCACATCACACTTGTGTCTGAAACTGTGCTGGCGACAGACTGATGATGGCATGCCTGCTTTTAAACTTAGAGCTCTTTCTTTCACTTCTTGCAATTAGTATGTATCCAGCTGTTACCGTGAACATGAACAGGAGGAAAAGCAGTTGCAAGACTGTTCTTTTATTACCAGGCTCTCCGTGTATAGGGTTACCATTTCAGCTGGTGCTGTACTGAACACCCAGAACGGCTTTTCTTTTTCCTGCTCTTTTCCTGTGCTGTTAAAATTTATTTTTCAAAGTGCGACGTGGTGGTAATCACCAAACAGCCGTTGCTCGTCAGGCTAGCTAGTCCCGTTCAACGGCACCAGCCAGACCCCATCCCTTCTGCCTCCACACAGCACAGGCTTTTTCCATGTGTACGCCCATGGCGGGTTTCTGGCCATGTTTCCTGAGCACGGCGTGTGTGTTCTCGTCTCAGCGATAACAACACAAACGTGCCTGGGGGCTTGCACTTGCCGTTCACCTGATGTCTCTTCTCACCACGTTTGTGGTTGTCCCCGCGGCCTCTGCTGCGCAGGGCAGCCTTCGTACACCAGCCAGCAGGGCCCCGCTCTTCACAGCACCCTGGGAAGACCTGCTGCTTACCTGCCTTTGAGGGAACAGGATTCTCGATTTGGCCTTTAGAAGAAGCCAGTGCTTAAAGCTGCGTGACATATAGGTGGAAAGGAAGGCATTTTCAGCCTCTAAT
>NW_027527392.1:9197-10332 GCF_008692635.1 Crocuta crocuta | reverse complement strand
GTTGTCTAGGGACCGGGCTTGTGCCACTGGGTCAGTGATACCCTCTGCCTGCCCCCCTTCCCAGGCTTTGATGGAAACTGGAATCCACTTGGCTACCTGCAGTCCAGGGAATGAGGAGAAGAACAAAGGCCTTGTTGCTGTGGCCAAGGTGAGCCCACAGTTCCTGGTGGTTCGGTTCCATGCCCCCTCCCGAAGCAGAAGTTCGCAGCCTTTCAACACACACTTTATGTAAGAATGATCAGCCTGGAACCATGGGTCCTGGTCTGAGGCATGTGATCCCCACAAGGGTCATGGGGGTGAGGGGGCACTGGCAAACTTCAAGCCCCATCATTCTTCTGCTTGATTCAGATAGCTTTGCTTGCTTACCTCCCCACCCCTCACGGGTGTCTCCACCCCTTTCAGATTTCAGCGGGATTTCTCTCAGACTCTTTCTCATGACTTATTTTCCCATTTCTTCTAAAAAAATGTTTGGGCCAGCTAGCCTAAAGAATAGCTTCTCAGATTCTTTTAGGAAATAGACTTAGTCCCCAGGAATGTTGATATTTGCTCAGACTTGTCAAGCAAGATGGCTTCAGCTGGCTTCAGTTCAGAAATGATAAAAAACTGGAATGAGTTACAAAAACCCATATTTGGGGGTAGTGATCCTCCTGGTAAAATAAAAACTAGAGGGAAAAATGAAAGATCTAAAGATGATACAGTTACTGTCCTAACCAAGGAAGTCCTTGACAGTGAGTAGGAAATTCTAAAGTAAGGTCAAAGATTTGTTTAGATTCAGATGCAAAGCTCTCATATTTTAAGAATGAAAAAGTACATCTACAGTGGTGAAAACTCCAAGCAAAAGGAGGAGGGGAGGAGAGAGGGAAGGAGGGAGGGACGGAGGAAAGGAAGGAAGGAAAGAGAGAGGGAAGGAAGGAAGGGAGGGGGGGAGGAAGGGAGGAAAGGAGGAANACTGAGAAAGGATTTCAAAACAGTGATTATCTTCATAAACAGCATAATTAATAGAGCAGGAAAGGATTCAGATTCCATTTTATGAGTGAGGAAATTGATGCTCAGAAAAGTTTTCTGCTTTCACTTTTTAAGTATCAACAACTTAAAAATACGTACTTTGCAATTTTTCTTAAATATCAGGTTTGAA
>NW_027527392.1:5663-9186 GCF_008692635.1 Crocuta crocuta | reverse complement strand
GAAGCCCAATGAACCCACAGGAATTTGGATCCTTTGGGGACAAAACCCAGTATGAATTAGTGAAGAGTCTGAATTACAGATTTTTTAAAAATTATTTTCGAGGCCATTCCAGTTGCCTGGAATGCTCAGATCACTTGGTACAATTGTGAAGGGGAGATTTCAAACTGAAGGGTGGCGATGCCAAGCCTCTAAAAGCCACACTCAAAAGCTGCTAAGCTGAAAACTTTAACAGCAGGGAAAAAAGCGTGAGAGGTCATTCTGGCCGACTTTACTCCTCATTAAATAAAAAAGGCAGTTTTCCAGAACAGCTCACTACCACCAGGTCTAATAACTGACCTCCCACATCAGCGAAACAAAATAGGGTGTATTTGGGGTCCTCAGGGTGCCATTTTAATAAATTGGTATTTATTTTAATGAACGTATTGGTTGCTTTTATAGTAAGTAGCATACCTGAGTGGTGGAAAGAACTAGTTCCAAATATTGCAAATAATCCAGCTGAAACTGTTATTAGACGAAGGGATTTCTAAGCAAAGTGAGATTATAGCAATGCCCTGCTGAAATTAGGAACAAGTTCAAGTTAAAGGAGATGACTGTTGAGGTTTACTATATTAACCCAACTCGTAGGTTATTTTCCATCTGACTACGGTCTAGATATACACTCAAAAAGTGTAGGCTCATCCTGCTGATAAAGATAAGTCACCTGGAAACTGTCCACCCTCTGCTTAAATAATTTTTTTAAATCTAAGGTTTGATAACCCNCAAGAGCCCCATGCTTGTCAGTCCCGAATGGTACTGGAAATTCAGTTTTGTTTATACTCCCTTCAGATATGGGCCTTGGAGGGGTTTTTTTTTTTTTTTCAATGCAGAAATTTTCATTAGGTCACATTTCAAGCCGTGGTAAGAAACACCACAATGAACAGACCAAATTCTTCAAAAGCAGGAACTGAATCTTATTTCTTTGCCTCAAGGTTGCTCCGCTTTGGCACTATTAACATTTGGGACTGGATGGTCCTCTGTTGTAGGGCCCTGTCCTGGGCACTCTAGGATGTTGAGCAGCATCTCTGGTCTCTCCCATGAGATGCTAATAGCCCCCCTCCCACCTGCCCCCCATCACCCCAGTTGGGACAACAAGAATGTCTGCAGGCATTGTCAAGAGTCCCCTGGAGGGCAAAGTTCCCCCTGGTTGAGAACTACCGTTTTATCCCCAGGGTTTGTCTTATTATACCCGGTCCACAGCGGAAGCTCATATACCCTTTGCAGAAAGAATTTAATCAAAAAACCATCTGGAATAGAGACCTGTAGCTGGTATCCCACTCCTATTTTCTGGTTTACCACCACATGCCTGATCTGACCAGGAAACTATCATTTGGAAACTCAGTTCATCCGTCCAAAGGGCCATCACTCATCCAGCTTGTAACAGGGCCCTCTAGAAGCTTCTCCCTAGAAAACGGGGTTCAGCAAACCTATTCCACCTCCCAAGAAGGGCTGGAACTCAGCCAGTTCTGAAGGGATGCCTCACCAACACCATGAAACGCGAAGGACCCGTTACTCAAAATTCACCCTATCAAGACCGTTCATCAGTCTTATTTGCAAGGCAGCATAACCCAGGAAGTTACAAACATCGCCAGGAAGTGTTTTTCTTTTTCCTCATGTTTTATCTGAATTCTTGATGCGCTTGAGCCTAGGCTTTTGCTTGTCCTTAATGGCAACAGAAGCCGAGCCTCCTCCTCCTAGTAGTTCTCTATCGAAACACCAGATCTTTCCATGGCTTCCTTCCTTTGGACTCAAGTCCCATCTCCTCTCATGCTCTCTGAGCTCCTACTATGTAGTCCTTTCGTCATCTGGGTTGCTCTTTTCCCAGTTTCTCCGTCTACTTTGTAGAGTCAAAAACTCCAAGGAGGTGACTGAAATGTTCTCAAATCGACTGTGGTGATGGTTGTACAACTCTATGAATATACTAGAAGCTTGAATTGTACCCTCTAAGTGGGTGAATTGTATGGTATGTGAACTGTATCTCGGTAAAGCTGTTATCTTTTGAAAAATAAGAAAAGAACCCCAGATTGAAATTGGGAACTGCTTGTGGGTTCCAGCAAAGCCGCCTAGAACTAACTAGTTCCTTCTCATCTTTGGCCAGTTATGTACCTCTGGTAACATAACTCCACTTCCCATTGGGCCCTGACATCTTTGATTAGTTATTTCCTGTTTACACCTCCTCATTTCCACTTGGACCCCGCCCATCTGACTCTCCCAGGCTTCTCTTTACCGTCAGATCTTTGCTTGGAGCATCATCAATCCATGTCTCATTTCTCTGAATCTGGGGTTCCTTCTTCCAACCGGTTTGCCTTGAATAGGCCTTCCCAGGTCTTTCGCTCAGTCCTCACCAGTTCTCTCCCAGGGTTGAAACTATATTTGGCCACAGCCTCTTCATTCAAGCAAAATCACAAGACCAGTGTATAAAAGAATCACACCACAGCAGCTACTCTGGTCTGGAGTCCCTCCTGACTGCCGGCTGGCCCTGCGTGCTTGCTTGAGGAGAAGCTGCTACCCGGTGGTGGCACAGCACAGGCCCTAGCACCACAGCCTCCCCCCACCCTGCCCCCAGCACCTTCTCCATCAGGACTCTGGCTGGTAGAGCCATGTGCCTTCTACTGTTTTCTCTTACGTCTTCTCCATGAGCAGAAGGGACATTTGGGGCACGTGTGGCCTAATGACTTCTGGGCGCAGAATTAGGAGACCAGGTTCCTGACTATCATTCCCTCTTCCAGAAGGGAGTGGGGGGCTGGGCACCAGCACCAGAGAAACAGTCAAGGACCCAAGCACTATCCTCACAAAGCAAAGACTTATCCCCTGACAGCAGGTTGTCGGCAGGAATCTGTCCCCAGTGTGGCCACAGTGGCAGTGGAGACTATTGAAATGCCTTCAGGAATCCAGTCCTCCTTAAGGCAAGGCCAGCATACAGAATGAAAAGTTTGTTGTTCTCAAGTGATCCTGTTTTAATGTGGCATTATGATTTCAAGTGCCTACTAATGGAAACTAGCTAACAAGGTCTTGCCTGGCAGAAGTCCGTGGGGGAGTCGTGCTAATACAGGGATAACATTGTCAGTGAGGAGGGTATCAACTATTTGTAGGTGAATGGGTGCTCCTAAGGTACTTGAGGGTGGATGAGAACAGTGTGTTTTCTTTGTGTGGCGGGGGCAGGGAACGCGACCAGGCAGTGGGAGAGCCAGATAATGGAGGGCTCATTCTTTAAGCTCTGAGACCTTTTGATTGCAACTGCTCTCAATGGGAATCTTTTCAAAATGCATCAAGCACCTGGCAGGGGAAACCCTTCCTTGCTTCCGTCATTACCCCAGCCACAGGTGACGGACGCGGGCAGGAATAACATGATGCCCTGCAGGGCGTCCAGGGGAGAGGGCCGTTTGTGTCTAGCCTGTGTCACTCTCCTGTCCCCCATGTACACTGCACACGATTGCCTTGCTTCCTTTTCATGTCCCCTCTTTTCTTCCATGAGAGCAGGGCATGG
>NW_027527392.1:1454-5430 GCF_008692635.1 Crocuta crocuta | reverse complement strand
CTGAGGTGGCCCCCCACTCCCCTGGCAAGTGCCTTGCCACTGCCCTGTGAGGCCCAGCCCCAGCACCCGGTCTGGAAAGATCCTCTGTGGCGCCTTTCCTCTCCATGCTTCCTTGAAACGCACTGCAGGGCAGTGAGACTCTAGGGAAGGCCTCCCCCTTCCATCTAATTGAGCAAGCAAGGTTCTGGGCCTCAGGTTGGAAGCTCCCTGAGACGGGCCCACATCGTAGAAGTGACTGCTAGGTCCACAGTGCAGAGTACGCAGGAAGGCCCTGACAGTTGCTTAACTGAATTGAAACACGGAGTGCCTTCTTTACTTTCTCATTATCACCTCGTGGCCGTAGTGGCCCCTGCCCTGGATTCGGCCCCTGTCAGACCCTTCTCCTGTGGGCTCGTTCTGGGGTCTGGTCACTTGTGCAAGTGCCAGACACACAGGACACTGGATTTTGACATTTCACTTACAACTTGCCTGTCCTGTTTATTAACTCTTCAGGCCCTTCCCTTGTTGCCACCATGAAGGTTAAAATCCAGCAGAAGCCATTCGAGCCATTGCAAATGTCCAAATTAACAAAGTTGGAATCCATGTCTTACTGATGTTTTCCCTCCCTTCCTTCCCTTCTCCCTCCCTCCTTCCCTCTCTTTCTTTCTTTTTGCTCTTTTGTAGCATCCAGAAGTGCTGTTTGTGTTTCACGTTATAAGTGACAATAATTACCCAGGGAGCCATGGCACCCTCAGGCCCCATCTTGTCGACTTCCTGGGTGCTTTTACCCCTCTCCCTTCTTAGCTTGCCTGCTGTGCCTCTCGCCACACTCTCCTGTCTCCTGAGTGTGTCTTCCTTTCCCCTCTGGACAGTGAGGCTGATGTTCCACGGCTTTCTCTTCCTCTCTGCCGCAGACAGAACCCCGTGGCTGTAGTCCGCACCTGCGTGGTACCCCACCCCTTCTAGCTGTGGCCAGTGTCTTCACTGTCGTGATTCCTCTCCATCTCTAGCCCTTTGCACTCAGACACCCAGGGTCCTGCCTGCCATCTTCACACGGAAGTCCTATACGTACTTCAGACTCACCATCCCTATAACTTAATGCAGCCTCTCCCTTCCTCACCCCGGCCCCAGAATGCACTGCGCTGTCCATGCCCTAGCGCCCCTTCCCTGCTGCCCAAGTGAGAAACGAGAGGCTGTTCTCCGTGACTTCGTCCTCTCCTTCACCTCCTACATCCCATCTTGCTCACTTTGCCTTCTCGATCTTCCCCAAATCCACCATTCCTTTCCTCCACACTTACTGTTCTTGACCCAACTCACATCATCCTTTGCCTGTGCTTCTATTCTTTTTTCCTTTTAAAGATTTCACCTTTTTAAAAGTAATCTCTACACTCATTGTGGGGCTCGAACCCACAACCCTGGGAACAAGAGTCCCATGCTCCACTGACTGAGCCAGCTAGGCTTCCCTTGCCTTGCCTTTTAATTTTTTCTTCAACGTTTATTTAGTTTTGAGGGACAGAGTGCAAGTGGGAGAGGGGCAGAGAGACAGGGGGACAGAGGATCTGAAGCAGGCTCTGCACTGTCAGCACAGAACCTGACGGGAGGCTCGAACCCAAGAACCACGATGAGATCATGACCTGAGCCAAAGTCGGATGCTCAACTGGCTGAACCACCCAGGCGCCCCCCGCCCCCCGCTTGCCTAGACTTCTAAAATGGCCTCAGAACTGGATGGGGACCATGCCTCCATTTTTAGCCACTGCCTCCAATCTCTTTTCTATTCTGCCAGAATAGTTTTGGTAAAAGCCAGGTCTTACCATGTCATTCTGGGGCATAAAAGCTACTGCTGTTGGATTTATCCTTACACCCTGAAGAGGCCTCCCATCTTCAGCCTTCTAAGATTAGACTCCAGACCACCTCTGTGACTAGAGCTCCCCGCTTCACCCCTGATGATAAGCTCCAGGAATACAGAAGGTTAACAGTTCCCAGAGTAAGCTTCTGTGGGTCCAGCCTTCAGTGCGCTGACACTCCCTCCCCACCTTTTTACTCTGGCTAATTCTCCAAGATTTAGCTCAAAATAACTCCTCCTCCAGAAAGGTTTCCGTGACTACTCCAGCATAAGCTGAGAGCTGCCTCCTCCCCTCCCATGGCAACGTGAGTACTCCTACCATTTTGTCCATCTCACTCATTTGAAAGCATGTGTCTGTCCGTTCCACCATACCATAAACTGCTCTAGGGCCAAGGTCAAGGACATTGTGTCTCTCACACCTAGCATGGTGCATGGCATTTNAATTTAAGCTAGGAGGTGACTAGGGACTTTGGATAGAAGTGAGAAGTGCTGGCTTTAGAGCTAGAGTCTGGATTCAGCCCCCAGTTCTCCTTTCTAGCTGTGTGACTCGAGGCAAGTCACTTAATCTCTCTGCTCCAATTTCTTCACCTGTAAAATGGGAATAATAAAATACCTGCAAGTACATGAGGTAACGCATTTGAGGCACCAGGGACAGAGCGCTCGATAAATTAGTTTGTATTATGTTTTGTTTATGGGTGGTGGCAGAGAGCAAGGCCAACAAATGTCACAGGAGTTCCCAATTTTATAAAGCCTTTGACTGCAGCTGACATATTGCGTTGCACAAAGATAGGTGTCCAGCCAAGCGCTTTCATGCCTTCCTCCAGGCTCCTGACTAATAGTTGAAGCATCTTAAATGCCATCTCATTTTCCTTCCAGGCCTGAGAGAGGGTTGCTCACTTGCCGGTCACCAGGAGAAGGGACTAGTTAGAAAAGGAGATGAAGAGGGGCGCCTGGGTGGTTCAGTCGGTTGAGCATCCCACTGTGGCTCAGGTCATGATCTCGTCACTTGTGAGTTCGAGCCTTGCGTCGGGCTCTGTACTGACAGCTAGGAGCCTGCTTTGGATTCTGTCTCCCTCTCTCTCTGCTCCTCCCCCCTCTCAAAAATTAATAAACATTAAAAAGATTTAAGAAGAAAAGGAGAGGCAGAGACACAGGTGTGGAGAAAAAACCTCAGAGTCAAGACTGACCATGGAATCAAATTGGTGCCTGTTCCTTAGTTTCATTCTCTTTTGGATTCCTCACGTGTGGAATCACAACTCAGCGGCCTCCTCGTGGGGAGTGGGGGTGGGGGTCAGTGACATAAGTCATATGCCCGTGGCCCGCCAGGACCAGGGTGCATTCCCTTTCTTTCCTGTGGCGGATGGGCCCCCAAGGGCCAGGCCCTGTCCAGAGGCAGTTAGCTGCTCAGCCACATGGTCCACTGAAGGCCACGGCCCAGTGGCAGCTGTGTTGTGGCACCGTGGCGCTGTGCAGCCCCAAGAGCCGGCAGCCGGGTGCGCCGGGCCACGGGGCCTTCCTCTGAGGCAAATATATACGGCAGTTGTCCCTTTTATCTAACTCTTCCTACGGATATCTGATGTCTTGCAGCAGATAAACCTTTATTTGAATTAGAAATATAAATTCACTTTACAAGGGATAACAGCACTTTCTTTTTTCAGCGAGAGAGCTTTCTGGTGTGCCCATTAAACAAGATCTAGCATGTGGGCAGCCTCTCAGGAACACAGGCACTAGACAAATTGGGGACAACAGTATGTGAATAACTACAGGAAAGGGCTTGTGAGGTTAGTGTAGAAAAGGAATCCCTTGCTCATCCTGTGTAAGAGCCGCTGACCTCCACCAAAGAAAGAGGAGACTGCAGTAAAGGGATTTTTAAAAAGTCAGAAAGCAACGGCTTCTCCACTGGCCCGCTGGGGAGAAACCACCCTGTACCCACTCCATCTGCGCTGGGAGGACAGCGCCTCCTGCTGGCAGCCATGGCGACCGGCACAGGGCACTCCCGCACACGTAGCCGATCTGACACAGGCACCTTGCTAATGACTTTGGTCCTCCGGGAGAAGCTAGTCTGTGAGCTTCTTAGAGGACATTCGTGGCAAGGATACAGATCGAAAGCCCTCAGGGGCCCAAGTTTTCAGGAAGGAGCCTCCTCTCCCTTCC
>NW_027527392.1:0-1237 GCF_008692635.1 Crocuta crocuta | reverse complement strand
ACGCGGATTCGCGGGGGGAGCTGGAAAACGTCCCGGGGCCCAGGCCTGGGTCTCAGCAGCGCCCGTGGCACTGGTCAGGGGAGGCAGGGCGCTGAACTTGACGCGTTCCAGGGGACCCTCGCGGGCATCGCGCTGGGGGGCACCGCTCCGCGGGCCGCGTGGAGCCGGTCACAGGATCAGTTCCCTCGATTCCCACGTCACCTGGGCAGGATCACGTGACCGGCCTGGTTTCGGGGCAGCGGCCAGCAGCGAGCTCGGCCCCGGTGCAGCACGAAGAGCGTGTGAAGTACGGTGAGTGTGACCCAGACGACGGCAGCCCGCTCTGCCACAGGACGCGAGGGGGGCGGCAGGTTCACAGGGCAGCGCTGAGCTGCGGTGCGCGGTGCTCCCCACCGGTTCCCGTCGACTCCGTGACCACCACTGCAACACGGGGGATGAGTCCCAAGGCACCACTACTGGTTGCCATCTGAGATGTGTGCACATGTGTGTGTCCGTGTGTGTGAAAGAGAGCGTGTGCGGCGGTGAGGGTGTGTGCGTGTGAGGGAGAGAGAGCAAGGAAGGGAAAGAAAGTGTGTGTGAGAGGGAGGCAGGGAAAGAGAGGGAGAGACACAGATGGAGGGAGAAGTGGGGCTTCCAAGGGGCCGAGAACAGGAAGGAGGCTGGCAGGGAGTCTGTAGGTAAAACCTGACGCCCCCCATCGCTATGTGAGCCTGACCGCCGCCAGCCTGCCTTCCGGGTTGAGTCTGGGCCTCAGCCCCCTGGGAGGCTCCCACCGGGGAGCACTGGTGACCGGTGGTGACCCAGCTCTAGGGAGCCATGTGGCAACGAGCCCCCACCCTGCTCCGGGCTGACGGACACCTTGTCCTGCCCAGAGGCCACACGCTGTCCACCAGGCTCAGAAGTCAGGACCTCTCCTCACTTGCCTTTTTGCCGGTGGTGACGCCAGTCCCTCGTTTCCTGGTGGTGGTCCCCGACCTCGGGCAATCTTGAACAGAACACCTCCTCCCATTTTAAAGAGGTTGTTGCTTAAAGAGGCCAGACTAGTTGCTGGCTATCTTTAGCCCAACGACTCGGGTCATCCTGAGACGGACACCTCCTCCTCTGAGAACAGCCCAGAGAAAGGTGAAGTGAGGTTGCTGGAGTCGCCTCCAAGAAGAATAGCTGGATGGGATTCCATCAAGGGCACTGAGCGTAGTGGATGATGGGCTCTGTTTGGGGAGAGCTATCCCCAAAGAGC
>NW_027527391.1:0-505 GCF_008692635.1 Crocuta crocuta | reverse complement strand
AATATCCATATCATAGGAATTCTAGAAGAGGAAGAGAGAGGGAAAAGTGCTGAAGGAATCCCTGAACAAATTATACCAGAGAACTTCCTCAATCTGTGGAGGGAAATAGACATTGAAATCCAAGAGTCACAGAGAACTCCCCTCAGATGTAACTTGAATCAATCTTCTGCAGNTCTGCAGGACATATCATAGTGAACTGGCAAAATATAAGGACAAAGAGGGAATTCTGAAAGCAGCTAGGGATAAAAGGGCATTAAGATACAAAGGGAAACCTTTGTATGGATGTTCCTCAAAAACTTAACAATAGAACTCCCCTATAACCCAACAGTAGCACTGCTAGGAATTTACCCAAGGGATACAGGAGTGCTGATGCATAGGGGCACATGTACCCCAATTTTCATAGTAGCACTCTCAACAATAACCAAAATATGGAAAGAACCTAAGTGTCCATCAATTGATAAATGGATCAAGAAGATATGGTATATTTATACAATGGAATACTACA
>NW_027527390.1:21597-22583 GCF_008692635.1 Crocuta crocuta | reverse complement strand
TTATGATTATTGTTCTAACATCTTGTTCAGTTATGCTGCTTATATTTGTTTTGAACAGTTCTTCTTCTTTCAATCATTCTTCTTAGAATTTTTTTGGAGGAGAGCTCTTTCATTTCATCATTTTTGTTAGCTTTCTGTCTCTTGTTAGTTTTAAAGACTTGTTATGCTCTCTGCACCTGTGAGCTCTGCTGTACCCGAGTACACTGTTTGAATGTCCAGGGCCTATCCTTTCAGAAAGTGTTCTTTGAGTGGTATCTCTTGGTCTCTCTTGTTGAGACCTTGTTTAATTTAGTTTCCTACTCGTAGTGATATTTGGGACTTTCCACTATGTGTACTTTGGCTTGTTTCTGCAGGTATCCCTGGAGAAGAAAACATATAGACAAATCACAGGGAACAGAGGAATACAAACGCACAGACAGATCCAACAATCACGCTAACCTAGAGCGAAAACTAAAAAGTAATGAGAAAAGACAGAGGAGGGAAGGTGAATGATAGAAAATAAAAATACATTAAAATGTCAAAAAGAAGAAAAGAAAAGGAGGAAAGAAGAAAACCTGTAAACAAAGAATGGTTTAAAGTATATAACCAGATTTCCCAGCTACAATTAAATAGCGGGTGTATGTTGTGCTGGTTGAAGAGCATAGAGAAAGAGAGAGATGATTGGGCGGAGATGAGGCAAAATTGGAAATAGAATGAACAGGCAGAAGGGATAAGAAGCTTTTTTCAAAGAGCTAAAGGGTGGATGGTATATGGTTAGAGAGGTGAGAGAAAGACGGTGGTGTTAGGCAGAGAAACTATCTAGTCTGCTTACTCCTGAGAGGCTTTGTTATACGGCCATTAACAGTTCCACTGGTCGCTGCTTCCCTGTTGCTGGGGGTTGAGTGGAAGGTTGGCGAAGTGTCGTAGCCTCAAATCTGCCGGGGTCAAGCAGCAATACAACCCATTGCGTTTGGGGAACGTAGCAACTTCAGGTCCGCAGAGTCCGC
>NW_027527390.1:20661-21299 GCF_008692635.1 Crocuta crocuta | reverse complement strand
TCACTCGATGCCGGCGCCAGTTCACCGGGTCGCAGCCGCTGCCGCTTTAGCAGGCGGATGTTGAGCACGCCGCTGTCGCTTCACCCTGTGCTGGTTCACCGGGCCGCCGCCGCCATGGATGGTGCCAGGTGCACGGCAGTTCAGTTTTTCCTGCTGCCTTCTGGGACCATGGCACCTAGTTTAAAGTCAGCACCCCAGCCAGAGCTAAAAAGCACATTCTTTCCAAGCTGAGGCTTTTTTTTTTTTCTCTTCTCCATGGACGNTAAAATGAGTTTCTTGTAGACAGCAAATAGATGGATTTTTTTTTTTATCCACTCTGCTACCTTATGTCTTTTTATTGAAACAGTTAGTCCATTTACATTCAGAGTTGTTATTGAAAAATATGGGTTTAGACTCATTGTGTTCACTGTAGGATTCATGCTTGTAGTGGTGTCTCTGGTACCTTGTGTTCCCTGCAACATTTACCTCATAGTGTCCCCCTTAGGATTTCTTGTAGCGCTGGTTTAGTGGTAACGAATTCTTTCAATTTTCTTTGTTTGGGAAAATCTTTATCTCTCCTATTCTGAGTGACAGGCTTGCTGGATAGAGGATTCTTGGCTGCATATTTTTTCTGTTCATCTCATTGAAGATTTCCTGCC
>NW_027527390.1:16903-20624 GCF_008692635.1 Crocuta crocuta | reverse complement strand
CTCCAACCTAGCAATTTCTTTCTTATCCATAAGATTGTTTCTGTTTGTGATTGTTTTCTGTATTTGTGTGCTTCTGAATTTGGTGCATACACATGTAAAATTGTTAGCTCTTCCTGATGGATAGACCCTGTTATTATTATACAATATATATATAATATAATTATTCATCCCTTCTTCATCCCTCGTTACTGACTTTAAAGTCCAGTTTATCTGATATAAGTATAGCTACTCCAGCTTTCTTTTGACCTCCAGTAGCATGATAGATATTTCTCCATCACCTTACTTTCAATCTGAAGGTGTCCTCAGGTCTAAAATGAGTTTCTTGTAGACAGCAAATAGATGGATTTTTTTTTTTATCCACTCTGCTACCTTATGTCTTTTTATTGAAACAGTTAGTCCATTTACATTCAGAGTTGTTATTGAAAAATATGGGTTTAGACTCATTGTGTTCACTGTAGGATTCATGCTTGTAGTGGTGTCTCTGGTACCTTGTGTTCCCTGCAACATTTACCTCATAGTGTCCCCCTTAGGATTTCTTGTAGCGCTGGTTTAGTGGTAACGAATTCTTTCAATTTTCTTTGTTTGGGAAAATCTTTATCTCTCCTATTCTGAGTGACAGGCTTGCTGGATAGAGGATTCTTGGCTGCATATTTTTTCTGTTCATCTCATTGAAGATTTCCTGCCATTCCTTTCTGGCCTGCCATGTTTCAGTAGATAGGTCTGTCACCACTCTGATGGGTCTCTCTTTGTATGTTAGGGCCCTTTTATCCCTAGCTGCTTTCAGAATTTTCTCTTTGTCCTCATATTTTGCCAGTTTCACCCTGATATGTCATGCAGAAGATCGATTCAAGTTATGTCTGAGGGGAAGTTCTCTAACCTTCTTGGATTTCAATGTCTGTTTCCTTACCCAGATTGGGGAAGTTCTCTGCTATTATTTGTTCAAGTACTCCTTCAGCACCTTTCCCTCTCTCTTTCTTTTATGGAATTCCTATGATATGGATATTGTTCTGTTTGATTGTCTCACTCAGTTCTTGAATTCTCCTTTTGTGCTCCTGGATCAATTTATCTCTCTTTTTCTTGGCTTCCTCTTTTTCTGTAATTGTGTCTTCTAACTCACCTATTCTCCTCTCTGCCTCCTCAATCCGTGCCTTAGATGCCTCCATTTTATTATGCATCTGATTTATAGCATTTTAAACTTCATCACAACTATTTTTAAGCTCCATAGTCTTTGTAGCAATAGTTTCTCTGATATCTTCCATGCCTTTTTCAAGCCCAGAAATTAATTTTATGACTATTGTTCTAAATTCTTGTTCAGTTATGTTGCTTATATCTGTTTTGAGCAGTTCTTTAGCTATCATTTCTTCCTGGAATTTCTTTAGAGGAGAGTTCTTCCATTTCGTCATTTTGGCTAGCTTTCTGTGTCTAGTTAGTTTTAAAAGCTTGTTATGCACTCTGCACCTGCAAGTACTTCTGTATTAAAGAAGGCTCATTGACTGTCCAGGGCCTGTCTGTTCAGGAAGGGTTCTTTGAATGGTGTCTCTTGGTCTCTCTTGTTGAGACTTTGGTTATTTTATTTCCCTACTCATAGTGGTATTAGGGACTCTATACCATGTATACTTTGGGTTGTTTCATGAGGTAGCCCTGGAAAGGAAAAGAGACAGACAAACACACTGGGAACAAAGGCAAGCAAACATACAGACAAATCCAACAAACAAGCCAACCGAAAGGGAAAAAGAAAAGAAAGAAAAAAACCCAAGAAAACAAAAAACAGCAACAGCACTACAAGGAAAGAAAACTACAAACAACTATTTCTTTTGAGTACAGATTCAAAATGATTCACCAAGTTTCAACACAGTAATTCCAACAGTGTATTAAAAAGAGTTACACACAGGGGCACCTGGGTGGCTCAGTCAGTTAAAACACCTGACTTCAGCTCATGTCATGATCTCACAGTTCATGAGTTCAAACCCCTCATCAGGCTCTGCACTAGTAATGCAGGGCCTGCTTGGGATTCTCTCTCTTTCCCTCTCTCCACCCCTTTCCATTCATGCCCTCTCTTTCTAAAAAAAAAAAGAAATAGACTTAAAATAATAATTACACACAGCTAAGATTTATCTCATGAATTCAAGTGTGTTCAATATACAAAAATCAATCAATGTAAAAAACCAGATGAATAGAAGAAAAATTCATGATCATCTCATTTGCATAAAATCTTTTGACAAAACTCAACATCCTTTTATTATACAGACAATCAGAAAACTATAAATAAAAGTATTCTCCTCATTATGATAAAGAACATTTATCAAAGTCATATTAATCATACAGTTAACATAATGAATGACTGAAAACTCTCCACCTCCGTTCAGGAATTAAGACAAGGATCCTCATTTCTGCTACGTTTATTCAACATTATGCTAGACATGCTGGGCACAGCAATTAAGCAAGAAAATTAATAAAAGTTGCAAATGGAGAAAGAAGAAGGAAAACTACCTATATTCACAGATTATGACTCTCTATATAGAAAATCTCAAAGAATCCACCAAAAAAACTACAAGAGCTAATAAATAAATTATTGAGCATAGTTTTAAGGGTACAAGGTCAGCATCAAAACTGGTTGTGTTTCTATAACAGTAGTCAGAAACAATCTGAGAAGGAAATTAAGAAAGAATTCCATTTACAATAGTATCCAAAATAATAAAATACCTAGTAAGAAATATAATCAANAACAAACGTTGCTGAAATAAATTAAAGACCTGAAAATGGAAAGACATCCTGTGTTCCTGCATTAAAACATTTGATATTGTTAGATGGAAAGACATGTTCTGTTCATGCATTAGAACACTGAATACTTTTAAGATGGCAATAGTACACAAAGCAATGTATAGACTCAATGCAATCTCTAGCAAAATTCCTGTAGCCAGTTCTTTTTCAGAAATGTAAAACTTTATTCTCAAATTCATACAGATTTACAAGAGACCATGAATAGTCAAAACAACTTTGAAAAAATAAGTTAGAAGACTCACACGTCCTAGTGTTAAAATTTACTACAAAGCTACAGAAATCAAAATCAGTGTGGTACTGGCATAAGTTGGGCATCTAGACCTATGTAATAGAAGTGAGAGGAGAGGCCAGAAATAAACCATACATCTGTGTCCAATTGGTCTTGGATAAGAATGCAAGACCAGGCAATGGAGGTAAGAATAGTCTTTTCAATAAATGGTGCTGCTAACAATGTTGGACCAGTACATCACACCATATATGAAAATTATCTAAAAATGAATAAAAAATCTATTTGTAAAAGAAAAATGTTTAAAGATTTAGAAGAAATATAAGGGTAAATCTTCATGACCTTGGATTTGGATTCTTAGGTATAACACCTAATCCACAAGGAACAGAAGAAAAAATAGATTATTTGGACTTCATCAAAATAACAAAGTTTTTGCATCAAAGAACATTATCAAGAAAGTAAAAAGACAACGAATAAAATCTGAAAAAAATATATTTGCAAGTCCTGTATCTAAGGGTCTAGCATGCAGAATATATAAGGAACTTTTACAGTTCAGTAAGACAAAACAGTTAAAACTTGAGCAAAGTATTTGATTAGACATTTCCCCATTCATCTCTTCACATGAATTTAAGATGGCTATAGTCTTAGAAATGGAAAATACAAAATGTTGGAATGGATGTGGAGAAATTAGAATCCTTATACATTGCTGGCGGG
>NW_027527390.1:11119-16892 GCF_008692635.1 Crocuta crocuta | reverse complement strand
CATGAAATCATTCAGCCACCATGGAAAACAGTTTGGAGGTTTTTAAAGCCTAAATGATAAAAACCAATTTTCAATGTTTATAAAAAGTAAAAGTATGTAAAAGTCTTACATGATAAATCTTTACATGATAAGTCCAGTCTAACATTCCAATCTTTACCAAGGCAGTTCTAGCATTCCTACTTCATTTCTTGTAGGCCACCTTTTAGTACATGGTTTGGCCACCCAACCAATCTGTCAGAGCCCTTTCTAATCTCTCAAATTAAAACAATGAATCCAGATTATCTGACAAGTATGCCCATATAAACAATTTAAGCCTGATAGAACTTTGTTCATTCCATCATTATCCAACATCCTAAATATCCATCTCCAAACATATTACTCAGACTTTTGTCTGTAAAAATCAGAAAACCACACAGTTCTCTTGGTGTGTAGTATACCTCTCCCTGGAGCACACTTAATACTTTATTTTTTGGGGACTGGTGAGAACTGACTCTAGTCATAGGTTTAAAAGTTAAGAGAGGTGGTAGAGACAGGTCCTGAGAAGAACCAGAAGTGTCTTACACAGTTATCTAAGAGGAGGCCTGAGGATCTTCAAGCAAAACAGGATTACTGACTCAGATAAGGTTGGAAGAAATACTTCTAGAAGCAAAAAGAAGCCACAGGATTTAGGGGTTTGATGTTCCCAGTATCACTGGGATTTTCCCATATGTCTTCATCCCAAATTTCTTGATTCAATTTCTTCCCAATTAATGTCTTCCCAATTTAAGACAACCTGAAAGATTGTATTGTTATCACAGAATGAAACTTTGGGATTAGTTTTCAGAAATCTCAGCCCTGTATCTACAGTAGATAAGGATTGCTTTCAGGTTGGACATAGAGGTTGTCAGGTCATTTATGAAGAGTTTGACCTGGGACTTTGAAGCCCTGAGCTCATCGTTTTTTTCCCATTTACTCTAGTGCTGTTAGAAGCAACAAGCCAATCTCATCACACGCATTACTTTGAAAGAAAAATGTTTTTAAGTATCAATGACATGGTGACTTAGAACCTCACCTTTTACTAGTATTTGATTAAGAGTTTCCCATGGTAATATTTTGCTTATCTCTATTGCCACATCGTACCATGGATTTTAGCGTCCTATTTACCACTGAAATAGAGTCATTTCCAGAAAACATAACACCAATTTAGAAAATTCATCTTCAGTTCCTGATCATTTCCAGTATAAAATAGGTGTCAGGGTTTGTTTGTTTTTTTTTTTCAGACAACTATAAGAAAAATAGATAAACGATGGATGGTAGATAGATGGTAGATAGATAGATAGATAGACAATAGACAGATAGGTAGAGATATATAGATATAGACAAAGACAAAGAGAGTCTGAGAAACCCAATGAGAGATTTATTGTAAGGAACTGGCTTATATGATTTGGTGATAGGCAAGACAAATCTGAAATCCATAGGATAGGATGGCAGGTTGGAAATTCTCAGGCAAAAGCTGGTACTGCAGTCCACAGAAGAAAATTTTCTCACTAGGGAAACCTCAGTTGTTATTTTTAAGACCTAATCTCAAAAGCTTAAAGGCATACAAGACTTATTCACTGAAACTAAAAAAAATAATGCTGAAATAAATTTTAAAAGACATAAATCAATGGAAAGAAATCCTGCATTCGTGAATTGAAAGACCTAATGTTGTTAAGATGTCAATATGACCCAAGCAATCTACAGATTCAATACAATTTATAACAAAATTTCAACAGTATTTTTTAAACAAAAACGGAAATGTTGACTCTCAAATTCATATGAAATGGCAAGGGAGAACAGCCAAAATGATCTTGATAAAGAAGAAAGTTGAAGAATTCTTATTTCCTTATTCCAAACTTACTGCAAGGCTACAAGCAATCAATATAGTATTGTACTGGCTTAAGGGTAGAAAAAATGTTCTGTCATTAGATAGTGGTGGTGGTTGCACAACAGTATGAATTCACTAAAGTCCAATGAATTGTACATTTTAAAATACTCAATTTTATGTTTGTGAATCTTATTTTGTGATGGTTAAATCTGTGTTAATTTGGCTAGGCCTTGGGTGCCCAGCTATTTGGTCAAACATTATTCTGGGTGTGTCTGTGAGCGTGTTTTTAGATGAGGTTAACATTTGAATAGTTAGACCGAGTAAAGATTTCCCCCCATAATGCGTGGCCCTCATCCAATTAGTTGAAGGACTGAATAGAACAAAAACCTTGACCCTCCCATGAATAAGAGGAAACTCCTCTCTGCCTACTGTTTTGAATTGGGACATAAGTTTGTTTCTAACCTTTAGATTTGAACTCAAACATTAACTTTTCTTGGGTTTCAAGCCTTTTGGCCCTAGGGCTAAAACTTACACCATCAGTACTCTTGATTCTCCAGCTTGCTGACTGTAGATCTTGGGACTTCTCAGCCTCCATTATCTCATAAACTGTTGCAGAAATCTGGTCTGGATCTTTGGCGGAAGAACCAAGCAGCACTCGGAGATCTTGGAAGGGAGGAGGTTTATTTTACACCAGTAGGCTCAGAGGAGATCATTCTCCGGGTGTCTGAGCCCAGAGCATCAGCAGAGGGAGTAATTTATAGCCTGTTACTTCCGCATTCCTCATTAATGCATGAGACAAGCAGTGTGGGAAGAAGAACCAGGAAGAGAGAGCCTTTGATCAGGGACAGGTATTTCCTTATCAGTCCTACCGGCCATTTTACAACAGATTTTTCACTATTATTCCTCCCTTTGATGCCCCTTTAAACAGATCTTGTCTGTATTAGAGGGCATCATCTTTATTACGGTCTCACCTTTTTCCCTTAGTTTCCTGACTGGTTTACAAAGTAGCAGCATTTTTTGGGGAAGATGTAGATGTCTTCTTTCTCGGCAGAGAAGAGGTCAAGTGCCTGTCTGCTCTGGAGGGCATTTCTTTTCAGGGAACTTATTGGCTCTGTAGGGACACTAGGGAGTTAGCCCGTTGTTAGTCCCACAGAAGAGCCTGTACCTCTTATGCCAGTCCCTAGCCCTGTGGCTATTTCTGCCTCTAGGAGTACAGGTAGCAACACTGCTCACTTAGTCTGAACCTTAAGACTGAAGGTTAATCGGGGCGCCTGGGTGGCTTAGTCGGTTAAGCGTCCGACTTTCACTTAGGTCATGATCTCGCGGTTCGTGGGTTCGAGCCCCGCGTCGGGCTCTGTGCTGACTGCCAGCTCAGAGCCTGGAGCCTGTTTCAGAGTCTGTAACTCCCTCTCTCTCTGACCCTCCCCTGCTCACGCTGTCTCTCTCTCTCCTAGAAATAAATAAAACATTTTTTAAAAATTTTTAAAAAAAGACTGAAGGTTAATCTAAGTATTAACCTTTTAGTGCAAACATTTTCCCCAAAATGGCATTAGCAACCTTATTGGCAGGCAACGCAACAGACCAAAAGAGGTTATACTACATTTAAGCTTTTAAGCCCTCAGAATCTTCCATTGAAGGTGCCCTGCTCTTACAAATGGGGCCCAGATTAGAGGCGATCAATACCAATAGAACATTCTATCTATAAGAAGAAGGTGAGTGTAAACAGGAACTTTTAGCTGTTTCCCCAGCTTTCTGGGGCAACATTTGCCAATCCAATGGCAAAGAGTAAGGCCAGTTTCTCTTATTGGACCGGTGATTCCTGTGATTCCTCAAGCTTCTGCCATGTGTAGACCAGCCAGCTTCAGGGTGTGGCTGGAGCAGGGCTGGAGATCTCAGGGGCCAGTATATTTTTGAGGGTCAGTTTAAGCTGGTTGACTGGATCTGGATCACTTTACCAGGTTGAGGGTTCTTCTGAGTTGGCCTACTTAACTCCGGAGTGATGATCCCATGCAGTGATGCCTGAAACTTTAAGAGCTGAATCCTTTGTTTGGTTGTATATCTGTGAAGTCCACCTCGAAGTCTTTGAAAGGGATGACCCCCATTCTTTAAATAAACCAGATATCCTGGGTTTATATGGGGTGAGTTTTTAGTAAATGTCAGATCAGGTTTAGGGAGGATATGGTTTTGCGTATTTAGAGATCCTCCTGTTTTCTTGCTGTTTAAATAATCATATGCCCATAAGGTCTTATTATCATCCCTACAGAATAACAAGCACAGAAGACTGTATATACATGAAATACTGTGATAATTTCTCTGAAGGTTACCTCAAGTTGTCTAATTTAGACAAACAACAAACATTTGAAGATTATCAGAACTAGAATTCAACATCCATAATGGTGCGTTATTGAAACATAGTTTTTCTCTCTAAAAACCCCCATTTCCAGAGATAGCCAAATCGAGACCAATGCATTTGTAGAACAAGTCCAATCTTAACAACCCTGGCCTAATTATTTACATAAGCTCAGCAAAAATAGCAATTGCTCATGAGGGTCTTTCAAAGTTTACTTTGTGGGGACCTTTTATAAGGAATCTCCAGGTTGAACTTTTAGTAGCCTCTCCAGACCAGAAGCCAAGCCAAGTACTTGCCATCAGACAGGTCTGCAATACCTGTAGAATTGGGCGAATGCCTCTTCATGAGGTCCCCAAGATATCTTGAGGTTCCTGCACCTGCCAGGAAGTGACCTTCTTTATTCACCTGGGAAGGCTGCTGGGAATTCTATAAGCAAGGTATCAGGCCAACATTTCCAAAAGGCTTTATGGCTCCATGTTTTTATGAAGTCAACCTTAATTCCTTAAAGCTATCTGAGTCTATGGCTGACTCTCAAATATAACATTCCAGTCAAAGTCTTGGTAAAATAATCAGTATTTCCAATGGTGTCCTATTACAAAATGAACAGATTCTTATCGAACTTATTCAAACAATTGTAATTGCCATAAAGGAAAGAATACTCACTGAGAGTTTTTGAATTTCAGAGGGTTTAGGTAGAGAGGAAAGGTAAATGCCTCAGTTTACAAAAGAATACTTTATGACATTTCTGTGTATCATAGATATTTTAAGGAAATGTTTTCTTTTTTTTTAATTTTTATTTATTTCTAGTAGAGAGAGAGAGACAGCGTGAGCAGGGGAGGGTCAGAGAGAGAGGGAGTCACAGACTGAAACAGGCTCCAGGCTCCGAGCTGGCAGTCAGCACAGAGCCCGACGCGGGGCTCAAACCCATGAACCGCGAGATCATGACCTAAGTGAAAGTCGGACACTTAACCGACTAAGCCACCCAGGCGCCCCGTAAGGAAATGTTTTCTTAATCTGAATAAGCAAACATTAGAGAACCAGCAATATTTTCAACAAGAGTCACAAAACTATAACTTTCCTCAGTTTATTTAGTCCCATGTTTCTAATTCTTGTTCAGTTTAAATGCAGCTTTTAGCTCTGGAAATTCTTACCCATTTTAGTATTAATCTTAAAGATGTCAATTACTTGTATTTGTTTCAAAAGTCCTTTTTATAAATTTCTTTGAAGAAACGCGTTTTATGAGAGAATAAGAACAATTATAAATGACAAAATCTCAGAAATGANTTTTTTACTATTTAAATCCTGGGAAGTTTGTTAAAACTTTAGGAAGTTATAAAGCACATCCTAAATAGGATTACAGATCAGTACAAATCTTAAAACTGTATCTATTTAACCAAAGTGGCAATAAAAGATTCTAAAAGTGAATGTATAACATTATATAGTCATTAGCAAAACCTAGCTCCTTTAACATTGAGAAGTTTTAACTAAGCAATCAAAGACCTGATAAACATGAAACCTAAAGCTTTGGTTTTCTTGGCAGACAAAAGAGAAAACCTTTGTTTTCTTTGTCTTATTAA
>NW_027527390.1:0-10899 GCF_008692635.1 Crocuta crocuta | reverse complement strand
ATTAAGAGCAGATTAACAAATCAAGAAAACTTCTTCTTTTGAACAGGGAGAAAAGCAGAGTTTTAACCTTATACCAGTGTACTTTTAAATTTTTATTTATTTTAACCTTAGTCTATCCTGAGCACACATAAAATTCCTTTCCAAAGAACCTTCTACAACTCTCCTTTGGTTTAAACTTCGTACCAAAGCCATTTCTCTCTAAAAATCAGTCTCATTTAGGACAAAATTACTTTCTTTTACCCTCAACAAAAATATATTTCCATTCCTTATATCTTTCTTACATATCTCCCATTTTCCTACATACAGGGGTGCTTTCCTTATTTCCAACAGTCTTAAGTACACTTAGCAGAATTTTAACTGGTAGAAACCTTAGTCTCCAGTGAAAACTAAGTAGTAATCAATTGTGAACTCTATGTTATATCAGAATTTTTTTTAAGATGGAAAACTTATGAATACATTAAGCACAAAGCATGTTTTTAACACTTCCAAATATCTTTAGTTGTTTTTTTTTTTTTGCAACAAGTCAAAAGCATAAACCTTCATCTAGTAATCCGTGCTTTAGCTTCTTATCTCCTTAGATAGCCAATGAATTCAATCTTAGTTTATCATGCAAGCAAAACTTTAACGTCTTAGGTTACCAAGGACTTTGAAAGCTATCCCAAGAATTACCCATGAAAACTATGAGACAAACAAAATTAACCATCACTTTAAGTTAACCTTTTGTTAACAAATTGGAACAGAGATAACAGGAACTTATTTAACCTTCAGCAAATTTAGGTAGAATATAAGTTTGTTTCTTTTTTTTTTAATGTTGATAAACATTGTTTATCTCAAACCAACAAACTTATATTAACTTAAACACTGAATACATTTTTACTTGAGTCCACATAAGACACTTTGTTCCCCAGAGTTAACTTTGACCTGGAAAGTTGGTGGGGAAATCGGACTGCGGTGTTCTTTGCTCCTCAGCATCTAGCAAAGGAGGAGGAGCTGATGTTGCTCCAGGCCTTGAGGAGTCAGTTATTCAGGCCGCCCCCACCCCATCCCTTTTGCTGCTGGACCTTCCTGATCCTTTTGTCATGGCTCTCTTGTGCCTCAGGGTCAAACGGGATGTAAGCCTTGCATAGCTGCTCATAATAATTCCCGGGGGATTCCCCTTGCCTGGGCATATTCATAGGCCTCTTAGCCCCTGCTCCAATCCCCTGGAGGAAAGCCTCTTGGTACTAGCAGCTGTGGACAAGCATCTGGAGTGTCTGCACGGGGCTGAGGGAGCAATCTGGCTGCTGGCAGGGGGGAGAGAGGATCTGCCAAGCCCTGAGGTGCTGGGGAGACCAAACGTGGTGGAGTATCGGGAGCCGGGGGGTTCATCTGGCGGGGACAAGATTGGTTCTTTCTCCAGATCACTGGTGAGAATTTGTGGCCATTGACCTTCCTTGGGCCACTTTGTTGAGGCAACTAAGACCCTAGACTGTCCCTGTTTCTTATAAGTAAATCGCACCCAAGGGAGAAAGGTTTGGGCAGTCTCTAACCAGGATTCGATACAGAAACTGATCAGAGTAATCTGGGAATCTGGTGACAACATGCCAGACGTGATGGACAGTTGGGACACCTAAGGTTCACTCTGAGGGCCATCCTACAACCAAAACTGGGCCATTCTGATTCACATGATTCCATATTATCCAGAAAACTCCTTCTCAAAGTTCTCAATCATAGTTTCAAGAACTGTGGGTTTGCTCTGTCCCAACCCCATAATGTTCCCGTGAGGCGGTGTCGCAAAGACAGACAAAGGGGTAGGGGTGCCCTCTCTAATGAGGAGACCAGTCAGATGCCTGTCTGACCGTGTCCCGAAGGAACTTAGGTGACGCTTAGCTGTAGCGGTCTCAGCTTTGTGACTTATGATTGGAAACTATTCCAATGCCACCATAGACTGTATGCCATTCACCACAGGATCGCAGACAGGCCCATTCAGACTCCGTAGGCTTTTGGGGACCTTAAGGGTGCGCACCCATGGAGCCACAGTATCGAACTCAGCAGGCAAGCCAGACGGAGTCGCACATTCACACTCACATACACACCAGAGGTTATTACATTCCCTCCCACAGAATTCCTGCAGATGAGACCACTGGGGTCTCCGGGGAGTGATCAGCTCCCCCTTCCACCGCTATGGGTGGGCCGGACAGGTGGGAGCTTCGAACAGAGAGAGAGAAAGAGAGAGAGAGAGAGAGAGAGAGACCATTGAAGTCTCTGGGGAGTAATCAGCTCCCCCTTCCATGCTAAGGGTGGGCCAGTGGAGCCCCTGCAGGTTTCCTGTCAGTGAGACCACTGAGGTCTCCAAGGAGTGATGAGCTCCGCTCCTTCCACAACTATGGGTAGGCAGGACAGGACAGAGTTAGGGCCCAGGCCTTACTGGTTTCCGACGTCGGTTCCAGGTCTTCACTTGCCAAGTCTCCTGGAGTCCAGCGGGAATGGCGGAGCTGGCAGGCCTGGGGCGNATGGTGTCCTTTGGTCTCTCTTGTTGTGACTTTGGTTATTTTATTTCTCTACTTGTAGTGATATTTGGGACTCTCCACCATGTGTACTTTGGTTTGTTTCTTGAGGTAGCCCGGTTTCCGACGTCGGTTCCAGGCCCTCACTTGCCAAGTCTCCTCGAGTCTGGCAGGAATGGCGGAGGGGGTTGGCCAGAGGCGACCGAGCTGGAGACTGCTTAAATTCAGGAAGGACGCACCTTCTCCTTTCTGATTCCTCGTTCAGTCACCGACTCGCCATTTTCCCAAACTGGTGGCAACAACTGGCCAGGGTGCTTGGATTTCCCAGTCAGGGAACCAAATGTTGCAGAAATCTGGTCTGGATCACTGGCGGAAGAACCAAGCAGCACTCGGAGATCTTGGAAGGGAGGAGGTTTATTTTACACCAGTAGGCCCAGAGGAGATCATTCTCCGGGGGTCTGAGCCCAGAGCATCAGTAGAGGTAGTAATTTATAGCCTGTTACTTCCGCATTCCTCATTAATACATGAGACAAGCAGTGTGGGAAGAAGAACCGAGAAGAGGGAGCTTTTGATCAGGGACAGGTATTTCCTTATCAGTCCTGCCGGTCATCTTACAACAGATTTTTCCCTCTCAGAACCAATTCGTTATCAGAGAACCCTGACTAATATATATTTTGGTACTGAGAGGGGTTATAGAGAAACAGAATTTTAAGGATGAGTTTTCTGATTTGGTTCTGGGGTTTCTGGAATTGGGTCTCTGATCCAATTATATTCTCAAATGCTAATGACTCTATTCCAGTACTAAGGAGAACACTGATAATCTGTTATCTTTTAGGAATATAGATATGAAAAACATACAATTGGGCATCAATAGACCATCTATCAGAAGCAAGAAGCTGGTTCACTGTGTATATACTTTTGTAAATTGTTGGCAAACTAATGAAAATGGTGAGATCAGCTAATTGCTCTTAATGTCATTGGACAAAGTGAGGATAGAAAATAAGCTCAGAAATTAGAATTCCCAACTTAAGTGCTACAAAGTGACATGAAAGTTTCTATATGTACCCTGAAAAAGACCCTGAATTTCTGTAACCACAGGACTCAGATTACTGAAAATCAAACCCAGAATTTCATCCTATAACTGGCTAAATTACAATGCAAGTGGAACTCCCAACTTCATAGGATATCTAATGTTAATATGAGGGCATTATTAGGAATGAGGAAGGAAATAGGAATTAGGAAGGAATGAGATCCTGAAAGGTGGAAAGAAGACGTGTGGGAAGACCCTGATGAAACTGGGAACATTGAGCCCATAAATTCTAGTAAGTATTCTTGGCAAGTGGAAGAGGCCACTTACCTCAGTGGAAGTGGTTTCTTTACCCCTGGCTGAGGGGATAAACCTACATTGCCTGAGGAAACATTAATGGCCTCCCCTGGGGATGTTTATGTGCAAAACACTACTGATTATTCTTAGAACTTATCCCCACCACCCCTCTTTGTTTCTAGACCTACAGCTAGATCATGCCCCAGCAGGTTGCAAAGGGTGAAGTACAAAGTATGACCCATAAGGAGGTCACTACATTCCAAAAGAACTACTTGAGTTTCTAATCCACACAGATAGCAATCCAAGGAATATGAGTGGGAATGGATATTAAGTGTGTGGGATAATAGTGGAAGAAACATAGAGCTGGATGAGGCCAAACTTATTGATATATGCTCCCTAAGTGGAGATACTGTTTTTAATGTTGCAGCTCAGGGAGTTAGAAAGGGCTCTTACAGGGTTGGGGTTTTTTTTGGCTGCTTGTCTGAAACACGGACCAAGAAGTGGACCAAAGTGTGAGTTTGTAATAGCAAACCTGCCTTGGTTTTAACATAGAGGAAGGGATAGAAAGAAGGTTTAGAGAGGAAGGTTTAGAGAGATTGAAATGTTAAAGTAGATTTGTCATTTATAATCTACTCACCCACACTGGAGGGTGAGTATAAGAAGACATACTTTTTATTTTATTTTATTTTAGAGAGCATGCACACAATTGTGGAGAAGGGCAAACGGAGAGAGAGAGACAGAAAGAGAATCTAAAGCAGGCTTCACACTCAATGTGGAACCCAATGCAGAGCTTGATCCCACGACCCTGGGATCATGACCTGAGCTGAAATCAAAACAGTGGATGCTCAACTGACTGAGCCACCCAGGCACCCCTGTTTTTGTTTTGTTTTTCTGAATCCTTTATTTTTAGTCTCTAACATTCATTTCTTTCTATTTTGATTCCAGTGTAGTTAACATACAGTGTTATATTAGTTGTGTGCTTTTTTTTTTACAAATAGATTATTATCAAGTTGGTTTCCATATAACACCCAGTGCTCATCCCCACAAGTGCCCTCCTCCATGCCCATATCCTCCCTCCCCGCCCACATCCATCAGTCCTCAGTTTGTTTCTCAGCATTCAAGAGTCTCTCATGGTTTGCCTCTATCCCTTTCCCCCACTATTTCCCCCCTTCTTCTCCCCCATGGTCCTCAGTTAAGTTCCTCCTAATCCTCCTATATGTGCAAACATATGGTATTTGTCCTTCTCTGTCTGACTTATTTCGCTCAGCATAACACCCTCAATGTCCATCCATGTTGCTACACATGGCCAGATTTCATTTTTTCTCATTGTAATGTAGTATTCCATCGTATAGATAAACCACATCTTCTTGATCCATTCGTCCGTTGATGGACACTTAGGCTCTTTCCATGTTTTAGCTATTGTGGAGAGTGCTGCTATGAACATTGGGGTCCATGTGGTCCTATGCATCAGCATTTCTATATCCCTTGGGTACATTCCTAGCAGTGCTATATTGCTGGGTCATAGGGGAGTTCTATTGTTAACTTTTTGAGGAAGCTCCACACTGTTTTCCAGAGGGGCTGCACCAGTTTACATTCCCACCAACAGTGTAGGAGGGGGCCACATCCTTGCAGGCATCTAGAGTCTTCTGATTTGCTCATTTTTGCCACTCTGACTGGTGTGAGGTGGTATTTCAGTGTGGTTTTGATTTGTATTTCCCTGATGAGGAGGGATGCTGAGCATCGTTTCATGTGTCTGTTGGCCATCTGGATGTCCTCTTTGGAGAAGTGTCTGTTCATATCTTCTGCCCATTTCTTCACTGGGTTGTTTGTTTTTCGGGCGTGTAGTTTGGTGAGTTCCTTATAGATTCTGGATATTAACCCTTTATCTGATATGTCATTTGCAACTATCTTTTCCCATTCTGTTGGTTGCCTATTAATTTTCTGGGTTGTTTCCTTGGCTGTGCAGAAGCTTTTAATCTTGATGAGGTCCCAACAGTTTATTTTTGCTCTTGATTCTTTTGCTTTTGGGGATGTGTCAAGTAAGAAATTGCTGCAATTGAGGTCAAGAAGGTTGTTTCCTGCTTTCTCTTCTAGGGTTTTGATGGTTTTCTGTCTCATGTTCAGGTGTCCTTTATCCATTTTGAGGGTTTTTTTGTGTATGGTGTGAGGAAATGATCTATTTTCATTCTTCTGCATGTTGCTTTCCAGTTCTCCCAGCACCACCTGTTAAAGAGGCTGTCTTTTTTCCATTGGATACTCTTTCCTGCTTTGTCAAAGACTAGTTGGATGTATACTTTTTGGTCCACTTCTGAGTTCTCAATTCTGTTCCATTGGTCTATGTGTCTGCTTTTGTGCCAATACCATATTGTCTTGATGATGACAGCTTTGTATTAGAGGCTAAAGTCTGGGATGGTGATATGTCCCGTTTTGGTTTTATTCTTTAGTATTATTTTGGCTATTCGGGGTCTTTTGTGGTTCCATACACATTTTAGGATAGTTTGTTCTAGTTTTGAGAAGGATCTTGGTGCAATTTTGATTGGGATTGCATTGAATGTGTAGATTGCTTTGGGTAGTGTGTATTAGTTTCGATGTATAATACAGTGATTCAAAATTCTAGACATTACTCAGTGATGAGCAAGATAAGTGTACTCTTAATCCCCTCATCTATTTCACCACCCCTAACCCCCTGCATCTCTCCTCTGGTAACCATTGTTTGTTCTCTATAGTTAAATGTGTGGATTTTTTTTTGCCTCTTTTTTTCTTTGTTAATTTGTTTTTTAAACTCCCCATATTAGTGAAATAATATGGTACTTATCTTTTTTGACTAGCTTATTTTACTTAGCATTATATTCTGTAGCTCCATCCATGTCATTGCAAATGGCAAGATTTTATTCTTTTATATGACTGAATAATATTCCACTGTACATACATACATATATACACAACACACACACACACACACACACACACACACGTATACATCTAACTTCTTCTTCATTCATCTATGAATGGACACTTTGACTGCTTCCATAATTATAAAAAGGGGAATAGGCAAAATAAATGAAGGAGGTTAATGTGCTGACGGGGATGATTAGCTCTAACAACCAAGGAGGAATTAGACTACTCCACAATACAGATAAGGAAGAGTATACACGGAAAGCAAAAGATCCCCTTAAGGCATCTTTTAATATTGCAATGCCCTGTGATTAAAGGGGTGCAAGTTGGCAGAGTAGGAAGACGCTAAGCTCATCTCTCTTATGTTTACAACTAGACATCACTCACATTCAAGTAAATAAACTGGAGAGCTATCTGAAGACTAGCAGATCAAACTCTATAACCAAATGTAGAGAAGAAGCTGCATCCAAGAGTTTAGGAAAGGCAAAAACGGAGGTCAGGAGCTGTGTTCATGGAGAGGGAAAAGCACCAGAGAGCCCAAAAAGGGAAAATTATTCCCCATAATATCTGACCTTGAAAACCAGAGGAGTTGAATTCTGTGAGTTTGTATAACCAGTGGACTTAGAGCTTGGAGCATTAAATGTCAGCTGACTCAGCAGTGGGGAAACCAGGAAGGCAAGGGAGAATTAGGTCTCTGCCCTTAAAGAGACATCAGCCCCCAGAAAGACAATATAGAATTCATAGCTTGCACAATAGGAGGGAGATATGTTTATACTTATTTCAGAGCGTGTTAGGGGATTCTCTGGAAACAAAAAGGCTATCAGATGCCATCTTCTTCCCCTGTGCCTCAGCACAAACACAAAGCCACCTATGGGAGGTGGCACTGCATAGATACTTGCTAGCTAACCAGTTAGCAGTGTACCCTGACCATGAGTTCTCCTGAGAACTTGCCTATTTCAAGCCTGCTGACCTCTGCCCTGGGCTCAACACAAATTTTGTTAATGTCATGAGAACCCAGTACAGCTGTTGCCTCCACATACCATGCCCCTGTGGCCATTGTGCTTTGGGGGATCCAGCCTAGGGCTAGTGGCTCAGTGCAAGCTTTACTAACTCTTCACATTCCACACCTAGCCACCAGACACAAAGATGTCATGGTATGCCTAGCCCCCTTGCACACAGATGCCATATGTTGTGCCCACTCACCACATGCACACAAGCTGTAACCCTGGTTGCAGCTGCTGCTGTGTGCCAGCTGCCACTGCACTTCAGGGAATCCAGCCAAGGACTAGTAGCTCAGTACAAATTTGATCATGCTCCATGCATGCCCTGCCCTGCTGTCACCCACACAGACATAGCATGCTCCAAACCATTATCACCATCACCACTGCCACTGCACTCTGTGAACACAGCATAGTGCTGTGGGGAATCCGGCCTAGGACTTGGAGCTCAGTACAAATTTTCCTAACACTGATGCCCTGCCTCAAGCCCTTCTGCTGTCATGTCCCCTCAGAGCCTGCCTGCCTGGTCTCACTAATATCACAGATAGCAAGCAAGAGGATAGAGTATGGAAAGAAGTCAGGCTGAATAGGTAAGACCAAAAAAAACAAAAAACAAAAAACACTGCATAAGAGACAACTCAATGATATCATTAAGCATAAAAACATTTGCATTACAGGAAGCCCAGATAAAGAACAGAGAGAAAAGAAGGCAGAAGATGTATCGGAAGAAATAATAACTGAAAACTTTTTGAATTTAGGAAGGAAACAGATCCAAATTCAAGAAGCACCAAGAATCCCAAACAAATTCAACCTGTGGAGGATCACAACAAGACACAAAGTAATTAAAATGGCAAAAAAAATAGTAATAAAGAATTTTAAAGGCTACAAGAAAAAAAGACCATTATATACAAAGAAATCCCATAAAGTTATCGGCTGAGTTTTCAGTTGAAACTTTGCATACCAGAAAGGAGTGGCATGATGTATTCAAAGTGCTGAAAAAGGAATATCTTCAACCAAGAATATTTTATCTATCAAGGCAATCATTCAGAATACAAAGACAGATAAAGAATTCCCAGAAGCATCTCGGTGGCTCCGTTGGTTAAGTGGTTAAGCATCTGACTCTTAGTTTTGGCTCAGGTCATGATCTCATGGTTTATGGGTTTGAGCCCTGTGTCAGGGCAGTGCAGAGCCTGTTTGAGATTCTCTCTCTCCCTCTCTCTCTCTCTGCCCTCCCCCACCTATTCTCTCTCTTGCTCAAAATAAATAAAACTTGGGGTGTCTGGGTGGCTTAGTCGGTTAAGCGTCCAACTTTCGCTTAGGTCATGATCTCGCGGTTCGTGGGTTCAAGCCCCACGTTGGGCTCTGTGCTGACTGCCAGCTCAGAGCCTGGACCCTGCTTCAGATTCTGTGTCTCCCTCTCTCTCTGACCCTCCCCTGCTCGCGCTGTCTCTCTCTCTCTCCTAGAAATAAATAAAACATTAAAAAAAATTTTTTAATAAAAAATAAATAAATAAAACTTAGAGTCTCCCATACAAAAATGTTAAAAGATTTCATGACTACTAAAACAGCCCTATAGGAAATATTAAGGAGGACATTGGAAATGGAAAATAAAAACAATAAATTAGAGTAAGAAAAATAAGAAGCACAAAAGCAAAAGAAAATAATGTATATCTGTAAAAATCAGTCAAGAGAAGCACAAGGTAAACGAATGTAAAGCATGATATCAAATATCTGAAATGTGGAGAGGAAAAGAGTAAAGAATTAATTCAAAGTTAAGTGAACTACAGATTAATATAGGCTGCTATATGCAGAAGATGCTATATATAAACTGAATTGTAACCACAAATCAAAAAATGTTGATATGCAAAAAAATAAACTACAAAAACAACTACAAGATAAGTAACAAAATGGTAATAAATACGTATCTATCAATAATTACTCTACATGTACATGGACTAAATGCTTCAATTAAAAGACATAGGGTGAAAAATAGGATTAAAAGACAAGACCCATCTATATGCTGCCTACAAGGGACTCATCTCAGAACTAAAGAAACTTATAAAGCAAAAGTGAAGAAATGGAAAAACATTTATCATGCAAATTGATGTCATAATAAAGCCAAAATAGCAATACTTATATTGGATAAAATACACTTTAAAACAAAGTCCATGAAAGAGACAAAGAAGGACACTATATAATCATTAAGGAAATAATCGCCCAAGAAGATATACCAATTGTACATATTTATGCACTCTGTATGGGAGAATTCAAGTACATAAAACAGTTAATAACAAACATAAGAGAACTAATTAATAATAATACAATAAGAGTAGGGGACTTTAACACCCCACTTACATCAATAGACACATCATCCAAGCAGACGATCAAGAGAAAAGAATGGCTTTGAATAATGCATTGAAACAGATGGATTTAACAAATATATTTGGAACATTCCATCCTAAAACAACAAAATACACATTCTTATCAAATGCACATAGAACATTTTTCAGAATAGATCACAAATTAGGCCAAAAATCAAGCCTCAACAAATTAAAAAGATTGAAGATGTAGATGCATCTTCTCTGCTCACAACACAATGAAACTAGAAATCGACCACAAGAAAAAATCTGGAAAAAACAAAAATACATGAAAGTTAAATAACATGCGAGACAGAGGCAAGATGGCAGAGAAGCAAGGAGCTCCATACATTTCGCCTGGACCCATCTCTCAAACAGAGAAGGCCTGAAGTCGTAGGAAACTGAGCCACAGGAGTTTGGGAAGAGAAAGAGACAGAATACACTGGGAAGGAAACCTCAGAAGTGTGTGAGTGTGAACTGGGGAAGATAAAAGCGGGACTGGACCCAGAGGTATGGAGGGAGGGGAGGNGTGCAGCTGCTTGAGTGATAAACCAGCGAGTGGTGGCGAGCTGCCATGAGTCCAGAGGAAAGGAAAGAAAAGCTGAGATTGCTCATAGAACCGTCCCTGGAGAAGAGGAAAAAAAAAAACAACAACAAAAAACCTTACCTTGGAAAGACTGTGCTTTTTAGCTCTGGCTGGGGTACTGACTTTAAACTAGGTGCCCTGGTGCCAGAAGGCGCCAGGAAAAACTGAACTGCCATGCGTCCGGCACCATCCATGGCTGCTGGGGCCCGGTGAACCGGCAGCAATGCCTGTGGAGGCGGTCCCGGCGCCGAGT
>NW_027527389.1:1075473-1172209 GCF_008692635.1 Crocuta crocuta | reverse complement strand
ATCAGAGAACTCTAGATGCTGGCGAGGAAGTGGAGAAACGGGCCCTCTCCTACACTGTTGGTGGGAATGTAATGTACAGCCCCTCTGGAAAACAGTGTGGAGGTTCCTCAGGAAACTAACAATAGAACTCCCCTATGACCCAGCAATAGCACTGCTAGGAATTTACCCAAGGGATACAGAAATGCTGAGGCATAGGAGCACATGTACCCCAATGTTCATAGCAGCACTCTCCACAATAGCTAAAACATGGAAAGAGCCTAAGTGTCCATCAACAGATGAATGGATCAAGAAGATGTGGTTTATCTATACCATGGAATACTACATGGCAATGAGAAACAATGAAATCTGGCCATGTGTAGCAACATGGATGGACCTTGAGGGTGTTATGCTGAGCGAAATAAGTCAGGCAGAGAAGGACAAATATCATATGTTTGCACGTATAGGAGGATTAGGAGGAACTTGACGGAGGAACAAGGGGGAGAAGAAGGGCGGAAATGGTGGGGGAAAGGGAGAGAGGCAAACCATGAGAGACTCTTGAATGCTGACAAAAACTGAGGACTGATGGATGTGGGGGGGAGGGGGGATGGGCATGGAGGAGGACACTTGTGGGGATGAGCACTGAGTGTTATGTGGAAACTAATTTGACAATAAACTATTTGTAAAAAAAAAAAGAAAAAAGATTCTAAAAAAAAAAAAACAGAGAACTACCTAACACACATGAGAGTAACACCATTAAATGTAAAACAAGAAAATCACCATTACTGAAAAGGATGTACCCAGAATGCCCAGACTGCTAGTTTTCTGAATTAATGGAAATGACTCTAATTCCAAACTAGTACATTCAAGTTTTTCGGGGACCAATGAAAGCAAAGGAAGAATTTTATTTCTTTCTTAATGTACTATCTAAAGTAGTATGGAGTTAAATGTCCTAGATGAAGATAAATACATCAAATTCAAGAATACTATTAAAACTCATTAAACCTAAATCCCAATGAAACATAAATGGAATGAAGGAAAACATAGAACTGAGTTTCGCATTTTATAAACTTAATGAATACATAACCATTTCCATTAAGCATCAACAGGCAGTTATATTATCTTGCTTAATTATTTTTCTTATCATAAATTTTGGCACATTGTAGAGGGCCCTCATTACTATCCATAATCCCTTTAAGAAGAAAAATGCAATTTTTCATAGCTTTAGATTCTAGGAAAACTACAATCACTTCCAGTTTTCTTCTACATAAACCATAACACCTTTTAGGAGTTTTATTGACAAAATATACAATCTAATTGGTTTTGTTCTGTGTTCTTCTATGCCCCACCATACCTGACATATTTCCAATTATTGTAACAATTAGAACATCATGCCTTCCATTATGGTCATTCATATGCATTTTTGCCTCCTTCACACCCAAGTTTTAAAATGTACAAACACAAAGAACTTGCCTAGTTTATTTTTGCATTTCTAACAACATCTACTCTACACATTAACAGTTACTCAGTAAGTGCTATTGAATAAAATAGAAATCTTAGGTCACTCATATAAAACCTAATGCGTAAAACCTCTACTTGAAGACACAAAACTCTACTCTGTACTAAAATTGTCACCTTCAGCAAAACACAGCCTCTCAGGATCTCAGGTTCATCATCTGACACATCTGTATCATAGCTTCCTACTCTGTTCCTCTGTTCCCACAAGTGCCTACATGAGTTAAAGCTTACGAAAACACTACAGAATTATAAATCACTGTGCAATTACAAAAAATATACCAAGTTCTAACAGCTCTATACATTATTAATTTTTTAAGTTTTTATTTAAATTCCAGTTAGTTAACATATAGTGCAATATTAGTTTCAAGTGTACAATACAATAATTCCACACTTCCATATAACACCTGGTGCTCATCACAAAAGTGCACTTCTTAATCCCCATCACATCTTTCACCCATCCCTCCACCTACCTCCCCTCTGTTAACCATCAGCTCATTCCCATCTCCTCTGTTAACCACCATTTGTTAAGAATCTGGGGATGCTTATGTGGCTCAGTTAGTTAAGTCTTGGACTCTTTATTTCAGCTCACGTCATGATTTTGTGGTTCCTGAGTTCAATCCCTGCATCAGGCTCTGCATTTACAGTGCTGGGCCTTCTTGGGATTCTCTCTCCCTTTCTCTATGTTCCCCATCCACCCTTTATTTGTTTCTTGGTTTGCCACTCTCCTTTCTTTTTCTCTTTGTTTGTGTTGTTTCTTTAATTCTACATATGAGTAAAATCATATGGTATTTGTCTTTCTCTGACTGACTTATTTCACTCAGCATAATGCTCTCCAGCTCCATCCATGTTGTTGCAAATGGTAAGGTCTCATTCTTTTCTACGGCTGAATGATATTTCACTATACACACACACACACACACACACACACACACACACACAACCACCTTTTCTTTATCCATTCATAAATTGATGGATATTTGGGATATTTACATAATTTGGCGACTGTAGATAAAATACCTAGCAGTACAATGGCTGGATCATAAGGTAGTTCTCTTTGTAACTTTTAAGGAACCTAATGGCTGCACTCAGTTTGCATTCCCACCAATAGTAGAACCTTGAAAAAGAAGAGCAAAGCTGGGGGCAGCACAATTCCAGACTCTAAGTTATATTACAAAGCTCCAGTAATCAAAATAGTACAGCACTGGCTAAAAAACAGACACAGAGATCAATGGAACAGAAGAGAATACTAAGAAATGAAGCCACAACTAATGGTCAATTAATCTTCAAGAAATCAGGAAAGACTATCCAACGGGGAAAAGACAGTCTATACAACACATAGTGTTGGGAGAACTGGACAGCAAAATACAAAAGAATGAAAGTGGACCATTTTCTCACACCATACACAAAAATAAATACAAAAGGAATGAAAGATCTAAATGTGAGACCTGGAGTCATAAAAATCCTAGAGGAGAACACAGGCAGTAACCTCTTTGACATCAGCCATAGCAACGTCCTTCTAGACATGTTTCCTGCAGCAAGGAAAACAAAAGCAAAAATAAACTATTGGAACATCATCAAAATAAAAAAGCTTTTGCACAGTGAAGGAAACAACCAACAAAACTAAAAGGCAATCTGTGGAATGTTAGAAGGTATTTGCAAATGACATATCTGATAGAGTTAGTACCCAAAATATATTTAACTTACAAAACTCAACACCCCCCCCCAAAAAAACAAATAATCCACTTACAAAATGGTCACAAGAAGAATAGACATCTTTCCAAAGAAAACATACAGATGGCGAACCGACACATGAAAAGACGCTCAAAATCTCTGATCATCAGGGAAATACAAAAGAAAACTACAATGAGGTATCACCTCACACTTGTCAGAATGGCTAAAATCAACAACACAAGAAACTGCAGGTGTTGGAGACAATGTTGAAAAAGGGGAACCCTTATACATTATTGATTTTTGGTAAAAACTCATACCTGGTTCTGCTAGGCATTTATTCATATATCCATTTATCTATCTAATAAAAACTTTTAGGACAGATAAAATATAATTGTCATTCAGAATGTAACCTTATTAATTATTAATAAGAAATATTTTATAGTAAAAAGAATAAACTCTTTGAAATTAGAAGATTAGGCTCACATTTTTACTTCATCATTTATTAGCCATATCAGTTAAACTTCCTCAGTGTTATCTCCCTCAGTTACAGATAAGAGAAGCTAAGATAATAATAATATATCCCCTGGAGCTTTAATAGATTAAATATGTCCTTATATGAAAGTGTTCCGCCCACCAGAAGGCATTATTATAGAAAATGTAGCATTATTACTAACCTCTACATAGCTAAGTACTATAGATAATCAGTAATCACATAACCTTCACTAACATAATGACTACAATGTGTTGGATACTAGAAGACTTTATGCACATTTTTGTTGATCTTCAAAACAACTGTTAAATATGAGTATTAGTGTCCTCATCTTGCATAGGAGAAAACCCAGGCTCAAAACACTTAAGAAACTGATCCAAGTATATAGCATGTGGCAGGGGCAGAATTTGAACCAAGGACCATAGGCCAAAGCCTATGCCTTTTGCACCACATCAGACTTTCAAAATTTCAAAACTTTCAGAGTTCAGCCATCTCCCACTGAATGTCAGTAACAGCTCCTGAAAATCAGATATGAAAAAGTTAACCAGTTATTCTTTTTTTCCTGCTGCATTAAATAGGAAATATTAGTATATGTTACACTTAGCCTCAATATGCAATATATTTCATAAAACACGGTGAAACTCCAAGTAGCAAACTATTATAGTTGTATACAAAGTGCTTAAAACATTGCTTCCTGATTACCAAGTGATTAATACAGAGGTTAACAAACAGTTGATTTGGATGCAAAATCACGGCCTTTCAACATCAACCACTTAAGCACATCACTTTTGTTGATAAGCAACATGTTTTCTTGAGAGGTTGTACCTGATTCTGATATTCTTTTTTTTTTTTTTAGTTTATTTATTTATTTTGAAAGAGATGACATGCATGCAGTGGAGGGGAAGAAAGAGATGGAGAGAGACAGAATCTCAAGCAGGCTCCACACTGTCAGCACAGAGGAAGCCAGACATGGGGCTCGAACTCACAAACCGTAAGAGTATGACCTGAGCTGAATCAAGAGTGGGATGCTTAACCAACTGAGCCATCCAGGTGTCCCATGATTCAAATATTCTAACAAGTACATATGGGTCTTTTTCAAATGTCTTTTATCCAAAATCATGTGTTAAGTGTAGACAAATACAATTTTTTCCTATGTAAACATCAGCTAAAAATGTATTTGAAGAACATGTAACAGTCCTCAACATCTGAAAACAGATTGACTATGCACTCAGGATACATGAAACTGGGAGATATTTTAAAAGGAACACCTTATATGTCATATCATACATCAGTGAAAAACAGTCTGTGTCATTAACTAATGCACCAATAGAAAACTAAATGAACTTATTTCTGTTTAAAGTCAAGAGCAGACCTGGATGGCTCAGTCAGTTAAGCATCCAACTTCAGCTCAGGTCATGATCTCATGGTTTGTGAGTTGAAGCCCCGTGTTGAGCCCTGTGCTGAAAGCTCAGAGCCTGGAGCCTGTTTCAGATTCTGTGTCTCCTTCTCTGTCTCTACCCAGCCCCCTGCTTGCGATCTGTGTATCTCTCTCAAAACTAAATAGAATTTTTTTTAAAAATTTAGGGGCGCCTGGGTGGCTTAGTCGGTTAAGCGTCCGACTTTCCGACTTTCGCTTAGGTCATGATCTCGCGGTTTGTGGGTTCGAGCCCCGCGTCGGGCTCTGTGCTGACTGCCAGCTCGGAGCCTGGAGCCTGTTTCAGTCTGTGACTCCCTCTCTCTCTCTGACCCTCCCCTGCTCACACTGTCTCTCTCTCCTAGAAATAAAAAATTAAAAAAAAATTAAAAAAATAAATAAATAAATAAAAATTTATAAAAATGAAGGGTAGGATGAAACATTTAGACTTTTGTCAGAAATAAAATATGCAATATTTAAAACACATACATGCTCTGAAATCCTTTATTATTCAATCCATGGTTTTTATGAGCAATCCAATTAATAAATAAAAATATAGAGTACTAAACATTCATGTTATCACATAAATTGTATGACTATTTAAAATGTTATAAACTATCTACTGTTATAAACTATCCTCTGTTTAAGGGAAAAAAGTGAATGTCTGCCCCAGAAAGATAAACAACACAGTAGAATTTCCTTTTTGGAAAAAAAAATGTTCAATTGGATACACTGTAAGCATACTTTATACACTTACGCCTTTACCCTGGATAATGCAGACCAATGATCTAAAGATAAAGACTATCAGTGTTTTCAACTGTCCTCTTTACATAAACTAAATTTCATTTAAATTAGCCTTTTTTTTTTCCTGAACATGCTAGAAGGAAGGAAGGAAGGAAGGAAGGAAGGAAGGAAGGGAGGAAGGGAGGAAGGGAGGAAGGGAGGAAGGGAGGAAGGGAGGAAGGAAGGGAAAAAGTAGCTCCTTAACAAACAGGATGAAGTATTTTAGCCAACACCAAACAAGTCAGTAGTTTTAATGTAGTCCTTTTCTTTTTAATTGTGCTGCAGGATGAGACCATTAGAAATTGTTTTATTCTTTGATAATGTATAGAATGTAAACATGATGTAGCATCAGAACTGTGAGAAGACTACCAAATGGGAAAATAGCATCACATAGAGGATTTGGGTCCAGGAGGAACCAAAGTAGGTGACAGTTGTGAGGCAGATCAGGAGTTGTAATTAAGAAAGTCATTCCCCAGAGCACTGAGGCCACCTATTTGGTTCACTTCATTTCTGTGAATAAAAATGCAAAATCATCTAAGTGAAACCTAAAATATTAAAGTTAAAGGCATTCTTCCAAAATTGTAAACTAACAAATATGATAATTATCATGTTTAGTTAGACCAAACAGAAAATTATTTAACTTATGGAGGTGACGGTGTCAATATCAGAAAACGGAGTCATTTAATTTACCATATAAAATGAAGCAGTGCCAAAGATGTTCCTTCTCTCTGACCTTAAGCACTATTTTTACATTGCTGCTTAATAGAAGCAATCTGCCAAAATTTCATTGTATTTATATAAAATACCAGCCAATATGTTTCATAATTCCATTTTTTAATAAAGTGAGGAAGCCTTTAGCTCTTAGATGCTTAATAAATGTTTGCACAGTGATTATAGAAAGGAAATATGCATTTTGCTCTTTTTGAATATTGGAAAGCACAGTGTCTACTGCCCACCTTTACCAGAATTATTTAACTTAGTCAAATTATGTGTGCTGTGAATTTAAAAATACATACATTTTAAAATCATCATTTAAAAAATGTTGTCATTGAAATTGTGTCACAGAACTGGCAATGCCGCTTATAATATTTCTATTCTAGAAAAATTCAATATATCTGAGATTCATGAATATGCAAGTAATGCCTAGATCCTACCCATTTCTTTCCATCACCATACATGTATTCTTATTTCCTAAAGATTTTTATACATAGTGCAAAGGGAGCCCAGGTGTTTAAAATCACTATAATTAGTAATTAAATTACATAAAATGACTGTTTATGTAAAAAAGAAAAAAAAGTCTAAAACCTAGACCAGTATTAATTACAGGTAATCAGGATGATTTTCCCCTTACTGTTTATTCATAAAACCCAGTAGTACACCTTTAACTTTTCTCATATAGAACATTTGTCACTAGGAAATCTTTAATAGATTTTTTACAAAATATTTCAGATATCGGTTCCAATTTGTGTATGAATCATATTTAAAGTTACACTGTAAATAAAAATGCACAATAAATTTGAAATGTGCATCAGTGACTTAAATCATATTATGACATTCCAATGATGAGTTGTCAAGGTATAGAAAATGAACGTAGGGAACATAAGAAAAGGAGCAATAAAGATGACAGGAGTCAGCACCTTTTCCTATATTAGGAAATTCTTAAAGACAATCTAGTGCTGTAAAGAGCCTAATTCTTTCCCTTTAGCACTATCCCCAGATGATGATATGATCATAAGAAAGAACCAAAGAACACTTAGTTTCACTTGCTTTCAACAGCAAAAAGACCAGAAAGAGTCTTTCTCTTTCTTGTATTTTCAAAGATTATACACTTTTATTATTATTATTAAAGTAATACATAGCTATTTTAGGAAATCTGGAAATTACAGAGTAGCACCCATGAGAAAATTTAAATTGCCTATAATTCTAGAATCTAGAGACAAATACTATGTGCAGTTTGGTATATTTTCTTCCAGTCTTTTTTTCTATGTATATGTACATGAATTTTGACCTACTTTGCACCATACTTTGGGTACAATTTGGCATTCTGCTTTTTCACTTAACATACCAGACATTTCCTTTTGGTATTTTAAGTACCAGCTGAAAGGATCATATTTAAGAATTACATAATACTCCAACATATGGCTTTCCCATAATTTATTTAAAAGTTGTCTCATTGTGAGAATTTGTTTCTAATTTTATGTTTATATATTTAATAATGGACATAATTTTGAAGATTTATCTCTAGTTTTATCTATACCTCTGAATTCCTCCTATAGGAAAAGTTTTCTAAAATTAGGTGTCTGAGTCAGAGGTATCAACTTTTTAAAGGCCATTTATATAGATAGATAGATAGATAGATAGATAGATAGATAGATAGATAGATAGATATAACCAAACTACTTTCTCAAAGACTTCATATTTTTTATTTGACTCTATAGTTTATGAGGGTGATTCCTTTTCCATTTCTAGCTTTATACTTTAAGCATGCGGTGATGTCAGTGAAGCATTTCTAATTCCTTTATTATTTACTTTCCTAACATTTTGTTTAAATGCTATATAGTGAAAAGCTTCAGAGAGCATTTCAAAATGTACTTACACTCATGTTAAATTACTTGCAACCTGCGGTTTAAAGAGTTGTGATTAACTTCACCAAATTTTACCATAATACCACTTGACTCAGAACTGTAGCTCCAGAAAAGAAAAAAAATTAAGCTATGATATCTTATAAAGATATCTGACTGTGAGATTTTTCAGCCATATAGACCTGAAGAAAACACAGAATATTGCACCTAATTAGATATGTAACTTTGGAAAATTGTTTTACCCCATTTGACTCTGTTTCTACAACACAAAAATGGGAGAAATGTCTCCTGTTCTGGATTGTCACATGAAGTATGTGCGTATGTCATCAGATACTGAAAACAAAAAGGTTTGCCCATCACCATTCTATACATTCTATAGTGAAGCTCACCAGGAAACAAATCCCACCTAAGTATATAGTTAATAGCTTTTAGTGCTTAATTCTTAAAATAATGCTTTCTAGATTATTAACTATGTGAGGAACGCTTCCAGCATAAAAGAGAGTAAAACAAACAAACACAGAAGGGAACCAGTGGGAAAAAAACTAAGCAGAGTGAGAAAGACTTGAACAAAATATAATATAGTATACCATAACACTAGGACAGAAAGCCATAAAATAGAAGAAAATACAGAATAAGGAGTTCTTCAAAGTAACAAAAATAATATGAGATTAAACTTAAAGAAAAAGAAGCACCAGAAACAAACAAATAGAAAGTGACAGGAAAAAAAAGAGAAAAATATCAGAGAATTAATCCAAGATAGCCAGCATCTTCTGCAATAGGAGTTGCAGAAAAAAAGAGAGTCTCAGAGGAAAGAAAATCACAATAAAAAATAACAGTAACAATAATGGAAAGAATCCAAAAATCACCAAGCTGAAAGACAAGTTTGAAAAAGCACATAGATACCCAAAAAAGAGATCGTGAAATTTCCTGAGAAAAGCAGTACCAACGATCAGCATGGCCTCTGACTTCTCAACAGAAATATCACAACATAATAGAGGCTTATAAATTCTGAGAAGCTGCCTGTGCTCACTGAAAGTATCAATCAAGCATGAGCGGAGAATAAAGACCTTTCAAACATGTAAGGAGTCAAAAAAACTTTCCTAAACTCTCTTTCTTAGAAAGCTGCGAGAGGCAGAAATGAGATAAAAGTAACACAGGATTCTAAAACAAAAGGAGGACAGAAAATCTGTGGGATGACAGTTGTACTGGGCCAAGAAATAACAGTTGAAACCGATGCAGGCGATGGGGTACCTGGTTGGCTCAGTCAGTTAAGCGCCTGACATCAGCTCAGGTCATTATCTCCTGGTTCATGAGTTCAAGTCACACATCGGGCTCTGTGCTGACAGGTCACAGCCCGGAGCCTCCTTCGGATTCTGTCTCCCTCTCTCTCTGCGTCTCCCCTTCTTGTACTCTGTCTCTCTTTTCTCTCTCTCAAACATAAATAAACATTTAAAAATATAAAAAATAAACTGATCCAGGAAAATGAAGGGACCCAGCAGAAATATTTCCAGGACAAAAACAAGAACAGTCTAATGTAGCTAATAATTATTTTATGAGTTTTTCCTAAATACATTCCATTCTTCACTCTCAACTTTTCTCTCTCCTCATCAAGCTCAAGAAGAGTGTATTTTGCTGGAGTTTCAAAAGAACACTTTTTTTCTTAGTTTCTTCTGGGATCTGTCACTGTTCTTAGTTCCTAAGGTAGGACCAAGTTCTTTACTTCGGCCTCTGCCTTCAATAATGAAGGCATTAAAGGGCCTGTTTTCCTGAGAACAACAACAAATATCATTTAATAATGCAATTGATAGCTCCTTAATAGCCCTGTTATAGAACACTGGGGAACAAAAAGCAACAGATACATATAAAACATATAAAGAAAAGCATGTGAGAAAGGAAAAAAAACAATCATAATGCATGCACTGGTTCAGAAGTAAACAATACTCAGTGATTACAAATGTAAAAATCATTAATTAAACAATGAACTGTGATGTAATTTTCTAATTAAAATGAACAATAATTTGGATAGCTGGATTGTGATCTTAGAAAAATAAAGTCTCAACCAACAAAACAAGAAGTCAATGGATAATAACAATTTATAAACTAAGAGATAACTATATAAGCATAGAACTATCAGAAGAAAAACTTGGAACAGCTGAAACTCATCTCTTAGGAGTAGGAATGGAGAGAGGTAGTAGCAGGTTACTATTTTTTTCATATTAAGCCTATATAAATTTTAAACTGGAGAATACTTAATGTCAAATGATGATTTAAAAATATAATAATAAAACACAGCCTAAAATTTTGGTTTTTAAGAAGGAATGCTTGGAGGGGTGTCTCCAAGTGACTTAGGCGTCTGACTTCAGCTCAGGTCATCATCTCACGTTTCATGAGTTCGAGTCCCCCATGGGGCTCTGTGCTGACAGATCAGAACCTGGAGCCTGCTTCAGATTCTGTCTCTCTTGGTCTCTGCCCTTCCCCCACTCACACTCTGTCTTTCTCTCTCTGTCTCTCTCTCTCTAATATAATTAAACATTAAAATAATTTTTTAAAATTAAGAAGGAAAACTTGGAAAAAGGACAGAGAAACAGAATTAAAGGAGGAAAAGGGAGAGGAAAAGAATGAAGTAAAAGCAAAAGAGACGCTATACACAGAGGATCTATAAAACACCTCAGAAAGTAGCTTTCACAAAATGTTTTTCATTAAATTCAAAAGAAGTAATCAAAGTAATTTAATCTGATTGCTAATTACAGTCTCTGGAATGTGTTAATTATTGTACTATATTTGTAAATAAGAAATAAGCATCAGTAAAATAGCTTAATTATTTACACTGTATTTCTTCATTCACTCCCCCATCATATTCTAAGTCAGCCTACTCTTACACATAGATGCCCCAACTCCTTCCCAGACAACCATCCTGCCTCTAATCTAGGTTCCTTTCACAGATAACCTCTCTTCATAATGACCTTCCCAGCTCAAAAACTTAACGCTGTCCATTGCCTAGGTTTAAAGTGCTCTGCCTGGCTGTGAAATCCTGCCTCTGCTTACTTCTCCTCAAATCCAGTACCTGCCCTGGACATATCCTCTGTTCCAGTCACTAAGGTCTTCTCACACTGCATTCTCACTGGCATTACTACCAAAGGACTAATTCTATGGTTCATGCTGTTGGTCACCCCAGAAAGGTTTCTATTTACTGTCTCATTTACCCAACAGAAAGGTTTCTATTTACTGTCTCATTTACCCAAAATCTCCCCCATCTGTCACAGTCCAGTCAGGGCACATTGACTCTAACATGCCTTCTCTGAAAATTCCACAGCATACATATTTACCCCTTGTCTAATGACTTTGACAAACACTGCTTTCACTTCATATTAGCACCTATTTAAATATGTTTCTATCCCCCAATTTCATCTTATTTCTCCAGTGCCAATTTTGTTTTCCTATAACTGTAGACAGTTGTGAAGCAGGAAACATACAGAACTCTACATTCTATAACTAAAATCATAAATGGAGTCCAGTACAGCTTTTGACCACTTAAAAAAATATACTTCTTAGCATCTAGTGCATTTTAATACACATGCCACATACTCAGAATATACTGAATGGCTGATTGATCAACCAACTTCAAATTCACTAACTAAACATAGTTTACTTATACAGTTGTCAAACCCCTAGATAAACCTTCATGTTATTTAATTATTGCCATTCACCTTTCTGACCTGAATCTGTACCTTAGCATGTATCAATCAATGTTGTCACACATTCCAACTTTCTAATTTAGAAGAAATTAGATCATTACATAAAAATTTTACAACAGAATTTTCAGATATCTGGCAATCAAAATAATCTGTTACAAAATTCTTCACTAAAGTCTCTTCATAATTTTTAATGTACTTCATTCCCAGTTAAAATGAAATGGATTTAAAAACAAATGGAATGTGGAGGATGATGTGTAATAGAGATGAAGGAGCCTCTGAAAAGTCACCCTTGAAATTCATGTTACCTGAATTTTAATATTTTAGGAATAAATATCCAATAAGAGCTTGGAATTAAAGAAGAACAATATGGTAAGAGAAAAAATGTGAGAAAAGCTTTGGTTCTACTGTGCACAAAACCTTACTTCCAGTTGAATAAGTATGTGTCCCAAACAGAAGCTGTTATTCCTGTTTTGAGAGATGTTTTATTTTACTTCTCCCCTTCCATCCCCATATGGCAAATAGTATATAGATGGGCCACAACCACTAACAGAAGAAAATTCTATCAAATTTTCCATAGAAAAATTCAAAATACCTGTTCTTAAGAAAACCCATATGTGAAGTCCCTAGTATCCAGGCAACAAGTTGTCATGAGCCATGCTATACTGCTGAGAAAAGATTTTGTCCTAACGAAAAAAAAAAAAAAAAAAAAAACTGCTTTTGTTTCAGTTCCTGAAAACTTACATAGCTATATTAATGAAAAAGAGAAGCCAAATTCAGCATGTTAGCATGAACAGACGTTCAATAAACAGTAATGAAATGGAGGAGATTTACACCCCTTTGTCGAGACAATTAAAAACAACTAAAGCTTTCCTTGTCAACAGCCAGCTTCTAATGTTGTATACAAAATTCACAAGAGGACTCCCTGCCAGTAATATATTTGACTATCATAGCTTTGACAGAAAACTGTTTTTGCTTTGTCCTACCTGTTCTGCAAGTTTTTTAACAATTGCCTTTGGTAGCTTACAAAGAAAATTTGGCATGAAGATTTTGTTAAAATGTACATTAAGGTGGCCTGCCAAGGTAATGGTATAGAACAGGTGCTGTCAGAGCCAGAAGGTGAAAGCAAAAGAAGGAAACCAATAGACAGAATGAGCATAGGAAATGACCCTGAAACAAGGCAGCCTGAGCTTCATACTGTTCCCACCACCTGGCCCACCCAGAAGACATCCTTCGGCCACTCGTCCACTTGCAGCTGTTTACACATCCCACTGGCAGGCCTGGCTACATCTTCTGCCTTTATTTCTTTCTTCTTCTTGCAAAAAGAAATTCTGTTTTGTGAACTTTTGATTCAATTCGCTACTCCAAATATATAATGAGTTGGTGATTCTGATTTGTTTGAGCTCTTATGTTACAGCCAAGGAAATAATCATTTTTGCCTTATTAGAAATTCCTATTTATTGTTAAAGGTTATTTATATTTACACACATATATGATAATATGGATTTCGGGCTGATATCTTTGGGCTCATCTATACATTAAAAAAAGTACAGATGATCCCTAACTTACAAAGTCTCATGATAATTGCAACTTTAAGATGGTGCAAAAGGGACGCACATTTAGTAGAAACTGTACTTGACATTTTGATATTTGATCTTTTCGTAGGCTAGCAGTATGCTTTATGATACTCCCTTGTGATTCTGGGCAAAGGCAGAGAGCTGCAACTTCCAGTCAAACATGCAATTACAAGAGTAAATGACCCATATGCTTACAACCATTCTGTTATCCATATAGCAATTCTGTTTTTCACTTTCAGGACCATACTTAATGAATTACATGAGATATTCAACACTTTATTATAAAATAGGCTTTAGTTAGATCATTTTGCCCAAATATAGGTTAATGTAAATGTTCTGCACACATTTAAAGTAGGCTAAGTTAAGGGGCGCCTGGGTGGCTAGTTGCTTAAGCGTCTGACCTGGGCTTAGATCATGATCTCATAGTTCGCGAGTTCAAACCCCGCATCAGGCTCTGTGCTGACAGCTGAGAGCCTGGAGCCGACTTCTGATTCTATCTCCCTCTCTCTGGCCCTCCCCTGCTCATGCTCGCTCCCTCTCTCTCTCTCTCTCTCTCTCAAAGAATAAATAAACATTAAAAAAATTTTAATTAGGCTAAGCTAATCTATGATGCTTGTTAGGTTAGGTGCATTAAATGCATTTTGGACTTAGGATATTTTTCAACTTAACAATGGGTTTATTGGGATGTAACTCCATCAAAAGTGGAAGATCTGCAACCAAATTTTTATTTTATATATTAGAAACCTATAGTTGTTGTTAAAGACAGAGGGTCATGTTTTTGCTAAAAAACACATTTTAGAGGGATTATAAGAACATTTAGAATGCCTTTGTGGTTCACCTTTATTCTCTTCATTTGTTCGTGTATTTCACTTGGACTAGTTTAGATCAGAGGCAGGACTGCTAAACCAAGATCAGATAACAAGAGGTAGTTTATATCAAATGTTGACCTAGGAAGTATGGGGAAGCAAATTCCTACACTAAATATTCCTAAAATGAAATTCATTAAGACTTATTGTTTCTGTGTGTTATGAAGCCCTAGGCCTCAATGGTAGGAAAAGAAATCTTTTTGCCCTCTACCCATCATAATTTGTTGGCCAGGGCCCTGTAAATGAGACTGACAAAAGAGAGATTAAAAAGAGAAAACCCAGCAAAAACTCATTAACATGTGCATTGGACATACACAAGAGAGCACTCATAGATGAGTAACTCAAAGGAGAGGTTAGAATTTGGGGTTTATATATCTAACTCAGTAAGGGAAAGGAAGGGGGAGAAAGTGCACCTGTGGAAAAGCAAATCACTATTTGGAAAAATAAAAGGACCTTTAGGAAGATAGATGGAAGATATGACAGCATTGTGGTAATATCTGTTAGGGTGTAGTGAGCTTAGAGTTGGTTTGCAGAAAGGGATATAAGGACTGTGAATTCTTTTAGGAAGTCTCTGTGTTTAGACAGTTAAGGGGTTTCAGGAACTCAAATACCTTCAACTCAAAATAATTCTTATGCCAAAGAGGCAAAATCAGAGATAGCATATCCTGATACCCCTCACAACATTCCCTAGTTATATTGCTCTTGTTTCTGCTTCTTTTTTACTCTTATTTTTCTACTCTTCATTTTATTGGTTTTAATTTGGCTATCCTTAACCTGTATTTTGACTGATAGCAAGCCAGATAAATGCCTATTATTCCATCACACTAGGCAGCATTTCTTTGAGAACTCCCTCTTCTTCATTTTGCAAAACGTTGCCATTACCCTATGGACAACAGGTTACATTAACACAACTTGGCATCTTTGTTTATATTTTCTTTATTGCTTAAATATTCTATGTATTTAACTTACTATTTTGGTTTTATACTTTTAAAGGTTATTGTTAGCTTTGGAAAAAAAATAATTTAAATGTCCTGCCAAAATTATTGGGTTTATTGAAACTACTAGTTTGTATCTCCTTATCCTTAGGGCACTAAAAAGATATGAAAGCTGATATCCTTACTCTGTGCAGCTTTGGGTTGGTGTTCACAGTCCTTCCAGAATTATATGTGGTCACACCAAAAAAAATTTCAGAAATGCTCCACTGGTCTCAAAGGACAATCGAGCAGAAAAGTGACCATAAAACAGGGCATTTAAAGGAATAATATCAGAAAAGCTGGTCAAAGAAACTACCAGTACAAAAGTGGTAAGAAATATAGAATCTATTTTTATAACTGAACCCAAAATGTCCACATTATACAATAATATGCAGTTGACCTTTGAATAATATGGGTTTAAATTATGCAGGTCCACTTATACATAGTTCCATAAGCATATTTTCTCTTCCTTATTATTTTAATAACACTTTCTTCTCTATAGTTTACTCTAAGAACACAGTATATAATACATATACAAAATATGTGGTAATGAACTACTTATGTTATTTGTTAGGCTTCCAGTCAGTAGTAGGTTACTGGTAGTTAAGTTTTGGGAGGTTGAAAGTTATACACATATTTTCAACCACTTGGAATATGAATCACCTAGGTCACTGTACACTAAAGTAATTTTGTGATTTGTTAATCACCATAATTTTTAAAGTATTTATTGATCTAAGTAATCTCTACACCTAACATGGGGTTCAAACTCATGACCTTGAGATCAAGAGTCACATGCTCTTCTGATCAAGCCAGCCAGGCATCTCCTCCACCCCCCATCACCATAATATTTAAAGGTCCCTCATTAAATTATTTTTGCTTAAAAAACAAGTGAAATTTATCTTCTTGATACATTATCTTAAACTATATAAAATGTAAGTATAGTTACCATTTCATCTCATTAAAAAAGAATTTTATAAGTATTTTAACATTTATAATGTATTTATAAGCTTTTATAACGTACTTTAAATAACGTATTTTCTAGAGTTAGAGAATGAATAAATTAAAATTGGATATATTGCTTATTTCTTCTCTTGCTAAAAATCATTCTCTTCACTTATTCTTAGTTTTCTCCAAAACTTTTTTAGATTGTTTAAAGAGAATTTATTGACATTTTTATTTACAAATTGATGTTATTTATTTTTAAAATTGCATTTCATATTGATTTACTCTGATGGAACATCTTACTTACTAGATTATGAATTACTAGATTCATAGATACTAGATTATTACTTAACTAGATTATGAATCTAGAAGTAAGGAGGAGATGTGGAAAAGAATTTTACCAGTTGTGACAACTGATCAGGGAAAGAAGGGATAGGGTCATAAGTAGTCAGTCTTTTCAGGAAGCCTGTGGTAGGTCAACTTATCCATTTTCCAGAGTTTTATATTCAATTCTGTAATCCCACACTATAAATATTGAGAGCCTGCTATGTGCAAGGTACTAAAATAGATCCTAGGAAAACAAAGTGTTCTTACTTATTAAAAAAAAAAAAAAATCCAGGTTCTTGCTTATAAAGACTTTATATTCTAGTAAATATATTTATATAGGTGCAAAGGAGGAAGATGGCCTGCTCTCCTTTATTATATATAGTAGCTAGTGCTGTGAAAATTTGACCATCCAGATTTTAAGAGAATATACAGTATCAGATGAAGTCCTTCTAATTTAACTGTCACTATTCACAATTCTATCTAAATTCCTAAGCATGGCTCATGAAGACACTCATGATCTGCCTCTTGCTTAATTCTTTAGACATATCACCCTATCTTAAACACCTTACTTCAGACATTACAAACTACCTCGCAACTGAAAATTTAATCTTCCTCCACCTTAGCATACATCCCTAGTCTGGCTTAGGTGCTCCCTTCATTAATCCTACTGTACCCCATGCTTTTCCCTATTGTTTCCATTCATTATACTACCTTGTATTTACCTATATATTTTTGACTGACTGCCTCTACATGTGAGGTCTTGAGAAGCAGATACATATTCTTCACCATCATGTCCTCAATGTAAAGTAAATAGCACATAATAAATGTTCAATAAATATTTGTTGAATGAATGGGTGAATTAGTTCAACTCCTATATCCAAGAGAAACAGAATATTGCTAATTGGTCCATATCATGATCTTTCAAGTAGAAAGCTAAATAATCTAAAATGATGGCACAATCTATAACTAATTATACTGATTAAAACCTCTTAAAGTATAATTATATGAAGATTTACTTTCCTTTAATTTAATATCCATAATAAAAAAAAAGCTGCTAGCAATTTCTAATTAGTTGCTTTTTTTCCAAATCCATATTTACTTAGGATTCAAGTACCACTATGATACATTTATATAAGGTAATTCATATAACTGCTTAGCACAGTACGTGGCCCAGAATAAGACCTCAATAATGTTAGCGTGATGGCAGTAGTGCTAGTGGACTGGTGTAGGGGGTGACAAAAATGCATATGTATCAATGATATTATATACAAATCATGAGGAAGACATGTATTCAAGGTAATATTATTAAAAAAAAGTGATAAAAATTTAGACACCTATTTCAAAATACAAGGTATAGATAGCCATATATCTTCCTTACAAGTAATACGGTTACCAGCATTATTATTAGACTAAGTATGATAACAGCAAAACACTGTACTGGAGAAGAGAATGTGAAATATAAGTGCATAATTTTACAGTGCTTTATAATGCTTGGAATAATTCTCCCCAATGTCCAAGAATGTAAGTAAACAATATTGACATTTGAATGCTTTTTGACAAAAACAGCAGTTACAGAGAGAAAGAGGGGAAAGGTTTTTATATTCTCTAACTGTTCAAACAGTTTTACAAATGTTTGTAAAAAGTCACCGATAGAGGGCTTACCTGGGGTCAAATGAGAGCAGCCCTAAGCCATCAAAAGTTATTTCCAATGTCCAGTTGGGAGATCTAAAACACAGAATAACAAAGACAGTTTGTGACAAAGCTGACACACAGTATTCTGGAAGGAGTGAAATCAATTGTGACATTTTTCATTTATTTGTAAATGCCTCTTTGGCAGTACAGTCACTCAAAATGACGGTTGCTTCTTACAGAATAGGGGAGGTGATGGTAAAATAGAAGAATCCTGACAGTTGTTTTAATGAGATTCTGCATTAGGGCTACACTAACATTCTCCCCCAACAAAGACCTTGCCCTTCATTTTCAATATCATAATTCAGTAATTTGGAAAATGTTATCTCTATGAAAAACTAAACCAGCCAGTTTCTTAGTAGCCATTGCCAAGTTTATTTTGCTCTTATTTTTCAATTAAGAAAAAAATGGTAAAACAAGTATCTAAATAAATGTCAGCTATACAGACTAATTACGTCTTTTTATTAAAAGAGTATTACTTTTATTAAAAACGGTAATATGGACTAAGACTGAACAACTCAAGGCACACTTTCCAGTAAGTCAATACTTGTTTGAAAATATTAGAAAGTATAATTAAAGCTATTAAAAGTCTTTAATTTTAATATTTTAAGTTCCTATGGGAAAGGAAACTATCAGCAAAGTAGTATCACTAGCCTTTTTATAATTTGAGCAACTCCAAATTAAGTAGTCTCAAGATCCCACTTATTTTATTCATTCAATGTTCTTTGATCATATGCTAAGTTCTTGGTGAAATTGCAAAGTAACTGGCAAAAACGTACTTCTAAAAAACATGTAAATTATAATGTGCAGGGAAAATGTAATCCAATCCTGGGATACTCAGAATCTATTATCTATTAGTCAACCAATAGGTATTTACTAAACTAGTAAACTGCATAAAATCAAATCTCTGTGAACAGCAAAATGAAAAGAACATGCATTTTGGCATTTCATATGCCAGTACAACCCCCAGCATTATAGGTTCAAATTCTAGATTCCAGAGAAGTAAAGTAATTAGGAGACATGAGAGAAGTAACAAGCTTCAGTTTCTAATTTTGTTGTCTATGAAGTAGTTAGTAATATTTACTGCATGATTGTTATGATTAAACAAATGTTGGGGTAGGAATAGAGTGCCTAGCACAGTGCCTGGCTCATACACAGTAAGTTGTCAATAAATGAAATAGCTATAATAATTACAAAGCTTTATCTTGATCAAAACACACGTCTTTCTCAAATACAATAAGAACATAAGTAGCAATACTAAACAGAAGGAAACCTTGGCTGTCAGGACACCAAAATAAGAACTTTAGTTCTACCGCTTCCACCAATAGCCTCTTTGCAAATCAATTCTCTCATTACAAATATGGTAATGACATTCCTACCCTTACATAAAACCCCAACTTAGGGGTGCCTGGGTGGCTCAGTCAGTTAAGCATCCAACTTCAGCTCAGGTCATGATCTCGTGGTCCGTGGGTTCAAGCCCCGCATTGGGCTCTGTGCTGACAACTAGCTCAGAGCCTGGAGCCTCTCTTTGGATTCTGTGTCTCCCTCTCTCTGACCTTCTTTCCTTGTTCTCTCTCATTCTCTCTCTCAAAAATAAATAAAAACATTAAAAAAATTTAAAAAAACAACTTAACTTGGCTATGAAAGCTGTCTGGGTACTTCAAGTACCCAAATATTATACATTCTTTTGGAATATGGCCAGTGAATATGGCAGTGAGCACCATTTAAGGCTGGCAAATTAACTGTAGTCCAAAGTTTTGGGTTGGTAATTTCACCAAGCTTGACAATGGTTAACTTTTAAGTAATGCTCGATACAGCTGCAAAACTGCTTATGCAGCTAAATGTGTACAGACCCATGAAAGTTTTTGTCTCCTTACTCTATCTTCAGTTTACCTACAACACTGGTTCCCAAATGTAGCTACACGTTACAATCACTAGGGGAATTTTTTTAATGCTAATATCTACGTGCAACCCAGACCAATTAATTTAAAAAAAAAAAATTTAAAGCTTGCTAGGTAACTCTAATGTGCAGCCAGGTTTAGAACCACTGGCCTACAGCTGGATACTATATTTTCCTCTTTTCTTGCTAGGCAGAGCCCCTGATTCACCTTAGGTGGTGTCTTTTTCCTAAGAAACTCTGGAGAGAATGCTCATGCCCAGATTTAGGACAACCCTGATTTGGGCTCAGTGAATCCTAGTAGTAGTCCCAATTCCTTTGCCAGGGATTGACTTGGGTATATATGTTACCCATATAGCCATATAAGATGGAAGGGAAGGTGTGCTGGGGCTCCTAGCAAAGTTTCCAGCTTTCTAACAAAATGCTTTTTCTCTACTGTTACATATGAATATGATGCCTAGAACTGATGCAGTCATCTTATAAGCATGAAGGAAGTTAGTCTGAGGACAAAGCTAACATCTTGAGGATGGCAGAGCAGAAGGCTAGAAAGAAACAGAGTCTGTGATAATGTCATTCAGCTGCTCCATTAATTTGTGCCACTTTTGAACTTATGTGAAACAAATTCAAACAGCATCAAAGCACTCCGTACTTACATAGAACTCCAACAATATTAAACCAACAGAGACAGGTATATCCCAAGCCTAAGTTTAGGTCAAAAATTTCTTTTATTGTTTATATTTTGAAATGCTTTATGAAAAAAACCAACTGGTGAAAACTGTTCCAATTTTTCTCTATATACTAGATAATTCTCAGTTTTATTTAAATGACTTAAAAACACTTATTTTTACTAAAAACTATTGTGCAATACATAACATATGAAATTTAATAGCCTATCCCATCAAATAACTTTTTTCAGAAGTACTAATTTGTTCTAGTTTTTTATACACAAACATAATGTACAAAATTAAAATATATTTTCCTACAGCACATATATATATACATATATATATATAAATACATGCATGTGTTTGCTTTTTTAAATTGTTGCCAACCATATGGTGTTTGAAGTGGAGAAAAAAGTGTTTTTTTAATATCCAACCACAACAATCATATGATTTCCTAATAACTTTGTTTTTTTATTTTGATTCTATATCTAGCTTGCATTTATTTATTTATTATTTTTGAAATTTATTTATTTATTTGAAACTTGCATTTCTTGAATGTAGTAAGTCTTATTATTAAGTGCCCAGATTATAATTTTGGTTCCAAATGTCCTCTCTTTTCTCTAGGTGGTATTTTCCTGACCCAGAAAATACTAGGGCTACTTTGGAATAATGCTTTACTGTCAACCATACACTTGGAATGAGATTAAGAGGATTTGTTCCAAGATCTACTATAAAGTTTTAAAGTGGCTAACACTATAATCACCATGCTCCAATTTGACATTTTATAGCCAGTTGCTTCCAAAATTTCTAAGTTCCTTTGTGTTGCTTCTCCCTTTATCCATCCCATCTATAATTTGTTTTATTTATTCAACAATATAAAAAAATTACCAGTGCTTCTGTAGAAAAGGGAGAAACCAGACTATCTGTGGTAGATGGGCTCTGCTAGATAGAGAAGAAAACATACAGGAGTTTTTGAACTTTTGGGAGCCATCAGAAATGATCAGGCAGGAGAAAACATGAATTGGAGCTGATGGAGGGCTCCATGACGTGATTTCTTCCCACATAACCCACCATATCGCCAATTAATTTATAAATTTATAACTGTCATGGCATGCATAATATGATGGACTTCTTGTGAAAGTCAATAGGGGATATAGTTGGGTGCAGGACCAATTAACTATAAAAGGGCTGAAACTAATTGGGTTCAATGAAGAAGGAAAAGAGTACTGGGAAACAAGAAGGGAAGAATTTCTGAGAAAATCTCTGCCCTAGAATAGATTAGGGTGTGAAAAAAGCATTCAAGCCAATATTCCCTCAGTATAGATTGAGAAATTTTAGTGACTTTTTTATCTCCCTCACTATTCTATGAGCTCTAAGAACAATACTATCTTGTACTCTGAATCACAACGGAACTCAATAAATGACTGAATTAGCTTTAAGTGGGAAAGCTCCTCCAAAAAGGGTCTTTTTGTGTACCACTCCCAAATCTACGCAAGCTCTATATCCAACTTTCCTTTTCTACCCAAAATGTAAATAAGACTGACCTCTCAATAGTTCTAAGAAGTTGGAAGAACTGAAAATCTCATTGGTAAGTTTGGTTTGAGGTCCTCCCTGTAACTCCAAATCATTTACTGCTTAGCAGAGGGCCTAGAATAGCAGGCCCTACTTATAAATACTGACAACTACTACCAGTTAATAAGACTCAAAAATTTCCCCCAAATTGCAGTATGTTTTTCTAAAATTCACCTGGAGCTCCATATTCTATTTTTGGTGTCTTTGTCATTCTGCTAAAGATGGGAGCATCTAAGAACATACTAATCGATCTGCACACTCTAAAAAGTTATAGATACTCATGTCTGTCTTCAATCCTTTTCATCCAAGGACTGGGACCTTACATCATATCTGCAAAGACTTCCAAAATAGAGGCTTAATAAATGTCTCAAGCACTGAACTAAATTATACATCAAGTACACATTGTTTACTCTTTTTATTTCTACTATAACTATCCTTAGATAATAATTGCATCTACTTTTTGGACCACTTAAGTACAACCATTAGAATCTGATATTTTATTTCAGAAGCATAGAATTAACATTGGTTAAAAAGTTCTACAAATTTTTAAGAGGAATTTAATATTTTGTTGTTTATTTCTGGAGGCAAGCCCTTATTTCTTCTGAATCCCATTTCATTCAGAGAAATATATGAGATGTCTTAAGAACCATTGGTGTTTCAATTGTAAATATTAAAGAAGGCTGTATTACAATGCAGACAGGTAATCCTGAGGCCCAGCAGAGCAATAATGATTAACAACACACTCTAGAGGGAGTATAAATTTTAATACTATCACTCATAAAATCCATGTTTCAAAGGTTACAAAACAGAACCAAGTTTACCAAAAAGCAAATAAATCATCTTGCTTTGGGGCTTCTTCTTTCATCTCTGATTTTAAAATAATCAGCACCATCTCCCCAGAGCAGATAAACTACACTTACAGGCAAATGAACTAGAGGAAGTTCTGAAATCCTTACAGAGGACTAAATCTCATTGGATTCTGCTCTTAGTAAATTCTACTCCCAGTGTTTATTTAAATTTACATTTAAAAAGAGAATGAAGACTTTAGGGAAATGGCCTTTATATGGATTTTATTTGCTGATGATCTGATGATGCACAATGCCTGTTCACAAGATTGCATAGGTTAGAGGGTAATCCCACTATCACTCTTGCACTGATGAGAGCTCTATTTGAGTTCTGATCTCACATCTGGTCCCCAAACTAAAACCGAACTAAAATAATCCAAAAACAATGAAAGAGTAAAAGAAATCATGACTAAAAAGGCTAGAAAAAAATGAGCAAAAGTGAAAGAAAATGTGATGAAAATTGGCGATGAATTCTGAGAAGAAACAACCATGCATACAAACATAAGGCCAAATAAATTCAAACATCAATAGGTTTATTTTTAATGATGCTATTGGGAACTAACTTGATGATGTTCATGATAGCTTGTTTATTTGTTTCATTGCTTTTTAATACCCATAATTTTATGTCTTCTTTTCAAGTCACATGAATTATGTAAGTCAATGCGCCTAACCTCGGTCAATTGCTTCACCAAACCAGCTAATAGTCTCACAAAAAATGTGATCATACAAGAGATGAATCACTTGTCCCATTCAATATTTTAAGTGTCACATTAGCTATATTTGTATTATTTTATATTTGCTATATAAATATTCCTACAGCACTAAGTAGGCTGTAGGAGTTTATTATATAAATAAAAGGAAAAGATTAACACATTAAACAATAGCCATTTTTAGTAAATACTATCAATGCTCTTAGTAAAATTTAGTGAGGACAGGAAGTCATCCCTGCAGAGAAAGTACAAAACAGCAATTTGAAATAAGCTCTCACAGACATATTTAGATCTATTTTACAGACTGTCAAACTTTTTTCTGCAAATGTTCAGAGAGTAAATATTTTTGGCTTCGCTGGCCATTCCTGCTACTATTCAGCTTTGCTGTTGCAATGTGAAATAGCCATAGACAACATGTAAGAGCATGGTTGTGTGTGTTCCAATAAAACTTTTATTATGGAAACAGCTGGAGGAGGGGCACCAGGGTGGCTCAGTCAGTTAAGCGTCCGACTTTGGATCAGGTCATAATTTCACAGTTCATGGGTTTGAGCCCCACGTCGGGCTCTGTGCTGACAACTAGCTCAAGCCTGGAGCCTGCTTCAGAATTGTTTTTCAGGGATGTTATAAAAATTAAATAAGCTCATAAGGCCTGATACAAATTAGGTACCCTCAAAATGGTAGCTGCTATAAATAAAACCATTTATACGGTTTTTAATTACAGAAGTGGCAAATGGTGTTTATTTTAAAAGACACCAGACATCTGAATAAAAAGATAAAATGTATCCAAACATTAAAATAGCTTGTCTATATAACTTTAAGTTTCTCAAAATTTACTGATTATCTCTTATGTGCTAGAAATCACATTTGGAGGAAAAAAAAAAGAGTTGAAATTAGTCATAAAAAACAAACACTAGAAGACTTACTGAATTTTTCACTTTCATCTGAAAATATTACATGTATACAAGTATTGTTATTTCAATATTTCAACTCACAGAGCTTCCTACCCTATAGGGTGACTATAGTTCTGCAAGCCTTACAGGGCCAGGCAGGCTGAACACCCTTTCTCACACCCCATCTGCTTATTTCTAGTTTAAAGCAACCTCCTTCATCCATTTTCCCCAATGCGTCATATAGAAATACTGTAATTGGGGTGACTGAGTGGCTCAGTAGGTTAAGTGTCTGACTTATGATTTTGGCTCAGGTCATAAACTCACAGTTCATGAGATCAAGCCCCACATCAGGCTCTGTGCTGACACTGTAGAGCCTGCCTAGGATGCTCTGTCTCTCAAAATAAATAAACTTAAAATTTATATATAATTTTTATGTAAAATAATATAAATATATAATAAATTAATATATAATGATATATATTTAAAGAAAATTAATACTCTATATCATAAGTCATAGATGCAACCAAAAGAGTGCTTAGAGGTAAATTTGTAGCATTAAATGCTTATGTTGGAGAAGAAGAAAACTGTTAAATCATTTTCCTTAAGCTTCTACTTTAAAAACATAAAAAGAATAAAAAGGAAATTAAACACAAAATAAACAGAAGGAAGAAAATAATAAAAGTAAAAGTAGATATTTATGAAATAGAAGATAAACAAATAGAGAAAAATCAGTGAAACCAAAAACTAATCATTTGAAAGAATCAATAAAATTGATAAAATTCTAAACAGATTAATCAAGCAAAAGAGAAATGACAACAAATTACCAATATCAGGAATGAAAGAACACATTACTCAGATTACAGACAAATTAAAACCATAAGGAAATAATATTATGGACAGTCTTATGGCAACAAATTCAATAACTTGGTGAAAAAAATTCCTTGAAAGATATGACTCAGCATGAAATAGATAACCCAAATAGCCCTTATCAAAGAAAAGAATTAAACTCAAGCTTAAAAATCTTTTCAAATGAAAATTTCAGGCCAAGACAGCATCACCAGGAATTCTATCAAACATTTAAGTAAAACATAATATCAACTCTGCATAAGTTCTTTCATAAAGTACAAGAGGAGGGAACATCTCCCAACTCACACAATAAAGCCAACATTAGCCTGATCCAAAACCAAATAATGAAACTATAAGAAAACTACAGAACAATCTTTTATGATCACAGACATGAAAATAAATCCCTAGCAAATTTTAGAAAATTTAATCCCCCAATATTTAAAATAAATAATATATAGCTATAAATGCACACAATAAACATATATTGCAGTTAAAGAATAATAGATATATGAAAGGCATATAAAAGGCATATGAAATGTGACCAAGTAGATGCAAGATGAGTTTAACATTCAAAAAATTATGTGATTTCCCCATACTAACATATTTTTTAAAAAGAAAAACACATGATCATCTCAAAAGATGCCAGAAAGCATTTCACAAAATTCAGCACCTATTCATGATATTTTAAGTTAATTAATTAGAAATAGAAGGGAACTTTTCAATCTGATACAGGATATATGTTATAGTATGAATTGTGTTTCCCCAAAATTCATTTGTTGAAGCTCTTACCCGCGATATGACTGTATTCAGAGACAGGACCTTTAATGAGATAATTAAGATTAAATGAAGTCAAGAGTGGAGCCCTAATTCAATAGGACCAGTTACAAATTTCTCTCTCTGTCTCTCTCCTCAATCCCTCCTTTCAAGCCCTCACTCTCTGCCTCTGCCTGTCTCTCCTCTTGGACAGACAAGAGGCCAAATGAGAACACAGCAAGAAGGCAGCCATCCACAAGCCATGAAGAACCAGAAACGAACTCTAACAACACCCTGATTTTGGATTCCTGTCCTCCAGAACTATGAGAAAATACATTTCTACTGTTTAAGCCATCCAGCCTGTGGTATTTTGTTATGGCAGCCCTAGCAAATTAATATAGCATCTCTGAAAATCCAACAGTTAACATCATTCTAATATGGTGAAATACTGAAAATACTAAATGTTTTCCCTTTAAGATCCAGAACAAAAAGTTATGTTGGCATTTACCATATTTACATCAATATTGTACTGAAAATCTAGGCTAGAAAAATAAAGCAAAAAGAAGAAATACAGGCATACAATTAGAAAAGAAAGACGAAAAACTTTTTTCAGAAAAAAATTGTTCATGCAGAAAATCCTGAGGAAATCTACACAAAGCTATTAGACCTAAAAAATTAGTTACCAAATACACAGAAGGAACTCAAATGTACAGAAACCAACTGTTTAAAATACACTAGATATAAAAATTAGAATTTTAACTTTAATAAGAATTTTTATTTTAATAAGAAACTTAAATATAAAAGTAGACATTTTAATATGTTCAAATAACATAACATCAAATTATGAAATACTTAGGGACAACTTTTTTAAATTTTGTACAACTTATAAAACTTTATTGATATAAGTTAAAGATTCAAATGAACAAAAACACAAAACTTGCTCATAAATTGAATGACTCAATATTGTTCATTGTCAACTGTCCCCAAATTTATCCAACAAAATCAAAATTAAAATTTTAGCAGGTTTTTTTGTAAAACTAACTGCTTCTATAATTTCTATGGAAATGCAAAGAACATTAGCCATTAAGGAAATGCAAATTAAAACCACAATGAGATACCACTCTTCACCCAGTAGAAAGGCAAACAAAATTAAAAAGACTGATCTTACTAAGTGCTGGCAAGCAGGTAAACCAACTACAATTCTTATATATTGCTGGTGCAAATGCAAAATGGTACAGGCACCTAAGAAAACCATTTGGCAGTTTCTTAAGGAAGTTTCTTATAAAATTACACACACACTTATCATTCAACCCAGTAATCCCACTCTTAGGTATTTACTCTAGAGAAGTAAAACATGTGTCCATACATGGACCTGTAAAAGAATGTTCATAACAACTACATAGATGACAGACAAAAATCAGCTATACCTATGATACCCAGATATTCATATGTAAGTGAATAAACAAATTGAGGTATATCTATGTAACTGAATACCACTCGTGATTAAAAAAGAATAAACTACTTGAGGACAAACAACATAGATGAATCACACAAGTATTATGTCGACTGAAAAAAAATCCATACATAAAAGATGATTTGCTCTACTGTTTAATTTATATGAACTCTTAAAAAAATCTAAGCTATGTGTAGAAAGCAGATCAATGGTTGCCAGAGGTCAGTAGCAAAGAAAAAGGATCAACTGCAAGATGAAGGTTTGTTTTGGTGATGGAAATGTTCTCTATCCGGAATGTGCTTGTGGCGTACACAACTTTATTGAATGTATATATCATACAGTGTGTATATTTATTGTGTTTCAATAAGCTGATTTTCAAAAATTAAGAGGAAATCTCACATTTATAACTATCTTTGGTAACAGATGTTACATAGATCTATTGTGGTGATTTGCAGTATTTATAAATCAAACCATTATATTGTACATCTGAAATTAATATAATGTTATATGTCAATTATACTTCAATAAAAAAGAAGAAACTACATTAAAATATGGAAAAAAAAATTTTAAATCACACATATTTCAATGAAGATCTAAAAAAGGTTAAGATAAAGCCAGCTCTAAGTTTCCAGATCTTAAACAACAATCCATGAGATCATACCATGGAATGCGTGAAGCTCCTCAGAACACAGTTGGAAAACATCTATTATGATAACTGAGCATTCCAAATCAATAGGGAAAGCTGGACTAGTCATTAACTAGTAGTGTGTCAATAAGCTAGCTATTTAGAAATAAAATAAGTTGGACTCTTATCTTAAATCATACCTAAGAATGAATTCTTTATGGATTAAATGTAAACATAAAGAAGTAATAGAGGAAGTTGTCAAATAATTAGTCATAAAACTTCATGTAGGAGAAGATTTGGTAAGCATGGCTCCACAGCCAGAAACTATAAGGAAAAGATTAACAACTAATGGGGGAAGTACAAATGAAATCAGGATAGACTGTACAGAAAAAAATTTGTAATTGGTGAGACAAAAGATTAATATCCTTTAAAAATACAGAGTTATTACTAATTAGCAATAAGAAAAAGATTATACTAATGGGGAAAAAAGACATGAACAAGAAATTCACAAAATACAGTGTAATGGCTACTAAATATGTGAAAATACACTCAATATGACTAATGAACAAAATCAATGCTGAGATAATAAAGTTCACCTGCCTAACTAAAGAAGATCCTTGTTGTAAGAATGTAGTGCTAGTGGAAGTACATGTTTACATCTTTTTGGAGAGTATTTTGCAGTAAATATCAAATGTCTAAATCTTCATCATTTTTAAAAGTTTTAAAATTTATTTTATAATCTGGTATATAAAAAAGAGTTGTATTTACTTCAGAATTGTTTATAAGATGGAAAACTATTCTAAATGTTCATAAATACCAGATGCTAAAAACACAATTTGAAGCCACTGAAAATGAGACTGTAACCAATAATTATTGACATAGAAAGATATCCATGGCGGGGTGCCTGGGTAGCTCAATCGGTTAAGTGTCCAACTTTGGCTAAGGTCATGATTTCGTGGTTCATGGGTTTGAGCCCCATACTGGGCTCTGTGCTGATAGCTCGGAGCCTGGAACCTGCGTTAGATTTTGTGTCTCCCTCCCTCTCTGCCCCTCCCCTGCTCACATTCTGTCTCTCTCTCTTTCAAAAATAAAATTAGGTGGCTTAGTCGGTTAATGGTCCATCTTTCGCTTAGGTCATGATCTCGCGGTTCGTGGGTTCAAGCCCCGCGTCGGGCTCTGTGCTGACTGCCAGCTCAGAGCCTGGAGCCTATTCAGAGTCTGTGTCTCCCTCTCTCTCTGACCCTCCCCTGCTCACATTCTGTCTCTCTCTCTCTCTCTCCTAGAAATAAATAAAAATATTTTAAAAATAAATAAATAAAATTAAAAACAAAGATAACCATGGCACTATGTTAGATAAAATATGAATATACCTTCTATGAAGACTCATTAAAAAAAACACTATCTTTCTACTCATCTGTCTGTCTTTACCTACATACATATATACAGAGATACACAGGTCTGGAAAGTTTATACTAAAAGGTCAATAAAAGTCATCTGTGATTAGCAAAATTAAAGGAAAGCTTTATTTTATTTTTTATATTTGCCTATATTATCTGAATTATTTATATGTAAAAATAAGACTGCTTAAAGGATTATTTACAATGTAATTTTGAATTTCAAATTGAGCAAGAAAAACTAAATCTGGACATTTCTAGAAGTTTAAAAACAAGCTATAGCTAGTCATCGTAATCAATGTTTACACAAACTACAATCTACAGTTAAGTTTTATTATATTTTAAGCATCTAACTAAAATTTCTAGGAACATATCTTGAGGATTTCTTTCCCACATGAAATGCTGCTTAAGGATCTACTAAATAGTGTCCTTCTGCTACCCTTACCCTTAGTTTTCACTTTCTTCCTTTATATCTCTAATAAAATATCTTACAGGCTTTAAGTTTCTCTTCTTTGAAAATTATTTACTGTTAGGTCTTAGAAAATAAAGTGGAACTGTGGTCTGCATCTTATTTGAGAAAGAGAGATAACCTTGAATCTTAAACCTGCTCTGGCATTTTCTTGATCTTCACTAACCATGACCAAGGTAGAATGGTCTCATCTGCAAATTACTAAAAATAATCAGCTCTGGGAAGTGACCTTGGATGAAGCAATGTTAAATTGGCCAGGAAATTTTTTTGAGGCATCACTGTTATTAACTCACAATTTTTTCATTTCACTCTGCCACTGATGCTTGGCAGGTTATAATTTTTCATTTTTGCACTTGGATGAAACTCAGTGAAGTAGAGATTATGGAGATGGTAGTGGAGAATTTTTACAAAGGGATTTCCCCCCTCACTCCATAATATTATATGGCTACAAAATGCATCTCTATTGGAGACAACTTATCAGTTGAAGACATGTAATCTGACCTACACCATATTTTAATTTTTTTAAAGTGCTGCCTTCTGTAGATAGAATTTATGTTATGACAAATTTATATACTTGGAAACATCTCCTTAGTGGAGATGGTTTAGGCTGATTATTCTTTGACAACTCCAAGCTTTCATGAGATAATTTGCTGGGATTAAAGAAATGTCTTTGAAAACAGAAAACAAATCTTTATGTAGAGATGTCCAGTGACACAGATTGGAAATAAACTTGTACTACTATTAATGAATTAAGAACTATTTTAGATAGGTGGCATCTATTTTTGGTGCATCCTTCCTCCTTCTTTACCTCCATAAAACCAGTTCCAATGCCAGCAGCCTAGTGATAACTACTTATATCCATATTCTTTCAGAATCTCCTTTCAGCATGCTATTCACTAACCAGCTTATGATAGGCACTAAATAGGTAAGTTGTCATTCTCTCAAGTAAAAGAGGGCAGAAAATGTATTTTAAAAATAAAGAATATTATATAATAAGAAATATAGTAAATCAGAGAACAAATTTGAGTTTGAAAATATCCCTTAAATCAGAAGATAACATTTAATGGTAACTAGAATAGAGACTTAGAGACCAGTCTCCAGTCTTAAAAAAACTAAGAAATGTAGGGGCACCTGGGTGGCATAGTCAGTTGAGAGTTTGACTCTTGATCTCAGCTCAGGTCTTGCAGTTTGTGGGCTCGAGCCCCACATTGGGCTCTGCACTAATAGCACAAAGCCCCCTTGGGACTCTGTCTCTCCTTCTCTCTGCCCCTCCCCAGTTTGTGCTTTCTCCTCTTCCTCAACCTCTCTCTCAAAATAAATAAATTTTTTTTAAAAAAAATTTTAAAAATTTTAGTTAAAAAAGAAAACTAAGATATGCCTAGTTGAGTCGCTAATTCCCTTAACTTACTTTGATTTGATCAATAGCATCCAATTTAAGCCAGGGTAGTGTCAAGCTAGAGTACCAAACTAGGGACAACTATTAACTAGGAAAACCATTAAGTTCTTCCCAAAGTTCTTTATGCGTGTTATCACCATATTACTTAAAACGAGAATCAGGACTGCCTGGGTGACTCAGTCAGTTAAGCACTGGACTCTTGATTTCAGCTCAGGTCATGATCTCACCATCATGAGATCAAGCCCCAAGTGTGGGGAGATCACACCCAGGGTGTGGAGCCTACTTCAGATTCTCTGTCTTCCTCTCCCTCTGCCCCTCCCCCACTTGTGTACATGCCCATAAATAAGTAAATAAATAAATATTAAACTGCTACTCTCCCCCAGAACATCTGAATTTGAGGTCTTGTATCTAACTGTAGAATAAAATATTTTATTCCCCTAAGAAAACTGAGTTAAATACTATTTCACCATAGACATTATGATTACCTCACAATATAATTTTGATATAAATGAGACTGTTAACTATCTTTTTTTGTCTAACCACTGGCAAAATATGTAAATTGACAAAAGAGCTGCATAGTAAACAGCTTCCTTTGAGTGACACAGCAGCTTAGAGTTTAACAGATCAAATGTTTTTATAGCAACAGCTTAGAGTAACATTTTGGTTTTAAGTGAAGTTCCAAAATGATATACAGAAATGAAATTAACCATTGCACGGAGATAAAGACGTAAAGTGTCTAATCTAAACTTTTTAAAAAAGAGGACTGGCAAAGATGATAATATCAAACATGCATCTTTATTCATCTGCATGAAAGATAGTACAGGCTAAAGTTTTAAGAAGCATGATTCAAATAAGTTATTTTAAAACAAATAATAAAGGCAAAACAACAGAGATGATACATTTTAAACATAATATAGTTCCTTAATGAATTTTTATTTTTTACTAGATATGTTTAATAAAATGTTTTTCTGTTATAAATACTAATTAACAGCAAATAGTCTATCAAATAGCAAATAGTCAATAATAAGATATTTGTTTTTTCTACCAGCCACTGAAGTGGGAAAAAAGGGGAAGAAAACAAAAGTAGAAGGAAGAGAGACCAAAGGAAGAGACTGCTTCTTTCTTTCCTTCTCTAAAGCTCTAGAAAGACAAATACAATGCTCCAAAGATAGACTCAGGTCTACTCTTGTCCTATCAAGCAGGCCCCATTTCAAGCAAAAGGTAGAGTAGTTTGGCTTGCTCCTTTATAAAAGCTAGTAACATAGAGAAAGTTAGCCTAAATTTGCTATGTATTAAGGTAGCAGTATTTGGTGCAGAAGCTACAGAGGAACCTACTATTAAAATTTCCTACCTTTGAAAAATAATGTCAAGGTTCATCATTTATAGTGTGAAAATTGCTGATTTGACTCTTCCACATAAAATACTGAAAACTGAAAGACTAAATAGCATACAGTCATTCATCCTAGCAGTAATAAGTAACATGGATGATACACATTTTATTAGAAGGTCTACTACAAGAGGAGTACTTTATATTCTAATAATAAAAGGAAAATTCTTAGTCAAAACTTGGAATCTTTTTATTCTTGCAAAATTATTAATTTTTTTAATATTTATTTATTTTTGAGACAGAGACAGAGCGCGAGCTGAGGAGGGGCAAAGAGAGAGGGAGACACAAAATCCAAAACAGGCTCCAGGCTCTGAGCTGGCTGTCAGGCTTAGAGCCTGACATGGGGCTCAAACCCACGGACCACGAGATCATGACCTGAGCTGAAGTCGGACGCTTAACAGACTGAGCCACCCAGGCACCCCTTAAATTTTTAAAACCAATCCATTTTGTTGTTCTTGTATTACAAGGCAATGCATAAAATGTTCACCACTTCTAAATAATTCCACTTGCTTGAAACTGCATTATTTTTAAAATAGCATTTCTAGTATTAAGGGAAATAAGCAAAATCTCAGTAGGTCGTTTTTGTTTTAAGTAGTCAAATTATTACATTATAATTCCAAAAAGGCATTTTTAAGGAAAAGCAGTTTGGACAATTACATTTCTTATCAATAAGGTAAACTGAGTGTAATCATCAAAAATAAATATTATACCGCTCCCTTAAGATAAATGTTGACTTAGGTAACTAATTTCTGTTTTTAGACTGAGGTAATAGAAAGGAAAATATAAATAGTTAAGTTATGGATAGACTTTCTTAAGAAAAACTGATATGCTGATTTCCAGCATCTTGAAAATCCTTATGCAGATGCAGAAATATAGCAGACATCTTTGGTACTGTTACAGTACTGAGACATGGCACCTGAGGAGTAGGAGACACTGCCTCATGCCCTACAACTTGTATCTTCAACTTTCAGAAACTGGACTGACTAGGCATGTTAAATACTTCTTTAATCCCTTGTCTTTATTTTTTTTTTTTAAAGAAAAACCAAGAAAAACATCCAGGTGCCCTGTTTTATTCAGGAGACTGTGCCAGAAATCATTAACAGAAATAAATAGAACTAAAGTTAGGAAATCTCAGCCAAAGCCTAAGATTTCTCTACACTTCAGTCTTCTCTCTTATGATCCAACCTTCACTTTATAATACATAGACATGCTCAATGCTAAAATGACTGTGTTAACAGAAACGAAGTCATATCACTCTGCCTCTGAAATACCAAGAGCGATAAAGATCTGTGAAATGGACAAAAATGCTTCAATTTAAGTAGCACTAGAATTAAACAGCATAGAAAGAGGTGATTAGAGCTCAAGAAACTTCCCTCTCATAGCTGTTTAGGCATTCATTTTCCCTTACTTTCCCTTGTTTTTTAATTGACTCCCCCACCCCTCCTGCACTATCAAAGTTTTCTGAATCTATGAAAATACCAAGATTACTGTTTACATATACCAGATATTTTGAGTGGCTAAGACTTGTGCACACACTTATAAAAGTATAACACGTTACTATGAAGTTGGAAAAAGTATTAATCTCCCCAATTAACAGGTTCTTTAATTCAAAACAGTAAAATATAATCTATATATATATATATATATAGTGATAGATAATAACAGGAATAAAAATGATTTACTAATGAAAAATAGAGATAAAAAAAGATTTGAGATAATTTAATGACCACAAATAATGTGTATCAAAAATGCTCCATCAGTTTTTAATAACTTATCATAAAATATTTACTAAATGAATATAATGGCATTTTGAGAAAGAGAAATATTTCAAGTAGTCGGGGAAGCAGGAAAAAACTTGAGCAGTTAAAAAATAAAAAAGAGATTCTTTTTCTTTCAAACAAGTCACAGGTGAAATGATGTTGCTGTATGGACTACACTTTAGGAATCACTGACTTGGGGATTCTTCTATGTTTGAGATTGTTCAGCATAGATGAGGTGGACACTCAAACTGTAGAAGATCTAAGGCAGGAGACTGTGTGAGAGTAGAGATTTCAGAGATTGAAGGTACATGGTGTAAATGAATCATGATAAAATGCTACCTAGCATCTTCCTATGTGTCGGATGTGTGAGAAGAGGGGTGAGGAAGAGGTCCTCATGTTGCCTTCATGAAACTTGAAGCATAGGGACCTGAAAGAAGTAACTATAAAAAAAATTCTGGCTACTGATTTTGCTATGGATCATTCACTCAGCTTAAGACCTGAAGAGTAAAAAGGTAAGCCTCCCAGAGCACAAAGGAATTCTTCAGTACACTGCCTTCAGACTGTATCAGCACCATTAGCTCTCCTGGGCTTCAAGCCTGCTGGCCCATACTACAGATTTAGGCTTGCCAGCCTCCATAATCACACCATCCATCCTCTGTTTTCTGTCTTAGCCACATTTCTTTATCTCTGTCTTTGACATCTATTTTAGTGCACCACTGAATGATCCTGCACGAATGTATTCTGGAGATCCTTTGCCAGATTCAAAGAAGATTTAATGCCTATCCTTCTCAAACTCCTCCCAAAACACTAAAGAGGAGGAAATGCTTCCTAACTCATTTTACGAGGCCAGCATTATCCTGATACCAAAACCAGACAAGGACACAAACAATGGAAGCAGGAAAGTTAAAAAAGGAGAGGGGAGGGGAGGGACAACAGAGGAGGGAAGGGGAAAGGAAGAGATGAGGGGAAGAGAGGAAATTAGGCCAAAATACATGACAAGCACAAATGAAAAAATTTCAACAAAATACTAGCAGAACAAATTCAACAATATATTAAAAGAATCATACACCATGACCAAGTGGCATTTTTTAATTTATTTGTCCCACCTACTGAGAATAACCCTTCTGAGAACCATCATGAACATCTCTGCAAAGCAACATTGCTAACTAAACAATACCTAACAGGCCAAACTATCAAGAGATATTCAACAAAGTAATCCCACTGCCAATTTTGCTGAGTTGTGGGAAGAAGCAAACCCTCATGGCTCTGGATAAATGAAAAACTCATATAAAAGTAATTTTAGTTTCTTAAGTTACAGCTCTAAATATTTGTGAGACATCTCAACTCTGAGCTTCTTATCTCCAGCAGCCTGTATGTTTGGGCCACAATTACCTGAAACAGCTTAAATTACCCCCCCCCATTAATAGCCCTCATCATTCCAAAAATCTCACTCCATTGCTCTTGATACATTTATCTTGAAACTCACTGAAGTTTTTGATTGCTCTGACCAACTCTACTTTCTTGAAAGCTATCATCCACTCCCCACCCCAGCCCTACCATGTCCCTGTCTAAATTCCTTCTGATCCAACCTAGACTTTATAAATGGCATATCATTTCAACAAATTTCTTATGAAAAACCCATTCCCTCTGCTTCATCCCTGATAACTAAAGGCCTTTCTCAGACCTATCATTTGCCCTCTATGCTCCTTTGCCCAGATTCCTGAAGGCTAATGCAGACATCGTGCTAAAATTACACTGCCTCTCACCTCAGCTGACCTCCCCAGGCCACTGAGCTACCTTTGGTTGGTCGTCTTTTCCATTCCCCTTAGTGACTGTCCCTAACGTCCATTATTCTCTCCAGCATTGTATCTCATCCCAAACCTCTTATCCTTTAGCAGATAGTTCCTCATAGTATTATCAAGAAGAATCTTTCCACCCTCCATTCCCCAGAGACATATTTATCTAGAATTGTGCCATCTTTTCCATATGCCCTGAAGAAAGAAACTTTTACCTTAGGCTGGTCCCTCCATCTGTACCTTAAATCCCATTTGCTCTCAGCTACTCTAGATCTTTATATTATTAATGATCTTTTCTTTTTGCTGCATCAGCAATGTCCTCTCAATTAGACCCTTCCTTCAGGAACATATAAATATGTTCACATTTCTCCCATCATAATAAAAATCCTACCTTTGACTTATGCTTACTTTCTCCCTTTCAAAGTACCCTCATAAAGAGTTGTTTATACTCCGTCTCCACATCCCCCTTTGCACCCCTCAGTCCTTTCCAATTTGCTGCTACTTCACACTATTCAATTACTCTCATTAAGATCATTTAAATGACTTCTAAGTTTCTAAATTTAAAGGCTAGGTTTTCATTCTCTTACTTGAGCTCCTTACAGCATTTGATACTACTGGTCAATCTCCCCTCTTCAAGTGCTCTCCTGGTTTTAGAATAACATTATTCCTTGTTTCTCTTCTTATCTCTCTAACTAGTTTTTCTCAGTCTGTTTCCTGGATTCTTCTTCCTTATAGGAAAGATGCCCATATCAAAAAAGATTATAAAGACAAACTGAATGGCATCCCAGTAGATTTTCAGGGCTGAGCCACATATAGCAAGGCTCTGTCATAATAATATCATGCAGGTTGTGACTGTGAGCACTCACAGCCCCATGGACTTTAATTGTCTATATGCCATAATCATGGAGTTTGGTGGCAATGTCACTTTACATGAAGTCATACATAGTGCTATCAGCTGCCCTGAGGAAGAGAAAGGGAGCTTCACTGCTGTGCCCAAAAACTTTTAAATTTGGGAAGGCATATACTTTCATATATTTAGGGAAATAAGGATTCCCTAGATGTATGAATGACCCTGCTTTTCCTTCACTCATAAAGTATTGAGTACTTTGAGCTGAGGCTTGCAAACATTTTGATTCATGAGCAAAATTATCTGCAAAATTGGTAACTGTTTGCTTCAAGAAACTGGAAGATTTGCTGTGTTTCCAGAGGCTCCTTACCATCTAGAGAGCACATACATCCACCAAGCCCCAGAACTCCTGAAAAACCATAATTCCCGAAGGTGACATCTACTCTTTTGCTATCATTCTCTAGCAAATGACTACCAAAGAGGTACCTTACTCAGGAGAGTATCAGTATATGTTCTATACCATAGTGGCCTATAATCTTCATCCATTTCTCTCAGCAGCTGTCATCACAGACTCAATCTCTGGGAAAAGACAAGAGGATCATCTGCTGCTGCTAAGTAAAGAACTTCTGGTTGATTTTAACTTTTTAAAACCTGATTTTAAACCTGTATTAAGATAAGCTATCACTGGGGTGCCTGGGTGGCTCAGTCGGTTAAGCGTCCAACTTCAGCTCAGGTCATGATCTCACGGTTCGTGGGTTCAAGCCCCATGTCAGGCTCTGTGCTGACAGCTCAGAGCCCGGAGGCTGCTTCAGATTCTGTGTCTCCTTCTCTCTCTGACCCTCCCCTGCTCACTCTGTGTGCTTCTCTCTCTCTTTCAGAAATTAATAAAACATTTTAAAAAATTAAGATAGGCTATTGCTTTGTTTCTATTTTTTTTCTTTTTACTTTATTTGAATCCAAATTAGTTAACACATACTGTAATAACAGTTTCAGGAGTAGAATTTAGTAATTCATCACTTACATTATAACACCCAGTGCTTATCCCAACAAGTGTTTTCCTTAATGCCCATCACTCATTTAGCCCATGCCCCCACCCAATACTTCTTCAGCAATCTTCAGTTTGTTGTCTGTATTTAAGAGTTTCTTATGGTTTGCCTCCCTCTCTTTTTTTATCTTATTTTTCCTCCTCTTCCCCTATGTGCATCTGCTTTGTTTCTTAAACTGCACAAATTTATGAAATCATATATTTGTCTTTCTCTGACTTATTTCACTTAGCATAATACATTCTAGTTCCATCCACACTGTAGAAAATGGCAAGATTTCAATTGTTTGATCACTGAGTAATATTCTATTGTATATGCACACCACATCTTCTTTATTCATCAGTGGATGGATATTTGGGCTCCTTCCATAACTTTCTATTTATTTTTAGATGATAACAGAGGAAAACTATTTGTAGGAGGGATTTTTTTTTTAATTTTTAATGTTTATTTTCTAGAATGAGAGAGAGATAGAGTGTGAGTGAGGAAACGGGGAGAAAGAGAGAGGGAGACACAGAATCTGAATCAGGCTCCAGGCTCTGAGCTGTCAGCATAGAGCCCAAAGTGGGGCTCCAACTCACAAACCATGAGATCATGACCTGAGCCAAAGTCGGATACTCAACCAACTCAGCCACCCATGCACCCCATGTAGAAGGTATTTTTAGAAAATAAATTTATTTAAAACCTCAAAAAAGAAAAGAAAAAGAACTGCCAGAATGTAAATTTGACATCAATTAAAACTGTTACATAACAAAAATAATAAATATAAATTTAATGTTCTTTCAGCATGATAAGCTTGAAATTAACAGCATATCTACTTTGCAAATCAGATAGTGCATTTCAATTATCAGATGGCTGCTTTCAAGATGGTATGGGAAAGGAATGGAGAAGAAAATACTGATCATTTTTTTAAAAAAAATTTTTGAAGACTATTCATTTTTGAGAGAGGCAGACAGACTCTTAGCTGGGGAGGGGCAGAGAGAGAGGGAGACACAGAATCTGAAGCAGGCTCCAGGCTCTGAAATGTCAGCACAGAGCCCAATGCAGGGCTCAGACTCACAAACCTCAGGGTTATGACCTGAGCCAACTCATAACTTGGTTGGTATGCTTAACCAACTAAGCCACCCAGGCACCTCGAAAATACAGATCTTAAGAATGCATTAATCTCTTTCTACGTTGCTCCAGAGGAGAAACAAGTAAACTTCTCTTAAACTTCTCTAATTTTCTTTATAAAATATAAAACTAAACCAAAATTAAATAAACTCAACATGATCACAAAATATGTCTTATATATGAGTAATCTTTAATTTAAAAATGTAAGAATTCCTTTAAAAAAGAAGAAACTAAAACTAAATTAAGTAAAAGAAATAAAAGAATAAATGCAGTGGAAATCAACAAAACAGAAAATAATAGAAGAATTCAATGTAATCATAAATTGATTCTTTGAAATAATCAAGAAAAAATAGTCAGATGGGGAATAAAGGAGAGAAGACACAGATTTTCACTATCAGGAATCAGAGATATGGCATCATTCCAAATGCTAGAGCTATTAATTAAGAAAACATCATGAAAAACATTACACAAATAAATTCTACAAGTTAGGTAAAACTAAAAAAACATAGTTTCAAACTGTCAAAACTCACTCAAGAAGAAACACATAGCCATTTATACCCCTGTACCTTTTACAGAAATTGCATTTGTAGCTAACATCCTACCCACAAGTAAAAATCCAGACCCAGATGGTTTCACCAGAAAAGTCTCCTAAATATTTATGGAAGAGATAAGCTTAACAACAAACAAAATCTTCCAGAAAACTGAGGAGGAGGAACATTTCCCAATTCATTCTATAAAACTATCATTACCCTACTCCCATCATGTTGCATGGAAAAGATAATTTAGGCCAATATGCCACACTTAAAAATATGCAATACTTGAAAACAAAATTTAGGCCAATAGAAGCCAACAAAATATAAGTGATCGAGTAGGGTTTATTCATTTATCCCAGAAATGCAAGGTTGGCTTAACATTCAAATAGTAATTAATATAATTCACCATATTTCAGACTTAAAAAGAAAAACGAGATCATTTCAATGGATGCAGAAAAATTATGACAAAATCTATTATCCATTCACACTACAAAATTTTAGCACACTTGGAATAGCAGAGAACTTTCTCACCCTGATGAAAAGGGATTTACCAAAGAAACCTCCATTTAATATCACACTTAACATCCATACTTTTTCTTCCTAAGATCAAGAAAAACATAAAGATGTTTGTCACCACTTATATAAAACATTACTCTGAAGAGTCTAGCTAGAGCAGTTGTAAGTAAGTGTGTGTGTGTGTGTGTGTTTCAGTGTGTGTTGAGGGGAAGGGAATGGAGAGCTTAAAATAATAAAAGGATGGGGGCCCTGGGTAGCTCAGTCAGCTAAGCCTCTGACTCCTGATTTTGGTTTAGGTCAGGATTTTACAGCTCGTGGGTTTGAGCCCCACATCGGGATCCACACTGGTGGCACAGAGTCTATTGGTATTCTCTCTCTTCTTCTTTCTGCCTCTCCCCTGTTCATGCTTTCTCTCAAAATAAATAAATAAAGCTTAAATTTTTTTAAATAAAATAAAATAATAAAAGGCATTCAGATTGAAAGGAAAAAACTAAAACTGCCTTTGCAAATAATCTTAAAGGACATGATAATCTATACAGACAATCCAATGGAATCTACAACAAAAACAAATAATAGAAATAATGAGTTTTAGCAAGGTCGCAAGATCCAAGGTCAATATATAATATATATAAAGAATTGCATTTCTATAAATAGTAATGGATTATCAGAAGTTCAAATTTTGAAAAAAAATACCCTTAACATATAAAAAACATGAAATATTTAGGAGAAAATAAGTAACTCTGACAAAATGTACAAGACTTGTGAGATAAAAACTGTACAATATTGCTAAGAGAAATTAAAGAAAACATCTGTAAGCAGAGAGGCATATCTTGTCCATAGGTAAATGACACATTGTGCTAAGATGTTAATTCTCCACAAACTGATATGATTCAACATACCCCAAAACAAAATCCTAGCTGGGTTTTAGTATTAAATTGAAAGCTGATTCTAAAACTCATGTAGAGATGCAAAGGGCCTAGAAAAACCAAAACATCTCTGAAAAAGAACAAAGTTGTAGGGCTTTTAATCAAGGAGAATTACCTACTTGATTAAAAGATTTTATTATATAGCTAATAACCAAGAAAGTGTAGTAGTGGCTCAGAGATAAGCAAATAGATCAATGGAATAAAATAGATATTCAAAAAAAAGGCACACATATATAGGGACAACTGATTTTTTACAAAGGAAAAAAGGCAATTCAGTAGAGAAAGAATAGTCTTTTGAATCACTGATGCTGAAACAAGTGAAAATCAATACACGAACAAAAAGAAAAATAAAGAAGAAATGCCGATCGATGCCTTAATCATTACATAAAATTTGCTCATAATGAATCACAGACTTATATTCTAAAAAAATTAAAACAGAAAAATGCATAAAATAAAACCTTGTGAGCTTGATGTAGACAAAGATTTCTTAGTATGATACTGAAAAAGCATAATCCATAAAAGAACAAAATAACAAATTGGATTTCATCAAAATTAAAAATTCCTATTCAAAAGACTGTTAAAAAGAATGACTAGCCAGACTAGGAAAATATATTTGCAAGTCACCTATATGATAAAGAATTTATCTAGAATATATAAAGAACTCTTAATTGAAAATTTGGCAAAAGATTAAAACAAACACATTATCAAGAAATATAAATAGATAGCAATAAGTAAATGAAAAGATACTTAACATCATTAGACATAAGAGAAATGCACAATGGGTGGCTCAGTCAGTTAAGCGTCGGACTTCGGCTCAGGTCATGATCTCACGGTTCATTGGTTCAAGCCCCGCCTTGGGCTCTGTGCTGACAGCTAGCTCAGAGCCTGGAATCTGCTTCAGATTCTGTATCTCCCTCTCTCTCTGACCCTTCCCTGCTCGCTCTCTCTCTCTCTCTCTCTCTCAGAAATAAAATATAAGAAAAGAGAGAAATGCACATTAAAATCACAAAGATATACTATTATACTTCTCTAAGAAATACTAAATTTAGAAAGCCTGGCCATGGAAAGTGACAGCAAAACTGTGGAAAGCCTGAAAATCTCATACACTGCTGACTGGAAAGTAAATTATACAACCACTTTGGAAAACAGTTTGGCAGTTTCTTAAAAAGTTCTACACATACCTACCATATAGTCCAGCCATTTTACTCCTAGATATTTCCCCCAAGAGAAAAGAAAGCAAAAGTCCAGATACAATCTTGTATGTGAATGTCCACTGTAGCTTTATTTGAAGAGCCAAAAACTAGAAGATCTCAAATGTTTATCAACAGGGAAATAAACAAATTGTATCATGTTCATATAATGGAATGTTTCATCACCAAAGAAAATAAACTATTAATACACACAAGTGTGTCTCAAAACTAAGCTTAAAGAAACCCAAAACAGCACATACAATATGATCCATTTACACAAAATTATGGAAAACGAAATCCAATATATAATAATAGAAAGCAGATCAGTAGTTGCCCGGGAAATGAAGTCAGAGGCAAGGATAGGAGGGAGAAGTACAAACAGGCATGAGGAAACTTTTGGGCCTGATGCCTATGAGGCGTTGATGATTTCACTGGTATATTCATGTCAGAATTCACAAACTGCATACTTTATATGTACCTTATTGCATGTCAATCATAACTCAATAAAGCTCTAAAAGATAAAAAAGAAATAAACCCTCTAAAATGTTAGGATTCACTGATTTTCACTTGAACCATTAAACACATGTACATTGAAAATGTACATTTTCATTCCAAAGATACTATTTGCCAGGTTCATCTTTCAGTTGGTGATTTAAAAGACTCCAGCACCAAAAAAATGTTAGAATTCAATACATGGTCACTTACTTTAGCCAAAGTCCTCTAATTTTCATAATCATCACAAGCAATCAGCACAGGATGGAACTACCATTTATTCATTCGAAAAATACTTATTGAGTGTTACAGTCTGTGTCAGGTAATAAAATAACAAGGTAAATAAAAATGAGTCTCCACCATCAAGAACCTCATGGTCTAGTGGGGAAGATAGGAATTTTTGAGGCTAATGTTCAAATGATGTGGCAAGTGCAATACTAAAGATGTGCAGAAGTGTGTTCATGGCATAATGTGAGCAAGAAGGAGGCATACCTAACTAGTTGGGGACAAGAAACACAATGCAGGTAGGGGAGAGAAAGCTTTGCAAAGGAAGAAACTTCTAAACTATATGTAAACTAAATAGTAATATTAAATAACATGATAATTCAGTTGCAGGAAAAAAAATCTCTTCCTTTTAGGACCTAGTGGCATGTTCTGGACTAAACAGACTTCAATATAAATAAAAGGTAAATATATGGAAATGATAGACCCCTTTAAAAGAGAAAGAATGATTCTGAAAGGCATTACCTGTGTGTATATTGCCTGTACTTTAAAAATATTAAAATATTTTGGCAAAATAATGGATAAAATGTTAAGATTCTAGATAAGAATATAAAAGTAAAGGTTTTTATAAATAAGTTTAATAAACAATTCACTTTTTATTCATGTGCAAGTCATGGAACAGGTATATAATGGAGCTAAGACAGAGAATGCATCTGTATGCTGGCCTTATTATTTTAATGACTTAGGATTAATTAATTCTTTAAAGAACATATTCAGTGTAAATCTTACTACCAATAGACTCATGCTTAACTTCGTGTAGTATTATAGACCTTGAGGAGTTGTGGAACTTACGAAGGTAAAGAAGAATAGTAATGGAGTATTCTAACACAGTTTGTGTTCTATGTTATTTAATTATTCTATTATTGCAGTATCCATCAGGATAACAGCACTACAGCTAATCTCATCAAGGTCTAGGATAGGAATAAGCTGAGATAAAAACTAGAATTTAACACTGTTTTAACTGAGGATATTTTAAATATTCCATCCTTGAATACTGAACAGATCCTATCTATAAATATAGATGGCCAAATAATCCTTTGCTTTACCCACTTCTAATATATGCATGTGTTGAGATATATATATAGATCCACATATGTATATGTGTATACATGTGTATATGTATGTATATATATATACATACACATAAGCTGGCATCAATGAATACGTACATGTGTTGGGATATATACTTATCTATATATTATAGATACATATATAAATATATTTACATATGTTATATATTTCTACATATATATAACATCATCTGGCATCAATGAATACATACCTTTAACATTAGGAGAGAATTCTCTGTCCCACAATCTAGGCAAAGAAAAACAAATCTTTACAGTTTTATGATCATACAAATAGCCAAGAAATGAGTCAAATATTATCAACATCTAACGTCAACACTGAGGGAGCCAAAGTGCTAATGGAAGTTACATTTTCTCCTTGGCATATTTAGTGCTTTAAGAGTGTCCAATAGTTTCATAGTATATCAAATGAGAAAATTTCAGGCAGTAGAGACAGTATGTACATAGAATGAGCTAAGAAATACTGAGGGTTATCTAATGAGGTTATGGAACAAATCAAGGCAGCTTGCCTGATGACTGTTCATTAGCCACCCTAAAAGAGCCAGAGGTGTCCCCTCTTCCTGCCAGCAGCTGCTGAACCAAAAGAAAGCATCACTGGAGTTCAAGAGCACAAACATCACACAATCAGAAAATATTAGAGCTGGAAAGGCTCTAAAAGATCAGATAGTAGCAGTGCCCAAATCTGTAGGTCGTGGTTACACTTCAGTGATTCTATGAACTTCTTGAAATTACATATAAAATTTTATGTATACATACAGAAGAACCATATATCTATTTCAATCATTTCATTTAATGGATAGAGAAACTGTTCCATTGATACTGACTCACGGCTCACTAGTACTAAATCAGAGACAAGGTCTCTTGAGTACCAGCTATTTGTTTTTGCTAATACAGCAAGTTGTCTCCTATTAAGTATTAAAAATCTTAACTGCAGCAGAAAAAGATAGAAAGCTGCGATCCCTAATCCCATATTTTCAAAAATCTTCAATATCTCTGTGTAATCACTCGATAAACTCTCCATGAGTCCATTTATACTGTCCTTCCTTGTCAAAGTGCCAAACATCACCTGTGTGATACCTGTGTTCTGGGAGCCCTTGCACATGAATCAATATCTGACACAAGTAGCTGCTCATGCCCCTCTGTCATCTCAGAAACCAAAGGTAGTCTGCCAGAACACTCAAGGAATAAGTTAGAGGATACAAAAAGGTCTTGAGAATGTAAGTGTTCAAGGGCAGAGCTATGCAGTAACTTACCGCCTTGTGTATAGTTGATGCTCAGCAAATGTTTGTTGTACTGAACTGATGTGTAAACCATTTGACAGTCACCCTATTACCAAAGGAGGAAGAATTCTTGTTCAAGAATTGCCTCTCTTATGAATACACTAAGGCCACTTTTTAAACTAGCTTTCCTTAAACAATTCCATGCATATTCATCAATCTTTCAGTTATTCCAAAATACCTCTGATTTTACAAATAGATGTTAAGTTCAATAAATTAACAAGACTTTCTCTCAGTGTTGATGATATAGACAGACATAGATATGGATATGGATATAGATTAGATGTAGATATAGATATAGATGATACAGATATAGATGAAATCTCTCCAGTAAGGTATTTGGGCTGATAATAATCTCTCATCATATTAATAACACCATTAGATTCACTTTCAGATGGCTTAACAGTGGTCTTTGGGGTTTAATAATATATTGCTGATGTAGGCAAGCGACCACTGGACTGAATATGAGTTTGTACAAAGTAAACCCTCCATCTCAAATATAAAGTGTTTTCTCCTGTAAAACCTGCTTTTTTCCCTATTAACTATTATGATTAGAAGCATATAATTTATCTAGTCCCCAATCCAAAAAGTTTACTGAACTTTTCTCTTACCTAAAACATCTACTGAATAAGGATACTCAAATATATCTCATAAACATCTATCAAATTCACAACATCCTTTTTCCAATGGCCATTGCCTTCTCATAGGCCCTCATCAGCTTGAGCCAGAACTCACAATTCTCACTACCTTTAATAGTTGCCATTCTAGTTATTTCTTCAATGACATCAGAATTAGTTTTCTAAATAGCAAAGTTAATCATTTCTTACTTTAGCTTGAAACCTACTAGTGGCCTCCTACTGCATTCAAGTAAACTCAGATTTTTATCTTAAACTATAAGGTTTTGGTAATTAAAGCTTGGTGTCCTTTCCATTCTCATGTGCAGCAACCCATAACATCTCCTACAGGCTCTTTTAAACCTCCTGCTTAGAGACCTTGTCAAGGTTCTCCATGTCAGCCTATTTTTTTTATTCCCTTAACTTGTAGCATATATTGTACCTGCTCCATAAAACATTCTCTCTGACACTTTTTCCATGTGGCTTAGATGCTACCCTTCCTTCATGGCTTAGGCAAAGGCTACAAAAAGAACCTCACCTGTCTCCCACACATGAAGTCAGTTATTTGCTTTCCAATCTAGCACTTTATCCATATTTCTATCAATACATTTAAAACAATATTTTATGAAATATACATACTAAAGTAAAATATGTTACCTGAACAAAATGAGTCAATTAAATATCAGTACCAAAAAGATATCTAGAATCCCCAAATGTGTACACTACCGACTTCCCCATGGGTCAATGGAGAAATAACAAAGGAAATCAGGAAATATGTTATATTAAAAGATTATAAATACATATTATATAAAACTCATGAAATGGAGTGACATCAGTGAAAATCAGAGTTAAAACCTCCAAAAATCCTCTCCTACAAAAAACCAACAAGAGAACTGGCAAAATTGTTAGGATCAGCTTTTTCAAAACTCAGAAAACCAAAGGCTTAACCAAAGACTTGCAGCATTCTGGGGAATGTTTATTCAAGGAAAATAACTGATCTCAGTAAAAACAGCGATCTGTGAGGAATGTGAATTTGCCCTACTCCTTCCCCACCCCCCATTAGTTGAAAGCTAAGCACACACATTTGTGGTGAGTACCAGAAGACAGACCACCTCTAAAAAAAGCAACATGGGTCTGGAGTATCTTCAAACTCTCATTCCCCAAAAAATGTCATGATATGACCTATGTTATGGTTTCTAGAAGACCCATTTCCTGCTTCTCTGTATTTGATCTAAATCAGATCTCACCCAGTGGGAAAAGCCTTTTTTCCCAAAGGCACTTGTTGAAAACAACTATAAGAATATTATTTTACCTCTACAGTTGTCTAAAGCCTGTCTCCTGGCTTACAGATGGCTGTCTCCTATTTGTGTCTTCACATGGTCGTCCTTCTGTCTACGGCTATTCCAAACTTATAAGGATGACAGTGATATTGGATTAGGACCCACTTTAATAACCCCATTAACCTAATCACCTCTGTAAAGATGCTATCACAAAATAAGGACATGTTCTATGGTATTGGGGACTAGAACTTCAACATGAATTTTTTTATTATTTCTGAGAGAGAGAGAGAGTGAGAGAGTGAGCGAGAGCATGAGCAGGGGAGGGTCAGAGACAGAGGGAGACAGATTCTGAAGCAGGCTCTAGGCTCTGAGCTAGTTGTCAGCACAGAGCCTGACGCGGGGCTTGAACCCACGAACTGTGAGATCATGACCTGAGCTGAAGTTGGACACTTAACCGACTGAGCCACCCAGGTGCCCCTCAACGTAATTTTTATGGGAGACACAACTGAGCCTATAACATCTATCCTCACACATTAAAAAAAAAAGTTGTGGTATGGTTATGTTTTTTGGTCTTTTCAGAATGTTTTGAAATAATGAGCCATATTTTTCAGAGTATTTTCTATTACCTTTAAAACATTATATTAAGAAAGAGTCTCTAAGGTCTCTAACTATGCTTTTGAAACTCACTTGGTACAGCAAAGTCAACAGTAGAACTGAAAAAAAGAACTAATGGACTGATTTTAGTCCTGGCTCAGCCATTAACCACTGAATTTGCCCTGAATTTAGTACTTAAATAATGCATACTTTAATTCTTCACCTGGAAAAGGAAGTGGTTGGACTGAATCCCTCTGCAACTCCACAACCCCAAAGACTCTGATTCTACCTTGTCCTATTTTGCTACAGCAATTGGCAGGTTGAAGGCAGACTAGAAATAGCACAAGAACATTTATTTAAATGAAGAGATTAATGTAAATTCAGTTGAGTTTGGAAATGTTTGCACAGCTGAAAACCATGAACCTTCCACACTTCTTAGACAAATTTCATTCATTCTCTGAGGATAGACTGCTTTTGGATTTGTAAATGCACATGGATGTTGCTTTCAGCACACAAAAATACCTATGGTAGTTATCCCTCATAACAGTGCCTTCTGCTACTTCAAAATTATTTTAATTAAGGTTGAATATTCTAACAGCCTTTATTTTCTTGAAAATTAGTCCTAGAAAATTAGAATTTATCATAATATGCTACAGAATTTAAGTTAATAATTTATGAAAATTCCCTTGGATGCTCTTAGATTCTATGATAAAATTCCAATCATCTAATTGTTCACTTACTAAATGGTATCCAGGTATTCTGAACTAGTAAATTGAAAAAGGTATATATCATCATATCCATATTTTAAATATACCAAATGACAAGAGAATCAAGAATGAAATGGTCTTTCTTGACACAGGAGAAACATGCATTTGAAAGAGAGTCCATGTTTCTTGATAAAAGTGCTTTCATAAATTTTATAGAGTATAATGATCAAACTTTCTGGGAAAATGTGCTGAAAGAGAATGATTCATATAAACATTCCCTTTGAGAAATAATCATGGAATATTCAACAAAGACTATAGGGTATACTAGAACAATTTGAAGCAACATCAATGCTGGAAGGGGAAAAAAAAAATGCCAATATTTCAGAAGCTTGTTTAGGACACAAAAAAAATCCTTCAGAAGGGACATCTATGTAAAATTGCCAGCTAAGATGAATTCTTGAAGATACTAGCTATGTATCTGGTGTTACATAGTGCCAGTAACTGGCATTAATTTATATAAACCTAATATAGTTTTAGAGAAGAACAAGTGAGCTGACATTGAAAAGCAATTGTGTCAATATTCAATACTTCACAATGATAATGATAAATTATTTAAAGAGTACTACATATATGAAATATTTAAGAGTATAAATTGTATGTTTGGGTCTTTTTTTAAATAACTATGATAATGAACAGGTTAAGTCAAAAAGGGTTCTTTGACTACCTGAACCTTCTATGAGTCACAGATTTTGCTCAGACAGCTGCTGTTGTATAGTCAAACAGTACCATAGAGCATAGTAGAGCATGGCACAGATGGCTATATAATCATGGTCTACAGTTATAAGATTCAATAATTGATATACTGGTAAAAAATGATAAAGTGTTGAAAAAAGAACACCAGCAATATTAATGCAAGTTATGGTGATCGGAAGTTCATAATGTACTGTCTGAGAGTATACCAATCACTCAAAATTGATAAAGTAATTCTTCCATTTAAGCAATACCCCATTCTACAAGTAATTTCTTACAAGATAGTGTCTCAAGTGTTCTTATATGGTTGATTCACTTCTTATGGCTAAATGCTCCCAGAGAATGGTTTACTCATTCTTGCTGACAATAGCTCTGGAAAATAGAAGTACTTTACATACCTATAAAATACTTTTAAAATATATACCTCTCCTTTTCCTTTCATAATACAAATCCCATTGTAAACTTTAATTAAGATTTGAAATGGCCAAAAAAAAAAAAAAAAAGATTGGAGGTGGCACTATTTTATAAGCAGAAGTATGAAGAGATTAATTGGCCAGCTTATTTTGCTAATCATGAAATAAAAACCAAATTCCCATTTCACTCACTGAGACACTCAACCAAAGGGTCTCAAGGGTGCATTCTCCAAATAGAAAGGCTCTTCCCACCTGTGGGATAGAAGCTACAATTCCCCCCACCTTACTTATTTAATTCATTCACTTATTTTCAATTCCTCTAAATTTCCCTCCTCTATACTCTCCATGTTTTAAAAATTATAGACTGACCCTTTCCTCCAAACTTGAAACCAAGGGTTCTTGATTTTATTTTAAAAAGCTCATCATTAAGATGCAATTGACATAAATAAAATTCATCCCTTTAAAGTTTATGATTCAATGGATTTTAGTATATTCACAGAGTTGTACAATAATCACAATAGCCAATTTTAGAACATTTTCATCCTTCCCAAAAGAAACTCACACTCATTTTTATCCCATTCCCTCTTCTCCCAGCATTAGGAAACCAATAATCTACTTCCTGTCTCTATAGAGATTTACCAATTCTGGACATTTTAATAAATGGAATCACAGTATGTGGTTTTTTGCAATCAGCTTCTTTAACTTGCTGTAATGTTTTCAAGGTTCATCCATGCAGTAGAATATATCAATACTTCATTCATTTTTCTTGCCAAATAATAGTCTAATACAAAAGGTTTTGTTTACCCATTCATCAGCTGATAAACAACTGTGTTATTCCTACTTTTAGGCTATTATGAATAATGCTGCTATGAACATTCATGTATAACTCTTTGTGTAGATGAACATAGGTTTTCATTTCTCTTAGAAATACAGCTAGCAGTGGAATTTCTAGGTCATACGGAATGTCTATGCTGAGTAATTTAAGGAACTGCTAAACTGTTTTCCAAACACATTGCACCCATTTGCATTCCCCACATCAACCCAAGAAGGGTTCCAATTTCTCTACAACTCACCAACGTATTCTATATATCTGACTTTTTAATTACAGTCATCTTAGTGGGTGTAAAGTGGTATGTTACTGTAATTTTGAATTGCATTTTCCTAACGTGTAATGACGTCAAGCATCTTTTCATATGCTTATTTGCCGTTGGTATATCCCTTTTGGTGAAACATCTATTCAAATTCTTTATACATTTTTAACTGGGTTATTTGTCTTTTTAATACTGAGTTGTAGGAATTACTTACATATTCTAGATAAAAATTCCCATAACAGATATATAATTTGAAAACATTTTCTCCCATAATATGGATCTTTTTTTTCAATTTTTTGATGGTATGATTTCTAGCACAAAGGTTTTAAAGGTTGATATAATCTAATTTATTCTTTCTTTTGTGGTTTGTGCTTTTGGAGTCATGTCTCCAAAAAACACTGCAAAGCCCAAGGTCATATTTTTTTTCTAAGAGTTCTATAGTTTTAGCTCTTACATTTAGGTATCTGATGATTTTAAATTAATTTTTGTGTATGGTGTGAAGTAGGGCTATCTAACTTTATTCTCTGTAGGAGGATATCCACTAGTCTCAGCACTATTTATTGAAAAGAATTGTTCTTTCTTCATTCAACTGTTTTGGTACCCTTATCAAAAAATAGTGGCTATAAAATTGATTTTAATACTATAAAATTTAAGCAACAAGGTCACCTGAAAATTTTTTAAAAAATTATCTGAGATTTAGCCAGTAACCATCAGTCAAGTGGAGAAATGGCTAGCTAACATCCTAGATGAAAGGTACAGTGTGTCAATGAAACACTGACTTTATCCACATCAGTATCACTAACAAAAGTGACCATAGGCTAGGAGAGGAAAAAGCTAAAATCTCACAAGTAGGCAAGGATATTCAGTGTTTATGAGCCATAATAATGACTAAAGTCAATCAGTTGGCTATGGAAAGATTTTATGTAATTGATCTACTTTGAAGATTAGATGTATGGGGAGCAGCCTTAAAGGATAAGGTGGAGCATCTCTGAGTGTGAGTGACAGGAACTAAACAAGATATAGAAACCAATTGCTTAGTAGTCTGATTCAGAATAGGGTTTAGATCCAATGGAGGATATGAATCAAGAAATGAAGGTGGAAACCAAGTTATGTAGACAAGGCAAATATGAAAAAGTTTGGGGAATGCCATGGGATTGCAAAAAAACAGACTAGGAATTTACCCCATATAACCCTAGATAAAAATTGAAAACAATTTCTACTTTTTGTTTAGAAAGAGGTTTTTCACACACTGCAACCTTAGTAAGGAGTGGCTTATGGACTTGTAGAGACTTAGGCAGCACATCAATGCCTACAATAAAAAAGCATTTACTAAATCCTCGGCTATATCCCAGACACACTCCTGTTGTTTTTACATGTATTACCTTGCCTAATTTTCATGAGTACCATAAGAAGTTAACACTATTATATTCAGATTAGAGGTAAAAAAAAAAAAATTGAGATTTTTAAAAAGTATCTTATCTAAGTCTCATAGCTATAAAACAGCTGAGTCTAGATTTAAAACCAGATCTAGCTGACTCCAAATTATATGGTCTTCTGATTATACAGGCAAAGATAAATAAAAACTGCAACAGGAGCTAAAAGCTTAGTCTTTTACTTCAAGTAATGTATAAGTGGCACATGGCTTGGGTGCTAAAGGTTAGAGGTTGATAGCGTTTCTAATCTTCTTGGTTATTAGTGTTACCATCAAACTATTCACCTGTACTAGAAATATCTTGAGCTTTGTCTGATTTCTTCTTAACCCAACATATCATTTCTACCTGACATGCATCTCCTTTCCAATCCACACTCCCAAATGTATTTCAGGTCATCATCACTCTAAAACTTGATAATTGTAATATTCACCATATTTTCCTATCTGTTGGCTCTCCTTACACAAATCTAGATGAATCAGTATTACAAAACTAATCCTGAAATGCAGCTTTGATCAAGGCATCTACCACTCAAAAATATTCAATACTCTCCCCTCAAGTTCATCAAATATAGCAAACTGACCTCCACATTCCAGGATTCTACAATATAGTCACGTCTTCCCCATCCAGCCTAACCATCTTAGCTGCCTACTGTATCAGCCAAACTATATCATTTACTATCACTGAAAAATATTCCATGCTTCCAAACTTACCATTTATTGATTCCTTTCTCTGGGCATTAAATGACTCCCAATGTCTTCCCACAGAAATCAAATCCATCTCAGAGCACCTGGGTAGCTCAATCAGTTGAGCTTCCAACTCTTGATTTCAGCTCAGGTCATGATCCCAGGGTCATGGAATCAAGCCCCAGCTCAGGGTCCACACGGAACATGGAGCCTGCCTAAGATTCTCTCTCTTTCTCTCCCTCTCCCTCTCCCTCTCTCTCTCTCTCTCTAATACAAGAACAAACTGAGGAGCTGAGTGGGGGAATGGACTAAATGGGTGATGGACATTAAGAAGGGCACTTGTTGGGATGAGCACTGGATGTTATATGTAAGTGATGAATAACTAAATTCTACTCCTAAAACAATTACTACACTGTATGTTAACTAACTTGGATATGAATTTATAAATAAATAAATCTCACCTTCTTCCCCTCTCTCCCATGCACACACTTTCTCTCCAAAGGAAAGAAGGAAGGAAGGAAGGAATCCACCTCAAATGTTACATTGTACAAGAAACCTATCCCTAAAAACCAATTCCCTCAACATAATGATTATAATGATTGTTTCCTCTTTTAACTACATTTTTCTTATAGGGCTCATAGGACTCTAAATTATTCCAGCTTTATGGATTTTCCTATTCTCCCTTTCTAGACTCAATGAAAGCAAGGACTGTATATTATTCTTCTCTGAATTGCACAAACGCTTAGCAGATTCTTTGAAATTATGGGCATTAAAAAATACTTGTTAGATTAAACTATTATTAAAGTTGAAACAATATAGTAGTGTGTTAATCAGAAATATCTTGGCTGTAAATGACATGTGTTCCATCTAGCTTAGACCAAAGGGAGAATTGCTTTTGGTTCATGTAAACAAACTATGAAGAATACATGACAGGGCTGACGTCCAAATGACAGATACTGACAGGTCTGTGTGCTATCTTGCTCTTCATCTTCTTTGGGTTGGCTCTGTTCCCACCTATTACAGACTGAACTTGCCTAACTCCTCAGACACATAGCCACTAGCAGCTTCTCAGTTTCCATTCTCTAACTTTCAGGGCCAGAAAGAAAAGGAATATTCTACAACACTCACCCTTATCCCTGTATCTGTTTAAAAATAGGGAAAGACACCTATGTGGATCAGTGAGTTAAGCATCTGACTCTGAATTTTGGCTCCGGTCATGATCTCACAGTTCATGAGATCCAGGCCTTGATGAGATGGAGCCCTGCATCAGGCTCTGTGCTAACAGCACAGAACCTGCGAGGAAATCTCTCTCTCCTTCTCTCTCTGCCCCTCCCCCACACATGCATGCTCTCTCTCTCTCTCAAGTAAATAAATAAACATTAAAAAATTAAAAATACAGGGGAAAAAAGTCTCTTATTGCCCCAGTTTGGATCACTGAATTACCAAATGTGGCCGAAAGTTGAGCATAAGAAGGTCATAGCTCTTGTTCAGGCCTCATGGATAAAGTGAAGCATTCATATGTGTGTGTATTTCTTGGAGTGATGACTTTCTCAGAAAATGAGGGAGAGTCATTACATGGAGAAACTACTTCATGTCCATTGTAAGTAGCCAAAAATGTCAGTGGTAATAACTGACTGTTACACAGTTGAGTTAAAAAAAAAAAAAAAAAAGGATAAAAGGAAAATGTTAGTCTATCAGTCTATAAACAGCATTTAGGAGCACTTAGTAAAAACAGAGAAATATATACATCACATCTTTTGCTTCCCCATTCTTCATATTATTGTTCTTTCTCCAACATTCTTACATAGGTAGGTTCAGATTTTGCACATAGTTTATGGATAAGTAAGGCTATGCACAACTGTTCATAAATATGAAAAAGAAAATGGCTGCTTAGCATAACTATTTGGGAATCTAATATTCTGTGATGGTTAAAACAATAGCCTTTCTTATGTACTTCAACATTTTTTTTCCTTGCATGACATTCATCTCCTTTAATATCATTGTTGGAAATATCCATCATGTATCTCTCAGAGTATCATACACACAGAACAACAAGAATCAGTTTCAAATGGCTATGTGGGCCAAAAAGACAACATAAATGAGTAAGAAATATGATGCTCTAAGAAGTGCCTACTTGAAATGGGCAGCTGCTACCCTTCTTCAACCAACTGTTCCATTGAAAAAAGGCAAACTAGTGTGGTAAAATCATGTGGGTTTTTTATTAAAAAATTCAAAAAAGGCAGGGTTATATATGAAACCTCCTCATTTTTAAATGTGAGCCACTAATTCAAGTATTGTTTCCAATGCTGTACCTGCCAAACAGACCAATTCATATCCTATGTAGATATATTCAAAAGTACTCATTAAATGAATACTAATGTACAAAATCAATGATTCACAAATTAAATCATAGTTTGCTATTAATTACATTCTAATTGTAAAGATTTCTTTCTCCAGAAGAAAATGTTGGTCTTAGTCCATTAAAACACTATTTAAAATTTTAACATTTACTTTAAGAACTCTTCTTTTGTTAATGGGAAACATTACGTAAATGTAATTCTAAAAACGATCTCTGAAGAAGATAGTCAAATGGATAATCAATTCACTCTTATAGATGTTCTCTCATATAATATTAAGTTATCAGAGAGCCAGCATTTACTGTCATTCTCATTTATTCCTTATTACTTAAATGTTTAAACTGTTCAATTTAATCCTCTTTATGAAGGCATTTAAAACTACTATCAGCCATACTGATATCTCTTTGAGTTTCTACAGTCCTCATTTGTTGTTTGTTATTTAATCACATGTTCCCAAGTACCAAGGAGCTTTGTGAATAATCAGTGAAATAACAGGAAAAAAAAATAAACTTGTTATTAGGAGATCCAGTTGGATTCAAAGTTATTAATTATTAGAGCTTGGGAAAGGGGCATAAATGGTCTGCCATGGTACTTTAGCAATAACTAGTCAACTGAGGAAAACAACAGAAGGAAATGAGGCATTTAATTGCCAATGTAACTCTCAAATTCCTGTCAAAAAAAAGGAGATAGATATGAGAACCAGAAGGGCAGTACTGATAAAAACAACTATGAAAAGATGTTGGGAGAAAGGAGGAGAAAAAAAAAAACAGACGCCAAGATATATAGGTAAAAGATATGTTCTCATTTAATAATCTACTTAAAGATAATTGAGTTCTTGGGGTGCCTGGGTGGCCCAGTCGTTTGGGCATCCAACTTCGGCTCAGGTCATGATCTCACAGTTTGTGGGTTCAAGCCCCGCATTGGGCTCTGTGCTGACAGCTAGCTCAGAGACTGGAGCCTGCTTCAGATTCTGTCTCCCTCTGTCTCTGACCCTCCCCTGCTCATGCTGTCTCTCTCTGTCTCTCAAAAATAAATTTTAAAAAACATTTAAAGAAAGATAATTGAGTTCTTAAAGAAAAAATAATGTAAAATGTGTTCAATACATATATAAAAATAAGATCTATGACAAAAAGCCCAAATGAAATGAGAAAAATGGAAATATATTTTATTTCAGAAAATGAAAGGAACCTCACCTTGAGTTAAGGAAAGAAACCTCACCTTAGAAGATATTTAAAAACAAATAAATCATACTAGAAAAATGAAAAACATAATTCCTGAAGTGAAAAGTCAAACATACCAGTTTATCAGCAGATTATATAAATCAAAAAAGACATGGTGAATCTGAAACCAAAGCAATGGAAACTACGCAAAAGAAAACTGAGAAGAAAGAGGACCAAAAGGAGAAGATGCAAGGGAAGGGAAGGGATTGAAACGGGAGTAATGGGAAGAAAAGGAGAAAGTGAAGAGAAGGTATTGTGGAAAATATAATGTGTGGAAGTAAAACATATGACAACAATAGCATAATGAATAAGAAGAAAAAATAGCAGAATACTACTGTAAAATTCTAATATTTCATATGAAGTGGTATAATATCCTTTGAGGGTAGGCTCTGATAAATTTTAAAAAAAGTATGCTCTAAATTCTAAACTAATCATTAAAATAACAAAATGAAAAAATATACCCAATAATAAGCCAATGATTTAGATAGTATAAAATAGTTTTTAAAAGTACTGAATCCAAAAGATGGGAAGAGAGGAAAGAAGGATATCAAAATATGGATGGAATTAAGAGAAAACAAATAGCAAGACTATAAACTTAATCCTCACCATATCAATAATTACAATATGCAAATTTATAAACACTAAAATTAGAAGGAAAATATAAAACTGAATTTAAAGAAAAAAGCAAGACCTAACTATGCACTGCTTACATGAAACATATTTTAAACATAAAGAAACAAATAGGCTAAAAATAGAAAGAAAAACAAATACACATCATACTAACACTAGTCAAAAGAAAGGTGGAATGGCTACATTAATATCAGAAAAATTAAATTTCAGAGCAAAGAATAGCACTACAGATGAAGGGTTTTCATAATGAAAGAATTAATTAATCAAGAAAACATAACATTTCTAAAGATTTATGCATCTAATAAGGGAATGTCAACATACATAAAGCAAAAATTGATAGAACCTGAAGAGAAATAGATAAATCATAATTAGTCAGATTAATTATAATCAGAGCAAAAATCATCAAAACAGAAATCTAAAGCCATAATGAAATCAATGTAATCAGAAGCTGTTTCTTAAAGAAATACCAAGTGATTGATAAATCTATCTAAATAATAACAAAAAGGCGAATTTACAATTTAATAGTATCATGAGATGAAATGGAAAACCTCCCAAGAAGAGCAACTACCAGAGCTCATTCAAGAAAAATATACAGGGGTGCCTAGGTGGCTCAGTTGGTTAAGCATCTGATTTCAGCTCAGGTCATGAAAGCATCGTTTGTGGGTTCGAGCCTCACATGAGGTTCTGTAATGATGGCTCAAAGCCTGGAGCCTGCTTTGGATTCTGTGTCTCCCTCTCTCTCTGCCCCTTCCCCTGCTCACACTGTGTGTGTGTCTCTCTCTCTCTCAAAAGTAAATAAACATTAAAAAAATTTTTTTGAAAAAAGAAAAATATGTAGACCTGTATCTATTAAAGAGATCAAATTTGTCCTTAAAAGCATCTCACAAAGAAAATAAGATAAAAGAAGATCTAAAGAAGTGAAAAGAAATTTTATGTTCATGGAAAGGAAGACTCCATGCTGTCAAGATGTCAGTCTTCCCTATTTGATCTACAGAATCAACTCAATCCCAATCAAAACCCCAGCAAGCTATTTGTGGACATCAGAAAACTGATTCTAATGTTTATACAGAGAGGCAAAAGACCCAGAATAGCCAACACAATATTGAAGGGGAAGAAAAAAATTGGAAGACTGACACAGCACTACCCAATTTCAAGGCTTACTATAAAGCTGCAGCGATAACAACAATGTGTTACTGACAAAAGAACAAATAGATCAATGGGTCAAAATAGAGAGACCAGAAATAGACCCAGATACATGAAATCAACTGATCTTTGACACAGGTGAAAGGCAATGCAATGGAGCAAACATAGTCTCTTCAACAAATGATGGTGGAACAACTGGCCATCCATGTGCCAAAAAAAAAGTTGAGACACAGACTTTAAACAATTCACAAAAATTAAATGAAAATGGATCACAGACCTACCTGTGAACTGTAAAACTATAAAATCTGTAGAAGAAAACACGGGAGAAATCAAAAGAAAGTAAGAAAACTTCCAGGCCACATAGCTTAACCAGCAAATTTTATCATACATATAAGGATGAAATTATATCAATAAACACAAACTTATCTAGAGAATTGAAAAAAGGGAATACCTTCCAGCTGATACTATGAGGCCAACAGTAAACTGATTCCAAAACCAGACAAAGTATTACAATAAACTACAGACTAATAGCCTTTATGAACACAGGTAAAAGAATTCTAAAAATTTTAGCAGTCCAACATCCTTTCCTAATAAAAATTTTCAGAAACTAGTAATAGAAAGTCCTCAATCTGATACAAAAAAAAAAAAAGCTAAGTCTAATTTCATACTTTTCATACTTTACAGTACTAGTCTGCATAAAAGTCTGAGTGAGCACCAACAAAACAAGAACCACCACACTCACCACCTCTATTCAACATGGTACTTCCAAGTTCCAGCCAGTGACATAAATAAAAAGGATTTAAATTAGACGACACAGTAAAAATATCTTTGTTTACTAACAATATGATCATATAGATTGAAAAACTGCTGGAATCTATAAACAAAAAAACAAAACAAAACAAAACAAAACCACTAGCACCAAAAAATGAGTTTAGAAAAGTTGTGGGATATTTAAAAATCTACTTTGTATACACTAGAAATAAATAATAGAAAATTGAAATAAAATAGAATACCATTTATAAATATCAAAATATCACATCAAAAATATAAATATGGGAAAGTCTGATAAAATATGGGCAAGACCTGTACACTGAAAACTTTACTAAAGAAGACTTAAATATATAAAGAGATAAACCTGGATCATGGATCAAAAGATTCAAGAGTGGTAAGACATAAATTCTCCCCAAAACTCCAGCAGATGTTCTAATAGAAACTGAAAAACTGATCCTAGGGGTGTCTGAGTGGCTCAGTTGGTTAAATGTCTGACTCTTGATTTTAGCTCAGGTCAGGATCTCACAGTCTGTGAGGTCAAGCCCCACATCAGGCTCTGCACTGAGCATGGAGCCTGCTTAAGATTCTCCCTTTCTCCCTCTGCTTCTCTCCCATTCATATGAGCTTACACATTCCGTCTTTCTCCCTCTTTCTCAAAAAAAGTTAATAACTTCTACTACTCAAAAGACACTGTTAGGAAAATAAAAAGACAAACCTAGACTAGGAGAAAATATTTGCAAATCATGTATCTGATAATGGACTTGTATACAGGAATAAAGAATTTTTAAAACTCTTTAACAAGAGACTCTTAAACTCTTAAGAAGGAAATAAATTTGGCAAAACACTTCACCAAAAAAGATATGTGAATGGCAAGTAAGCAAATAAAAATATGCTAAACATCATTAGACATTAGGGAAATATACGTTAAAATCACAATGATACCACCACTACAAACCAATTAAAATGTTCAAAAGTGTTAGCAAGAATGTGGTAGACTAGAAATCACACACACTGCTGATTACAATATAAAACGGTCAATCACTTTGAAAACCAGTCTGGCAAGTTCTTAAAAAGTTAAACATATACCTACCATAACATTCAGCCATTTCACTCTTAGGTATTTACCCAAGAAAAAAAAAAAAAAAAATCATATAACCATATAAAGAGTTGTACATAAATGTTGATAGTATGTTATTTAAGACAGCAAAAAACTAGTACAACTCAAAGACCAAAACATGAATGAAATTTTAGCTGTCATCACAAATTATAACACGGATGAATTTCAAAATTACCTCAGTAAAAGAAAATAAGAACAGTACATACAATATACAATAAGATTCCATTTACATAAAACTACAGAAAATACAAACTAATATATAGTGACAGAGGGCAAAGCAGTAGTTACTTGGTGATGTGAAGAAAGAGGTCAAGTGAAGTGAGGAGGGATTACAAGGAGCCATGGGCAAATGCCTAGAGATGATGGGTACCTTTTCCATCCTGTTGTTGTAATGTCTGACAATGTATAAATAAATTCAAACTTATCAAATTGTACATTTTAAGTAGGTGGTGCTGTATATTGCATTATATTTTATTTCATTATATCTCAATAAACTCTTGAGAGATATTTCCCTCATCAATCTAAGAACATGTAATAGAAAATGTTTAAAAGAGCTTTCTTTCTTGATTACCTTAACCAAAAGTAAATATCAAGTCTAAAACAAAGTAACAGACCACAGTTCTCTTCAAGTCCTCCATCCTTTGTCAAATTTCCTAAAACAAACTGCAGTAAGACATTTAAAATGTTAAAATAAAGCTGAAGGTCTTATGACTCATAATAATGGATATAATACTAATGAAATCTCTCCAATACTGAATAACATGAATAAAACTGGTTCTCCATCTGAAATGATGTAACAGTTTCTGAAATATTCTCTAATCTGTGACCATGTTGTCTCTCCAGCCTGGAATTCTTGCCCGACTGCTTCTGCTTCATCTAAATGTCTACCATTCCTTCATAACATACCCCATCACCTCTATTAAAGTGCTCCTTAATGAATATAATCTTTATTTCAGGAGCGGGCAAACTACAGTCCTTCCTGTTGCCTGTTTCTGTAAACAAACTTTTACTGGAACACAGCCATACCCATCCATTTAGGTGCTATCTAGGTTTGTGTGTGATACAAACCTAGCAGAGCAGGGTAATGGTCCTTTATGACAGAGTCTGTATGGTCCAAAAAACCACATATGTACTATTTGACCATTTATAGATAAAATTTTCCAATCTCAAAAAATATTAAAAGGAAAATTACAACTTTTAACCCCCACATTTCATATCTTAAGCATCATTTATTATGTTACTCATCTTTTTAACTTACATTTTACAATCCTTAAGGGCAAGGGCTTAACTTTATAAGCACTAGACAGCGCTTTGTACTTATTCAGTACTTGATAAACATTTGTTAAATCAAGTTAAGAACAATTTATGAGTACAAAGGAATTCAGTCAATAGCAAATACCAATTATGATGAGCTCTACAATTGTGGGATAATAAGAGTACACTACTTTCATCAAGTTACACTATGATACTGCAGTAACCTTTGGAAAGTTAGTGCTAGAGCAGGGTTTAGAGGTCATCAGATCCAATCTACTGCTTTGTAGATTTAAAAAAAAAAAAAAAAAGTGAGGGCCAGAGAGTTTAAATGATTAGCCAGTGATAAAATAAATCGTTAGTCTTGGAACGAATACTTAAAGTCATGTATGCTAGAGATAAAAGACCCAGATCCATCAACGGGCAAGCTTCAAGACATATGCAAATTCCACAAATTGCATAACATGCAAAATTGTGTATAAGTACATGTAAACATGCTCTCGGGAAAAGTTTTATATTCTCATCAGAGTTAAAAAGGTGTTCATAATCCCAAAATGATTAAGGAAAAAACAAAACTGGGGAAAAGATACTTTTGGAGAATCACTGATAGTACCATCTAGTAAGTAGTAAAGCCATGACTAACTCTCAGGTCTAATTATTGTCTCTATATTCTTCATTCCACCCAAGGCAGCCAGCATCAGTACATATTCCACCAACATAAAGAACCACTGTGAATAGCTCCTCAGGCAATCCAGGCATCCCTCTTTATTTTCCCCTAAGCGTATACACTTATCATTTAGTGTATAAGTATTTTTTACAGTACTAATCAAGTCAATCAAACCAAGGTTATAGGAGATAGCTAATGTTAAGGGGAAAATATGTATATTTCCAATTTTATGTAATATTTCAAGGAGGTTATGTGGTATGGGTAAATAAAAATAATCAGATGTCAAATATTTTATTACTGACACTTCCCATTCTATTTTCTATCTCTTTATCCACACAAAAAAATTATTTCAATAAAATGATACAGTGAGACTAAGGAAGAACAAGTACATAGGTTACCAAACTCAAACTTGCCTGTGCACACAAGCAGATGGGCAGCCTAACCAGAAAGCAGAGGACTGTTTCCAAAGTTGCCTTGTCCAGTTGAATATAGGGACAGCTTATATATGTTTGGGGAATGAAGTGAATACATGAAAAGCAAGTGATGGGTCTCTTGAAACTTTGGGTGTGGGGGGAGTCTTGAACCAATCTGGAGGTACACATTCTTCTGAACAATAATACACCATTCGGGACCTGGTATGATCAGATATGTTAAATAATTGTAAGACAAATGTTATCGTCCAGTCACCATGAGGTTTCTATAATCAGTAAGTAAACAGGGAGTAGAAGTGAAAAAGGAAAAGTTAACGATTGATTATGGATACGGTTAAAAGGTGCATAAAATAGGGGTTCCGGGGTGGCTTAGTCTGTTGGGCATCCAACTCTTGATTTCGGCTTAGGTCATGATCTCATAGCTCATGGGTTCAAGCCCTGTGTCAGGATCTGCACTGACAGTGAGAGGCCTGCTTGGGATTCTCTCTCTCCCTCTTTCACTGCCCTTCTCCTACTTGCACTCTCTCTCAAAATAAATAAACTTAAAAAAAAAGAAAAAGAGTGCATAAAACATAAGTAGGGAACACAGCATAATGTGGAGCTAAGTTAATAATATAACTAATAAAACTATAATGTTGCTTATACTTGCAAATGTCCCCTCTCAAATACTCTTTGAATTAAAGCTTTGAAAGAGAATAATGGGTGATCCTTCCATGTAGTCTAAATCCTAATGTGCACTGTCTCTAAGCAGTAGCATTACCATTGCCAAACATCAGACCACACATAAAATGGAACATGAAAACCTGTGTAAAACATGCTGCCTAAACAACAACAACAACAACAATAACAAAAACGGGGGTGGGGGGAGGCTTTTGGATGGCTCAATCAGTTAAGGGACCAATGTCAGCTTCATAATCTCAAGATTGGTGAGTTCAAGTCCCACATTGTACATCGGGCTCTCTACTGCAAGTGCAGAGCTGGTTCCAGATCTTCTATCTCCCTCTCTCTCTGCCCCTCCTGATCATTCTCTCTCTCCCACAAAAATGAATAAAACATTTTAATAAAAGAAGAGGGGGAGGGAAGGGAAGGGAAGGGAAGGGAAGGGAAGGGAAGGGAACGGAACAAAAAAGGAGCACTGGGTGGCTAAGTCAGTTAAGTACCCAACTCTTGATTTCAGCTCAGCTCATGGTCTCACAGTTCCTGAGATCAAGCCCCATGTAGGGCTCTGCACTGACAGTGGGTAGCCTACTTAGGATTCTCTCTCCCTCTCTCTCTTTCTCTGCTCCTCCCCTGCTCTCTGGTGCCTGCATATGCATGCTCTTTCTAAAAAGAAAAAAAAGAAAAAAAGATATGAAAAAAGAAAAGAAAAAGAAAAAAACAATTAAAAATTCTAATGAAAGGAAATTACTAGAATAAGAATTGGTTAAAAAGGTTAAAACAGTAAAAACAAAAAAAAATTCATTGAAGGACTCAAAAAGGCATAAAATATTTAGGACTATTTACAGTAAGAATGATCACAGCACCTTTACAGAGAAAATAAAATCTTACTAGAGAATATAAAGCCATTCCATAAATGAAAAGTTATTTAATGCTTTTGTATAAGAATTCCTAATATTAAAAATATTGCCTATGTTACTATGTATATTTAATAAAATCCGAATTACGGTCCCAATTATTGTCTGTAAGTGGATAAGATTTTCTTAAATTTATATTGAAGAGTAGATGCCCAAAACTTGAAGACAAAAAATGCTAGAAGGTACATGTACATATGAGAATTTGCTGAAAAAGCCTCTATTATCAAAACATGGAATTAACATAACAACAAAGAGCAGAAGATAATATGATTATCAGATAATCTCACAATCATATCTTTAAAAATTTAGGATTAAGCACTTAAATATAAAATGATAAAACAACAAAATCCTGTTAAAAATAGAGCATATTATTTGCATAATGTAGAGTTTTAGATGACTTTCATGATCAAAACGGAATATATTATAAAATTATAAAATAGATTTGACCATACAAAGCTTTAAAACTTTTTCATGGCAAAAGATATTTTGAGCAAAATCAACAAACCATATATTTGAAAAAAACATTAAAGAGGGCAATTAAACTCTGGTATAAAATAGTCCATAAAACTTGATAAGGTAGACATAAACAAACCAATAGAAAAATTGGCAATTTATGTAAACAAAAGTTCAAACTCAGAGATTGTAAATTAAAGTAACAATGAGCTAGCACTTCCTACTTATCAGACTGGGAAATACTTAAAAGACAGATTACAGACATCATTAGCTATTATTACAGAATAAATATATTCTCATATATTGCTGGGATAAATGGTTTAAAACATTATATTTAAGATAAAAACTGGCATTTCTGTAAAAAAAAGAATCTATAGTAAAAATATATGTATTAGTAATTACCCATGAATATTACCACTGAGTATCTTCTCAACTGATATCTAATACACATTTGTTAGTATCTTTTAATAAGGCTACAGATGAGTACTATATTTTTTGTGAAATTTTAGAGGGAAAAGTGATACCCCAAATTACATCCGATTTCTAAAACAAATTTTTACCACAGTTTGAACAAGTGATATTATAAACATTATTTGTTCCGTATATACTATGAATAGTTTAAATGACAATCTGATAAGACTCAAGGTATTTGTGTAACTGCATAGTACATAAAATAGTACTGTTTTTCTAATGCATAAATTCTCAGAAACATTGTTAGAGATTGTCACTAGGGGGAGGTCTTGTTTTCCAGAGTCTAAATTTAAATTACCATAAATCTTACAATTGGAGCACATGTCTGTATATAAAAATATATCAGAAATCATAATGAGAAACATGATACAATATTTCTCCTTTTAAATCAGTCATAAGCTTCTGAAAACACAACCAATCAATATTTGTAAAACCTAATGTTAAAGGCAATTTTAAATTTTGCATCATAAATAGATCACAAAATTTCCACATGTAAAATGGAAATAATAAATCATATTTTATTTTAAACAATAATTAATTGAAGTAAATGGGCATTTTTCTTTTCAGTTAAATGTAGTAGCCACTCTTCATTAAACTCTTCCTACATAGATTATAGCTAATGACTTTTCTCCATTATCTATGAAACCCCTTTTCTTTTTTTTACCACCGTCACACTAAAATTGTTCCTTATCAGTTCCCATAGAGAGCCTCATGTATAACAGTGAAAGAATAATACTTGTATACCCCCTCAGAACAACTATTCACCTATTCTATGGCGTTTATAAATGCTAACTCACTTCAGCTCACTGACTTTCCAGTTTTAATCCTTCCCTAGAGGAAATCTATGTGCGGATAATTTTTGCTCTAGGACCCTTGCAGATTGGTTCCTGATAATAAGAACTAAACAGCTAAACTACAGCATGCAAATTCCTGCTCTGGAAGCATGTTTTTTAATACTGTAACTGTTATTATTTCAAAAACAAATTAAACAAGGGAGTTCTGTAGAAACCAATTAACCAATTTAAGCAGCAACTTAATGCAAATCACTGTCCCTTACTTACACCCATCATGATGTTTTATGATTCTAAGATGTCAGTCTCTAAGTGTACATCTATGGCAGGTGACTGTTAAAGTGACTCAAGGTGCCTATACAAGCATTCCATTGGGATGCATATGAGTTTTGATTTATTTTCACTTCCTACCTCTGCCATGTGGTTTTATTTCTTCAATGTTCTATTATAAATAAAACTGGAAAAGCGTGCAGGAAGAGCACAGGATCAGAATGAGATTCTAACCCAAACTCTATATGGAAAAAACTATATTTGGTCCAAACACCAGATATATGACAGAATAGCCATAAGGAAGACTATTTCATGAATTCAAGACTTTGAGCACATTTTGAAAAAAGTTGTATGTAAGTAATTTTCCTCTTTCATTTTCAAAGAACTTTAATCCTGATTACAAGCCATTAGGGGTCAATTTCAACAGGAAGTATTTAGAGACACATAGCTCAAAAAGACATCTGGTGCCTGAGGCTTCCATTACTCCCCTAGACTAGTACTTCAATAATGGTTCCTCAGTAATTCCCATTTAAAAATATTTAAGTTAGTTAAAGCAAAGTTCAATTGAGTATAGTTCATGAAACCACTTTAGTCAATACAAGTATGGTTTATACAAATTAATCCATTTCTAAGCATTTATTATTTTTAAATATATTTTTATTAAATATATCTTATATATACTTACTTTTAAAAATTAACCTTTGTATTTCTCTAACATACAATATGTGAGGTTTATTTCAAAGTTTACATACCACACAAACATGTTTTAAGAATCATATTCATTTATGAGCGTGCATATATATAGGAAAAAATTTTAAATGTAAAATGAATAGACCACTTGAATAAACTTTGAGAAAAATTAGGATATTATAATGAAACATTAGAGGAAAGGTCAAATTAACTATAGGACAGAAATAAAACTAAAGGAAAGAGAGAGAAAGGCTAAAAATTAGAGGAGCAAGATACCACAAGACAAATAAAAAGTATTACATGAAAATAGGAAAAATATATCATAACTGATCTCTATAAAGTTCTTGGGTATTGTGCTCATCCTCTACATGCATTTCATTCTATCAGTAATAAATGCATTGTGTCAAAAAGAAAACTGTCTATTTTTAGCCTCTGAATAACAATTAACAAATCACAAGGACAGATATTTGGCAAAATCTGCCTATACCTTAATAAACTTGCTTAGGGTCTTTGACAAGAAATAATGTTGTTCTCATAAGGGTTGGATTATTTCATTCATTATTTCTGGAAAGAACAATAACATTTTAATTGTATCTAAAGTGTAAACTTTGAATAAATAAAATGCATTATTATTTTTGTATTAATTTGTAAGATCTGCCAACACGGTGTATGTTTTCCCCTGGAGAACTAGAGATATCTATTCTCTGGAATGGTATCTACCTCTGATGTCTCTTAACCACCATTTCCTCTGCCCATCTCCTTGAATAAACTCCTTAATGACAGAGTCTCATTTTTTATCTTACCATCCCTGCACCTAACATAAGGTCTTATACACCCTAGGGATTCATGAACTCTTGTTTTTTTGTATAAACAGATGAGCAGCTGGGTTGATGGACTAGTCTTAAAAAAGAAAGAGAAGAAGAAAAGTGGTAAAGAAATGTTCTATCCCTAGACGGTGAGTTCCCTGAGAAAGAATTCTTTGTTATTCATGTTTATCATTTTAGTAGTCAGTGTGGTATCTGGCACATATTAAATATTCAAATAATGTTTGCAGAATACAGAATGAATAAGTGCCTGATTTATGCTGGAATTTCACTGAGTATGTGATTCTTACAACAGTTTGTATTATTAGCTAGAAATTTAGTCAATCCTTTCATAAATTACCCTTTTTGGTTCTAACTTTAGTACCTGTAACTACTTTTTTATGAGACTAAAAGAAACTAATTTCACAAACTATAGAAAGTATTATATTATTTTTATGATCATCCCTTATGTATGGGATTCATTCAAGAATTCAGTATTTCCTATAAAATGCATTTTATATATGCTGCAACATCAGTATTGTCTACTTCGTTTTCTACTAATAGTACATTTTTCCCTTTTAATGATTTTATGTGAAAAAAAAATTAATCAAACCAGTCCATCTTTTCCTTAATGTCATGTTTCATTGCTTTTAGACTTTGAAATTCCTTTCCCCTCTGATATTTAATATTCAACTTTACTTTTTCTAATTCATCAGTGGCTTCATTTTTTTTTAATTTTACTACTATTCCAGTTAGAATTTATTTTACCATGACCTGTTAGGTAAGAATCTAATCATTTTCCTAATCCCCATGAAAAAGCCCAAACATCATGTATTGAATATGATTTTTCTTCTCATAAACTTGAGGTCTTTGATCATATCTTATATTTACACATATAAGCAATTCTTATTTTAAAGCCAATTGTGATAACTAACAGAGTATAACTCATGCCTATGTAACACCCTGTGTGTGCTACAATCCAATACAATGGAATAAACTGCTAGGCACTTAAATAAATGCTTTCTGTTAACAAAATTCTCAGGTATCTTACCTGCTCTGAGATCTAAATATAATAATGAAAATACATATGTCGTTCTCTCATAGTATACTAGGAGACCTTTTAAAGCAAAACACCCCCTCCCTGATTTTCGGATCCCACATTCTTAGTACAGTGTCTGACAAAGAGACTCAACAAGCATTTGCTGAAGTGAGCGCAATTACGCCAAGACTGAAAAACAGTCCCATGAGAAGTAAGATGGTTTAAATGTAAGAAAATGGGAGATTTTTTTCAAGTAACTGGAAGAAGTTAAGCAGTGGCAGAATTTTACAAGAAACACCAAACTACAAAATACAGATTTCATCAACTCACTGTTCACACCCATAACTATGTAAAATATATTGATTTTAAAATAAATCCCCTTTATAGGCTAGATTAGGTTGATTCACACTTTCAATAATGATGAAAATCACTCTGGAAAAATACACTTTAATTCTTATTTCTTATTAACTAATACATAGTAATTCTTCAATCAAAAATCTTATTTCTAATATGACTTGAGAACGTTCCATTTATAAATGGAAATGTGACCCTAATTTTCAAAGTCTGAAGTCTCATGACTACATTCAGTGTTTTTAAAGGAATCTTAATTTCAACTTTGTTAATTAAAATTTGTGAATCAATGGCCTGAGGAAATTTTCACGAGGAATATGTTAAATTCAGTAAGGTATTATTTAGACAACATATATAATTTCCTTTAAGCTAAGTTGTGGAAGGATGAGATACTATTTTATATTGGCCTCAAAATGTGAATTTATCAGAAAAACATTCTCCAAAAAACATCTACTTAGTGAATTCCAAAACAAACGGATATATTTTATCTTTCTTCGTCCAATGTTATTATCATCACATCACTCCTCTCCACCCCACCCTACCCTAGAAAAACTTCTGCCAATTTTTATATCATTCTTATGAGGTAAGGCTACCTCTTAATTATGAATTTAATTTATAATGACTCTTAAACATGTGTGGGCACATTTTTATCTTTTCAGTAAAAACAACAGGTTAGCTAGTAAACAGAGTAACCAGAAAAGGGAAAGGATCCAAGATCCAAGTCTCCCAAGTTTGAAAGTGGATTCCATTGACAGAGAAAATAAGGAGAGTTCACAGGAAGGAACAAAGTTTCATTAAGGTTAGGGGACTCCTATCATTAGCCAAAGTAGGAGGAAACATGAGGAGGCTGACACTCTGAAAACTGAGTATAGAGATGAATGGTCCCCTATAGATGTGACTTAGTTAAGCAGAAGGTGGCATTTTCTTGAAGCAGATCATCTCAGAATGCAATAGAGGCTTTCAAAACGCTACAGCCCTATTGCTTCTCAGCTTTCTGGCTGAGATTGTATGTAGCGGCAATCCTGAGCCACTAAACAGGTCTACTAATTCAAGTTGGCAGGTGTGGCAGGGTGGGGTGAACAGTAGGAGATCACTAACATTCACCAAGAATTAGCCCCATTCTGCATATTTGGAAATTTAGGTTTCAAGTTTATAAGAGACACAAAGAAAATCAAACTGCTAACTGGAGGAGATGTCAGGGTTTAAACACAAATTTCTCTGATTCCAAAGACTATGTATGCTCTTTCCACTGTACCACATTCACAGGATTGTGTCAGAAGAAATCTATAAAGTCCTAGGTAGAAAATTACAAGACATTGAAACCGAGGTGTTTTCATCTCTCCTACCCATTTAAAATAGCAAAATGTGGAAAATAACCATAACTATGGAAAAGAATTAGCTTGTATAGATAGCTTTATAAGAGCAATATTTGGTTCTGAATAATACTTAGGATTCATTGCACTGTGAGATGCAACTCATGTCTAGTGGAATAGACCGAGAGAACACATGGTTGGCAAAGAACAGTAATTCTGTCCTCAAGTTTAATGAAATGATGAATAAGCACAGAAATGGAGAGATCTTGACATTTTAAAAACAAAGAGAAACATTATAAATGGAATTCAGTGATCCCTCCTTGTTTCCCTGATGCTCAACAATTCTTCTCTATACACACTACTCATTCGTACACACACTCACGTACATATACACACTCACACTGGTACTCTGAGGACAAGTCTTGTTTCCTAGGCCTCGTTTCTGAAGTGCCAGGAACAATCCCATGTACTTACCTGCTCAATAAATACTCGCTGAATGGGTGGAAACAAATGATAGAGAAAGTGGAACTATTCAATTCCTATTTAGTTCTATCAAGAATGATCTTCAAATTGAAAAAAGGTACAATAAACATGGTTAAGAGCTATCTGAAAGCTAAGATAGATGGAGAGAACAGGAAAAGTACCTGGCAGTCTTAAATGAATGATTTCAATTCTTCGGTCCCATACAAATTCTAATTCAAAATTCTCTCATAAAGTATAGAGATATGATCACTGGGTATGCCAGAAAACTGAGACTGGAAAATAAATCCTGATTCTCAAAGAGTACAGGATAGCAATGACAGAAAATAGAGACACTCATATAATCCCTAGCAAAGTTTTAGAATACATTTTTTAAAAATAATTACTTAATAGATGATTTGTGAGCTCTTATGAAAGGAAGCACTTGATCATCAAGACCTATTGTGAGCTCGTTAAGAATTCTTCATTAAGAAGATTTTAATAATCTTCTCTTAGAATTACTAAGTTGAAAAATTAAAGACACACTAAAGCTATTAACAGTAATGTCAACACTCATTGAACACTGACTTTACTCAATATTTTAATTGAGTATTACCTCATTTAATCCTTACAATAACCCTGAGGGAAAACATTATTACTGCCATTTTAAAAATGAGGAAACTGAGTCATATAGAAATAAAGCAACTTACCCAAAATCATGGAGTTAGTCAACTGTCAAGGATTCAGACCCAGGACACTCTTCTTCCAAAGGCTTTGTTCTTACAATCACTGTGTATGCTGCTTCATATAAAATACCTGGGAAATATCTGATAAAAGTCTCTCATGGAATTCTTGTGGAAATGAAAGGACACAGTGGGCTGGATTATCTTTTAACTAGACAGTTTGAAAGCTGGCTGAACATTTGCCAAGATGGGTGGTAAGACAGAAAGAAATAAAAAGGAAAGGAAAAAGATAGAAAATTTGTCCACTGATAAATGGTTTTTTCAATGTGATCAATCCTAATAAATATATTGTACATCATGTCCATTTCACACATGCTTATATAAAAATATTTCAATGGAACAATATTTACTCTGTATATAATGCAAAACAATATTTTCCATTTTATACAGTTCTATTTCTTTTTTTCAAATGCTAATTGTAACTCACTAAATTGACTTCATGGCTGATACTGGGTAGCATCCTGCAGTTGAAAGAACACTATTCTAGAGAATACCTGCAAGGATGCACAATGAAGTATTAATAGAGGCTATAATGAATGTCATTTGGAACTTCCTTCTTGCTTTTCTAAATTAAAAAAAAAATTCTAGGATGAACAAAGGAGAATTAGAAGAATAGTTTTATCTTTATAAAAAATAAAAAGTGCTGAAGGGACAGTAACTATAGAGACAATAATTAACAGGAATTCATATGAAAAATATCAAGGTACTCTAATGGACTTCAAACTTAAAATGGACAACAATATGCTTTATGTGCCAAAAGAGCTAATATAATCTTAGGATTAAAACACACACACACACACACGCACATCTAAAACAAGGCAGGTGAGAGCTCTACTATCCTTTGCATATTCAGAGCCTATCTAGAAACTTGTGTTCGCTTCCGCATATCACACGTCCATTGAAGAATATCCAGAGGAGAAACAGGATAATAAAGTCTGGAAATTTTATAATATGAAGAACAGTCAAAAGAACAAAGGATCTTTAATCTGATGTCTCTTTTCAAATATCTGAAGAGCTTTTATATAAATAACAGTCACAGATCAGAGTTAAGATCTAATAAACACAAGTCATGAAAGAAGTAAATATGGGTAGATTTTAGCCTCAGATAAAAAGTAATTCTGACACTACTTAGCAAGAGAATTCACTGCCTCCAAGAGAAACAGTGGACAATGTTTACAAGATTTCCCACAACAATCTGACCCCTCATTTCATGAAATGAATTTGAATTTTTCAGTACCTTCAGACTAGTAATGTCCAGTTCCCAGATCTCTGTCCTGCCCTAGACAGATCTTTTCTTATTGTAGCTAAGTTAAAAGAACTAGCTACCTTCAGAGGGTAAGCAAGTCTTGCTTGTGGCAAGACATAGGTAAGACATAGGAGTCTTAGCATGCATATTGCTCTATACTGTTTTTTTCCCCTCACATAATAAATCCTAAACTGCTTCAACATTTTATATTGCTACATAGTATTCCATTTTATAGAGGTTCATGTTCCTTTAACTAGTCCCTAATGGACAGTGATTCAGAATGTTTCAAACCTTTGCTGTTACAATGCTGTAACAAATAACCTTATAAATACATCATGCTACATGTATACCTGTAGAAATACAAATGCTGTATTACAGGAGATATGTATTGGTAACTTGCCTAAATACTAACAAATTGCTCTCCAAAAAACCCTAACATTTTAAACCCCCACCAGCAATACATGAGGGTCTCTGATTTCCCTCAGCTTTAATAATGCAACAAATTCCAGTGTTTTAATGTGAAAAGCTTATATTTGTAGATAGGATATATAAACCATAAAAAGAAGTTCTAATAGGTCTTGCACTCATTAAACTAAGAGAGTGGACAATATATGAAAAGCACCATTGGGAATTATGACTTCACCAAAGTGCTGGGGGAAGAAAATGAAGCAAATTATAGCTGTAACATTAACATAAAGCAGCAGTATATTTAATGATGGATACACAGATGTCCTGTATATGAAACCCAATTTCCCTTAATAAAACCCCTCAAGGTTGCTGGAAGGGAGTTGGGTAGAGGAATGGGCTAAATGGCTGACAGGCATCAAGGAGGGCATGTGTTGGGATGAGCACTATGTGTTATATGTAAGTGATAAATCACTAAATTCTACTCCTGAAACAATTTTTATACTATGTGTTAAAACTTGGATTTAAATAAAATTAAAAAAAAAAAAACTCTCAAACCCAAATTCTGTTATGGTTGATACTGAAGGCAAGTCCGTACATGGATGCGGTCACTTAGGCCGTAAGCACAACTAAGATTCAATTTTTTCATTGGAAGACCTGATTATGCTTGACATACCATGCTGCTAGGTCACTAAAGACACATGGTAGAAAACCAGAAATACTCTATCCTTCCTTGATCCTTTCCTTAATAGCATAAATGAAACAAGACTACCAACGAGTATGATACAACTTCAATGCACTGTGGCAACCAGTAGTGGTCACTAAATCCATTTTTTCTTTGCTTCATAGTAACAGAGTTTTAGGAGAATGAGTGGCCCCGTATATAGCCTGAGCTTCGTAGCTTTCCTTGGAGCTCTGTGTAGCCATGTGACAATTTGCAATGGAGTACGAAAATCTGAGGCTACTTTCTTAAAAGAAACTGCCTTCTCCCCTTCTGCTCTTTTCTTTGTTTCTCAAACAGGAATACAGACACAGTAGTGATCCAGATTTAACCCTGCCGACAAGAACAATCTCCTACAAGCCTGCAGAACAGTAACATGAAATGAATATGGGACTGGTAACTTTGTGAAGCTAACCACTTTGACAGCCTGGACTACCCTACCACTGTTACAAGAAGGAGAAATAAGCTTCTATCTTCTTTAAGCCAATGTAAACGTTGGGTGTCGTTGTTATAATATCTTTGTCTCTACAAATACACACATAAACAGACACACAAACATGTGCATATATTCGCACTTAAGACTGGACAGTGAGAAATTAAGGTAAAAAGAAAAACTGTTTGTTTAGGCATCAGGGTGTAAGAACACAACTAAGAAATAAAGACAATTACAGGGGCACCTGAGTGGCTCAGTCGGTTGAACGTGTGACTCCTGATTTGGGCTCAGGTCATGATCTCACAATTATGAGATCAAGCCCTGTATTGGGCTCTGTGCAGACAGAACAGTGCCTTCTTGGGATTCCTTCTCTCTCCCTCTCTCTCCCTCTTTCTCCCTCTCCTTCTCTCCCATCTCTTTCCCTGCCCCTCCCCCACTCGTGCATGCACACTCTGTCTTAAAATAAACTTAGAGAAAAAGGAAATAAAGATGATTACAAATAAACAGAAGTATTAGAGAATTAAACAAAAAGAGGACTGATATCGGAAACACCTTTTCTATGATCATAAAATTGATATAATACTGTAAAGCATTAGAAGAAAAAAATACATTATACTTCGAACACTTGTTTTTTATTCAAATGATTACTCCTCACAGCAGAAAAGCACAGTAATTCAAATACAATTAACAACTGGATTTACAAACATTTAAATTCATTTAAACTTTCAGTGGATTATATAACAAATGTGGATCTTAGCTTGATTAAATAGTGACAAGACTTTATGAGAAAAGATGCTGAAGTGCATTCAGTAAATATTATTGAATATGTACTAGACAGAACTGTTGAGTATGGGGATATCAAGGTAAATAAAACAGGATTTTTCCCATTAAAGCAGCAAATTTCGTTAATTGTGTTGATATATAACGATAAAACTTTTTCTGTTCGATTGCGTCAAAATTACTTTTTTCAATATCAATTACTTGGTTATTTTTTTAAGGAAAACATACACATAGAATATACATATGTATTAATCTCTTTAAACTTTTTTTTTAATGTTTTATTTATTTCTAGGAGAGAGAGAGAAGGACAGTGTGAGCAGGGGAGGGTCAGAGAGAGAGGGAGTCACAGGCTGAAACAGGCTCCAGGCTCTGAGCTGGCAGTCAGCACAGAGCCCAACGCGGGGCTCGAACCCACGAACCGCGAGATCACGACCTAAGCGAAAGTCAGACGCTTAACCGACTAAGCCACCCAGGCGTCCCTGTATCAATCTCTTTAATACAGGATCCTTCAAGAAAAAGTCTTCATTGTATATAAAAATAACTTTCAAAAAAATTATTTTGAACTATAATAAAATTCATATTACATATACTTTAAAATTCTCAATGGCTTTCCATCATTAAAGTATTGCTCCTGAAGATATCAAAGATTCTCAGGCCTATTTATATAAACCAACTGCTCAAAAAAGAATGTAAAATGCTTAAAATTACAGTATGGTCACTAACTACTTCCTTTCTATTCTATATTATTTATTACAGAAAATATTGGCAAACACTTTGAAATTTAATTTAGTACCTGAAAAGTGAATCATAATGGAATATCTTAAAGTGTTATCTACTTGAAAATGACAAATATTTAGTTCAATTAAAATTAAGGTATATATTAGTATAACTTAACATTCACTTGGAATTTTGTCAAATGAATCATTTCTTTAAGTCACTTTAATGTATCAAAATCCTGGCAAAACTATTATTTTAGACAAATTCTGTCACATGAAAATATAACTGTAAAAATTTTATTCATTTTTAAAAGTTGTTGAATCTTACAAACCACCCTACCACTGTTATGTGGAGGAGAAATAAGCTTTTATCTTTAAGACAATGTCAATAAATGGTTTACTGATGAAATGACATCCCCCCCTCCTAAAAAGTGCCAGAAATTACAATTAGTAAATATAAAAAAACTAGCATAAAATTACATACAAAAAGTGAATCTAAGAACAGACTTTAAAATGATCATTTTAGAGTTCAATTTACAAAGTTTTTACACTATAAAACTTATTACTGTTTAACTTATTTCTTAACATAAAAAATCCTATGCAGAATCATACTAGCTTATCTGACCACCCTTCAACTTGACTCTTAGTCTTCCCATAAAGCTTGACTATAAAGGTCGTGTAGTTGATATTTTTCATTATTTTATCCTTTTCTCTCAGTGTTCCAACATTCTTACAGTTCCCAGCAAATGGGAGGCTTTTTACATAGTAGGACAAAAGTATACACAACAGAGATAGTTGAGAACCATAAGCATTCCTGCTGATTCTTCCCCATAGGAGATAATGTGCTGTAATGCAGATTTTGCTTGACTCTCTGCAGGATCTCACAAGATCTGCAAATCCCTCCCAGCAGACCCAGCAACAAAACTATATTTTCCTGTCTCCTCTATACAATGGTTTGTTTTACATAGCATTCTTTTAAAGAAGGTGATTCACTGTGCACAAGTTATCAGAGGCTGAGCAATTACTTTACTTTTAAACTCCGCATGTTCCCATGGCTAATTAAAGCCCAGAGATACATAGACTGTTCACAAGTAGCTTTGTAATGATATGAGAAAACACTGGCAATGAAGCAAATAGGATTATTGGATGGTCATATATTTTTTAACTACACTCTAGTAGCACCTCTGCATTATAAACCAATCAGCTACTTAAAAAGAAAACAAAAAAAGCCTTAATTTTATAAGACCCTATTCTAATTCTGTAATATGACTGTAGCTTATTTCAGCTACCTTCATTGTGTGTTAATACTGGTCCTAAATGGGGTCTATTGCCTTCTCTTACTTTCACTTTAAGAATATACTGCGGGAGCTGCTATCTCAATTCAGAGATGCTTGTACTAACACTTTTTTTTTTTTACCAACACTGACCTAATTCTCTAAACTATCTAGACTTAATCAGTTTTGAATCCAGATTCATCTCTATTTTTCAGAGCACCCGACATTTTATATGCAGGTATCTACAAAATTGAAGATTTTTCCATTTCATCTTTAGCAAACCCTTCATTAGTTTTCACAATACCTTCATACTTTTGTTCCCAAAGAAATCATTTTTAGAACTCCATGGTATCCTCAATAAATGTGTTAAGTATTTAGAGAATTGCTCTATTACTAAATTAACTTAAAAAAATCATAGGATATCTTCCAATTTCATAGATTTTTGAAAAAAATGGTTATATATTCTGATTTGATTTCTGTTGAGAAAGATAGTGGCTGCATTGTTTTATTCAATTATTCATTAAAGCTGTCTTTGCATTGAGTTCTGGAGGATTTTGCAAAAGCCAAAGGATACATGCTCTAATAATAACCTATCCTTTATGGAAATAAGGCAGAAATATTTAAGGAGAAAATATTTTAAAACAAAAATTAGCTTATGTGTAAACTAATTTTTTTTCTCATGCCTTCTAAGTAAAGCAATGGTATTAAATAGAGTATGAAAATTAGAGATATTTTTTCAACAAAAACCTGAGAAAGAATAAATCATATCTCATTACATGACAAAATCTTAAAAAAATCTAAGTGGAATACAAACGTAAAATACACACTTTATTATTACCACCTCAAGTTACTACTTTAATAAGATGTGAAATTCATACCATTTAATGCCAGATAAGCTATTTATTCTTTAAGATAATTCTACCATATAGTAACTAGAAGAACAAGAAACTCACACATACATACATACACACACACACACACACATACACACACAGAGTACTGTCTTAGAAGTTCTGCAAATTATATAAAAGAACTGTAGTAAAATAAGCCTAATATTATCAAAGAGCATCTTGTTAATTAAAAATGTAGACCTTGGTTTATTATTATATTTTGTGACTACTTCCAGAAATAATTTCAACATTTAATTAAATTTCATTTCACAAACTTATTTTTAAAATAAATTACAAGTCTGAGGAAAGTAATATTGAGGAAAATTTCCCAAGAAATATACATTATGTTGAATAGAAATGTACTTTTGCATAGAGCAGTAGTATTTTTTTTCCAATATAAATGAAAAGATCTTAAACTAGGGGAAAACCCACATAGCCTTATCAAGGAATCTAAAGACCTAGCATTTTATTCCATAGTCTAGTCCATAACACTATCTATCTTTTCCTACAAAGTGACAAATTTTATTGAAAAGAATATAATTTTAAGCTCAGATATGCCCCATATAGCCAACAGAATGTTTATAATACAGTACTAACAAACTGTTGTTGTACTCTTGAAATCAATAAAAAGTAAATTATACATAAAAAAATCAATACTTAATTCATGCAGCCATCAGTATTAATATTGGTGTAAAACACTATTTTACATACAACTGAGGTAAAATGCTTCATACTAGAAAAAAATTTAAACTGTACAGTGCATAAGTAGTACTTCATTCCTTATATTCTATTAAGCATCTTTATATGTATTCTCAAAGTATATTTATAGCTCTCAAGTTGCATTAAGGATCTCCTGTTGAGGTTCATGGTAACTTAAAGAAAAGAGCATATATACTTTATTTATGTACAATCACAATACATCAATCACAGACAAAATGAAGCTGTCATACCAGTAGCAGAAAACAAGGAGTTTATCAGATTACAAAACACAAGGAGGGGAAAAAATCCTAGAAATTAGCTACCACGTAACTGGGGGGAATGAAAGAAGGAAGGAAGTATCTAATCTTAAGAAGAGTTTTATCAATAAGCTTACCCAACTGAAGAGGAAAGCCTCAAAAAAAAAACTTGCATTAATTTAAGATTTAATATTTATGCAAACAACTTAAATGTCCAACAACAGAGAAATAGATTTATTACGGCCAAGTCAGATAACAGATCATGTAGTAACCAATAATTATATTTATAAGGTTTAAAATAATATTTGGAATACTCTGGCTATATAATATACTCTCTATATATTATAATATACTCCCTCTATAAAATATATATTATGTTGAAGAAGCAGAATGTTAAAATTTCTGGTATGACCTCAAAAATGTAAAGAAAAAAATAAAATAGAAAAAGAATCAAAAGAAAAAAATGCAGAGATTTTAGGAGAGTATCTCTGGGTAGTAACTAATAGGTGATTTTTTTTTCGATTTCTGTATATATTTCTAGGCTTTCTGAATGTTTTGAATGTTCTGCAATAACTGTATTATTTTGATCACAGAAATCATTAGAAAAAGTATTTATAAACATAGAATGTTTTTCAAAAAAAGTCTCTGAAAGTAAATTTGAAATTAATGTAAAAAATCAGATTAACACTCTGTTTTTAAACAGTTTTATATTGACCCTTGAACAACATGAGGGATTTAAGGATACTGATCTCCATACACTCAAATACCTTGAAAATCTACATATAACTTTTGACTCTCCAAAAGCTTAATTACTAATAGCCTACTGTTAACCAGAAGCCTAACCTATACCATAAACCGTTGATTAACATATACTTTGTATATGTATTATATACTATATTCTTAAAGATAGCCAAAGAAAAAGATGTCATTAAGAAAATCATAAGAGAAAATACATTCACTGTACAGTACTATAAAAAAAAATCTGTGCATAAATGGACCTGTGCAGTTCAAACCCATGTTGTCCAAGGTCAACTGTACTTTGCTTTCAGAAAATTACACAATAAGTAAACAAGTCTTAAATATAGGCTCTAGATCACTGGGATCTTTCTATTCAAACTTCAAGCAGGAATAAATGCTAAATGTTTCTATTTTCCTCACAGTTTTTATGCATGAACATAAAAGCTAACCAAACACAACGGATCTCTGAATTCTTTCTCTTCCTGATCCAAGAGGAAAAAACAGAGCTTATATGATATGCAGAAGGAAAAAAAACAAAAACAAAAACAGAAATAGTTCTAAGTCTGAAACCAGACTTATGTTGTATAGTCTATATGTTCTATATGTTATATAGAAACCAGACTTCTATATCTTGATTCCAGATGACATGACTCTTAATATACTCTAATATATCCCCTTATCTATTGGGGATTATGTATAGTTGTTATTGGGGGAAGAGAAGGAGAACTGTTTTGGTGTTTTTTGTGGGTTGCTTTTTTTGTTTGTTTGATTGGGTTTTTTTGCTTTTTCATTCTGCGTTAGCAGCATGCATTTATGTTTCTATAAAGTCAAATCTCTGTAATTCAGTTTGCATTTTTAATCTTAGTAATGTTGCCAGTATCCCATTAACATGTTAAGGCAACTTTCCAAAAAATTAAATAATTTTTTCACATCACTTCATAATTACAGAGCACATACAATATAACATGCAGGTGGGTTTTGAAAACATAAGCAAAAGACAAGATTGCTGTCATTAGGAACTCTAATACCACTTGGTAAGGCTTCAGTTGAATATCATTTCAAAGACTGCATCTAAGTGAAGAAACTATCTTTGAAGCTTACAGTGGTACACTTCATTTGAGGATCCTAAAGTGCTTTAAAAATCAGCATTTTTAATTCCCATTTTGAGGGTGAGGCACTCAATGATTCTATAACTGGGCTAACATTATGGAATTAATCCAGCAGAGACACCAAGAATTCCAAAGAAGCATTCTTCCAATTCACTGTCCACTACATGTTCTTCACATGCTAACCTCATTTAACACTAACACTGAGAAAGCCAACTAAAGAAATAGCCCTCATTTTCATTTTCCTCTTGCCCACTATCCTCAAACTTGACATACCATCCATTTTAACATACAGTGGCCTCTGAGCATCTCTCTTACCATAGGTATCTAGTCCTTCATATCATCCAGTTCTCACCTAGGCCTTTTCTCCCCAAGCAGTACTACAGATTCTGGATGACTGTCTCCTATACCTTTTGGGCTTCATTGACCCATGAAGTTTTTTAAAAAGCCAAACAAAAAAATATGAGAGCATTAATACAGAGTTACCAAGTTTTTTCGGTCAATAAAGTTACTCATAAGAGTAGGATACAATTACAAAATTTTAAAAAATGGTGGAAAAACTTACTACATAATTCTTACTTAATTTCTCATTTTGTCAAGGAACAGTGGGAATTTTCTAAAAACCTTGGGAACCGTTCCTCTGGACCATCTGCTTTCCCTCCAACCCCTCCCCCACTCTCTTGCCCCTTCCCTCAGGTTTCCCTCTGCCCTGGAAGAATGCTGACTTGTTACTCTAATATTTAGAGTCCCCAAAAACATAACAGAGACATGAAAAAAATATATTAATTAAATTAGGATCAATCCTGAGCAGCTTAGTAGCTCTGCAAGAATAATGCAAAATAATGAATGAAAGTACATTGAGTGCATCTGCACATTCTAATGAAAAAAAATGGGAAAGCCATTACTTATAATAGTGTTGTTTTTTCTTAACACCAATACATGGATTTGGATAGCAGCAGAAACCTGGATTGTGAGCCAGAACACTAATTTCTAGTCCCAAATTGGTCTCATTTGAATCAAACCTATGTGAGTCTGAGCAGATCATTTAATATGTCTTTACAAAATGAAAAGGGCTAAACTAGATGATCCCTTACAGTAACTTGTACTCTAAGAATATAAGTATAATGTTCTTTACAGAATAAAACAAATATAAAACTAGCATTGACTTTTTTTTAACTTGGTTCCATACTGGACACAGAGTCAAACCCGGGGGCTTAAACTCACGACCCTGAAATCAAGAGTCAGACACTAAACTGACTGAGCCACCCAGGTGCCCAAGTGATGATATTTATATCCCAACATTTGTGTTTATTAGTTTTATATAATTATATATTTCAAAGAATGATATAATGTGGCTTCTAATGAAGGACACATCAAATAAGGCTGTTACAACAAAAGTTGATGTTCTTAAAATACTACCCTTTTTTCAAGTGTTCTAATCTCATTTTTTACATTCACATATTCAGTATAAACAGAAGAAACAAAAAGTGTGCTGAAAACAGAGTAAACATAATAAACTTTTGAAAAAGCAAATCCTAAAATATGTTATTAGGTACTACTATCTAATAATATCATAAGCAAAATATCATCTCTCCAATCTATGTAATAAAATTAGTATTTCAGATAAAACCATAGTTTTGTGAATTTTTTAAAAATAACCAGACAAAACACTATTTTACCTTTTAGAAATTATTTTCTCACACCTCCAATTACAGCACAAGCTCTGTGGAGGGAAAATCAGAATATTCTTGGTTTTTTTCAGCAAAAAATAGTTCACAGTGGTTACCGAATTTAGCTGAACTGAATTCCAGGTCCAAATGGTCTCTACTTCTATACAATCATTATAAAAATCCCTCATTTCCTAGATCTGTGCACAAACCATGTTTTAGGCCATATATCCCAGTACTCATTTTGAGAAAAAAACATGGCCAAACTGATTTAATCTTTCCATATCTCTATTTTTCCCCAGCCTTCCTACGGTGCAGTATAACTTGGTGACAATAAGGTGACCAAAAGGTGAACATGGGCTCAGTAGATGGCATTCCTGAGACCTACATGTGACCTATTTATCATTTCAACTCCAATTCTGTTATTAACCATCACTCTTTCCTGTTAGCTCTACCTCGAACATCTTTTACTCTCAAGCTTCCCACTTCTTACTCACAAATTTCTTATCTATTTTAAGTGTCTTTGAGAATTGCATATAAACAAACTTCCCTTGTATGACCCTAGGATTCTTAGTCTTTCTCATTCTTGCCCTTTCCTTCCTGCTTTCCCACTTATCCATCCATCCCCCCANTGCAAAAAAAAAAAAAAAAAACCCACCTCAGACACTTTCCCACAAAGGAAATTTTTATTTCCTATCAAAAAATCTTTTTAGCTTCAATATACCAACTTTGCTTAAGTAGTAGAAGGCTATGAAATAACAAGATGAAGTTGTATTTTCAACCACTAACACTATCTGATGTTAGCCTAGGGATCCTCTGTGTGCCTGGCAAGGCTAAGTATAGAGTACACACACGAGGTTATAATCTGCTTGTGAAAGTACAGTATCTTCACATAGGAAGTGGGAGGGGTTGTGGAATGCAGTAGTAGCTCTGGCTTGGCCTGCTATGTCTGTTATAGCACATTATAGGGCACTTAGCTTTTGTTATGAAGATAAACTCACTTAATAAGTTTAGTAAGCATACTCTGTGCACTGTAACAATAGACAAATAAGGAAGCAAATATTAAAAGACATCATCTCTGCCCATGTAGCAAACAGAACATGAGGATAAAAGGAAGATGCACTGAAATCTGTTTTAATAAAGGCAGCCATATATACAAAAGGGTCACAGGACCACAGTGGAGGGAATGTGACTGGTTCTAGGGATGGAGGTATGGCCATGTACCAAAATATTTCAACTGGCTATTGCTGGATATATAGGCATCAATCATCTAGTGAAAGAAGAAAATCATTCCAGACAGAGTATCCACACAAAACACAAGTGCGAATGAAACAATGCCAACACATCCCCCAAGTGCATTGGACACGCTTCATCATCCTTCATCATCTTCAGGCAAGAGTGCCCTGTTTTCCCCACACACGTAAGCATGGGGTAGGAGTGGAGGAATTAAATAAAAAACTAGGTTTAGGATAAGGGGCAAGGGGTGAAAGTGGAATCTATAATGGAGGCCAGATTACATGGGCCTTGTTCATTGGGCTTAGTTTCATCCAAAGGCAGTAAGGAGATGTCAGAGACTTTTAACCAGAGGAGTGACAGTATTATCAGACAATTGGATATCAGACAACTGTTGATAGATGGTGACTTGTAAAATGCCCCCAGTCTTTCACCCAAAGAAAGCCCCCTCACTAACCTCAATAAAGACTTTTCTTTGGGAAAGAAAAGCTCCTTCCTTGGGGCTTGACAAGGAACAAGGAAAATGGTTTCAACCTAGACCATATCTGATCTCACCAGGTCCTCTTCTCCAAGACTGTTGAAGAATGAGAAAATGGAGAAAAGGGAAGAAGGAAAAAAGGAGAACTAACGTTTATAAAGTATTAGGTATCAGGCAAGGTACTAAGTGCTTCACATACATTATTATCAAATTTAATTCAAAAAAACCTTCTGAGGTAGGTAAAAATCATTCCTATTTTAGAGAAGCTAACCAAGTTGCCAAGTATCACAGAGTAGTAGCATATGGGAGTGAAAAACAGGAATTATAGCCCAAACACGACTAACTCCAAAGATATTCATTTATGTAAGTATAAGGTAGTTTTCCCCCATGCCATCTTAATTTATTCTTACAACAAACATTATCCAGTGGACTATTATTAGTATCACTATATAAACAGAAGAAATTAAAATTCTGAAAGGTGGTCATACATATAATAAGTGGGTTGAGGAGAAGATGAGGTGTAAGAGAAAGACAAGGCAGGTGTCCTAGAAAGGTGCATTAACTACATAAAAAAAGTGAGCTACTGAAATACAGATACCAAACTGACAGGACTTTTCCTTAATTCTTCCTCCAATATCCTTAGCATTGCATTAATGAACAATATTTTATTGGTTTCAATGCTATTTGTGTTTTTATATTAAAGTGAAAGAATAGCTATGCAGATAAAATATGTACTGTGAAAATGGGTAAGGATTTCTTTTTCACCACCCCCAAAAATATGTAAACCAAAAAGAAGACACGAGAAACAGCAATTCTTTAATCAGAAACAGAGATGCGTATAATGGCAGTCCTTCTTTATCAAACATTAATTTATAGGTTTTATAACTACTTTGTCCTGAATGCATTGTGCTTTTTTTTTATCATAAAAATGCTTAGAGGAGTTCAAATTGGATAAATACTAAGACAATGTCTAGATTATAATACAAACACATTAAGCCTCTATTATGTAGCTTTCTGCTTGCTTTAGAATTGAATTGAATGATATGAAAAATCACACAATTAGATTTTTATATTTGATACTGAACAAATAAGAGAATAGCTGCTTTTTTATAGATATATACCAGGCAGCAATGAAGTCAAGAACAACTTTTCCATTCAAGGGAAGAACTGGTGATGATGAGTCACTTGAATCTCACCAATGTCGCCATCTCTAATATTGACAATAAATTAAACCCTCAGCACTAGCAGAATCCACACCAACATTCCCAAATTGAGGTTGATACAGAGGTTAGAGACTGTTGTCAACATATCATATCATCCTTGGTAAAAATAAAAACTAAGCCACCCTTTCTTTCCATACATACATAGTATCAGGTTTTTGGGGGTTTTTTTACTAATTTAAGAAATTTTCAACATTTAATAACCATTAAAATAGGGGGTTTTTTTCATTCTGAGTGAAATTAAAGATTTGAGAAAATTACATCATTTCCACTGGTGGAACACAGTAAAATATATTAGAAAGATGACCATGCTCACTGTCTGTCTTGTTCTTTCTATGTACCCAACTAAAAATTAGTAAAGCATGTGGAAAGTATATATATGAACATATATGTACATTTATATTTTTGCTTTAACCTTGGAAAATTGATAATGAAAATGACAATAACCTGAACCTAATGTTTAAGTATCATTACAGTAACAATATTATGACATACATTCAGATAACAAAGCAAAAACAGGGAAGACAGACGGGAATTCTTTGCTTTATTCTGATAATCTAAAAACAATGGGGAAGGACTAATGATAAAGCAGCTACTACTACACAGTACAAAATTTCAATAATATCTCCAAAACTCCAAAAAGATTCTAATTTACTATCTGAAGACAGACAGAAGACAGCTTATTTTATATATTCAAAAGCACAAACTATCACAAGCTGAAAATATTTTTAAAGCTATTAAGATATATGTAAACTGGACTTTAACAGTACATTTATACTATTCATATGGTAATATGTGACACTAAAACTCTAGATCATGATTTCAAGTAAATACTTCTGAAGAATTTCTGAGGCCCTAGTGATAGAGTAATTATCCTCACAAAATGTTGGTTAAACAAGGTAGGTGAATAACCTGATAAAGTAGTTGTAAACATTAACACTTATAAAATCAAATGTGGCACAATGTCAATTAATAGTGTTTTTGATAATGCTACAATGTTATTTCCCTCCAGCTCTGGGTTCCACAGGAAAATACAAAGCTGGTTCAGCACTTAAGACCTTCAACAAGACCCCTCTTTCTATGCATTCTCCTATTTTTACTTTTAAGTTTTGTCTGGTCTATTCCAGTACATGAATAAGGATTTGTCATGAAGACACACTGATATCACATGGTATCACCTCATCCCCATCTTCAGGCATATGAATGTCTAACCTTTCAAAACACAAGTTTTAGAACACAAACTTGATATTAAGCCTTTAAAAACTTTCACAAATGGCTTTATCTATATCATGATTTATGACTATTTTAACTATTTAAAGCTCTCCTGATATATAATTATAATATTTCATCTTTCTCTTCATGGTCCCAAATATGAAATGATCTACCATGTACTTAAAAATATCTCAAAAATTAGAAAGAAGTGAATAATTCCTTAACTAAGTTAAATATCTCTGATTCTTTTAGTATCTCTTTTAGCAGTGTGCTCTGAGAGGGAACTTTGTGGTGATGGAATAATTTGATTGTGGTGGCTTGAATATACACTTGAGATAAAATGACATAAAATTATGCACACATATTGGGGTACCTAGATAGTTCAGTCAACTGAGCATCTGACTCTTATTTCAGCTCAGGTCATGACCTCAGAGTTGTGGGATTAACCCCTACATTGAGCTTTGTGAGAGTGTGGAGCCTGCTTAAGATACCTTCTCCCTCTCCCTCTGCCCCTCCCCCCTCTCACTTGCTTACTCTCTCTTCAAATAAATAAATAAATAAATATTTTTAAAAACTATACACACGGGGCGCCTGGGTGGCTTAGTCGGTTAAGCGTCCGACTTTTGCTTAGGTCATGATCTCGAGGTTNTCCTAGAAATAAATAAAAAATATTTAAAAAAAAAAAAAAAAACTATACACACATGTTATGCCAAAATCTATTTCCTGGTTTTAACTGAACTGGTTTTAACACATATGTTATCAATGGGGAAAACCATAAAGAGAACATAGAACCACTCTGTACTATCTTTGCATTTTCCTATGAATCTACAGTTTCAAAATAAAAAGTAAAAAAAGGAAGGGAAGCATCTCACAGAAATCATAATACCTCAATGCCAGGAATATAGGAGAAAAATAGAAAGAGTAAGAAGGAAATTATTCCTGCAAATCTAAGATATCAATGTGAGTAAACACCAGGAAAGCATGTAACCAAAGCAGATGGATAATGGCAATAATCTGAATATTTTGATAGTACATAATAATCTTAATGGGACTAAACATGATGTGAATATAACAACCAAATTATCTATCTGTCAACTTATATTCTTTCCCGGGGTCTGAAAATATCCTAGAGACCTACTATAAGCAAGAAATTCTTTCAAAACCTTGAATTTTATTTTAAAAATCACATATTTTGCAGTGATGTCATATTCACATTCATTTATGTTTTTAAATATTTAATTTACCAGTTAAATTACTTAACTACTGTGAAAACTAATAAAGGGAAACTTCATTTCGAATGAAGCCCTGAAGCGAGAGTTCTGATGTAAAACTTTCCATCAAAGCTTACTTCACATTCCTGGGCATAAAGAAGTTCACTTTACTAAGCCAGCAGGAAGAAGGAAGATTTCCAGCTTGCCCAGCAACAGAAGAACAAATGATAAACTGCCACAACTCAGCCAATAAGAAAACCATTGTCACCCTGAACTCTCACTTTCCTTCAACAGACTTTTGTTCAAATCATTCCCTCCCCAACTTCTTCCACTTTCTCTATCAAGTAACTATGGTTTGTCTATGGCTTGTCATTGCTTTTATGTTCCAAACTGTAATGCCTCTGCTATTCTCAAATAAATTCATTTTGCTGGTAAAGTAACTGGATATTTTATTTTTAAGGTTAACACTACTTCCTCAAAAAAATAAATAAATAAAAAACCTTTAGTAAATCTGACATTCATAGAAGATGGCCATGTTTATCTGCGGCTTGGAACCCTCCAAAATAACTCTGAGTACCCCAATTGGATAATCATCATTTTATTTTCCAATTACCAGGTGGTGATTTACAAATGGTTCTGGCTGGCCTAGTCTGAAATTGCCATTAGACCCTTGTTGACTAAGCTATCTTCAGGAAAATTCTTAGAAGAAGAATAACTGCTAGCAATCCATCATTTCAGCTATGACTTCCTAAAAAAGGGCTTATCCTAGGAACCATGTACCTCTTGCATGCAGAGCCTTCCCAAGAAAGCATCACTTATACATGGTCTCATTTCAACAAGAGGCAGTAAACCCTTAAGGCATTTTCACAAACATACACACCTAAGAGTAGGCTTCCTGCATAATTAGCTTAAAAATACCTGGTTCATATTTTAAAGTTTTCTGGGAATTTAGCAAAATTAGAGAAATGATCCAAAACTACAAGTCTTGTTTAGTCATTCCCAATCAGATTCACATCACTTGAGAAGGTCAAATAAAGGAAACTTTTATCACCTAAATATAAATACAAATCTCAAGCTGACTCTATGACCAGTATTTCAAAAAAGTGTTAACAGTACACCAGAAGGTATTTACTTTGGTTTGAACACACTCTAAGAGTTCTGAAGTCTAGCAGGAAATATGTTTCTGGTTTAGTTAAGGAGAAAGAAAACCTGAAATGTCCCCTCTGAGAGCTAAGCTATAAGTGCTTCCTTTTTTTCCCCAAATTTTTATTTAAGTTCTCATTTGTTAACATACCGTGCAATATTGGTTTCAGGATTAGCATTCAATGATTCCTCAGTTATAGACAACACCCAAGGCTCATCCTACCAAGTGTATAAGTGCTTCTTAAAACCAGGAGACACCCAAAAAGTTGTTAAATCACTGAGTAATGTGTTAAATTGAAAATTAAAACAAAACAAAAAAACTACTACTTACATAGAGAATATGGTTTGTTTAAAAGTCTTTCTACTTTGAGCAAACCATGAGAGACTCTTGAATGATAACAAAAACTGAGGACTGATAGATGTGGGGGGTAGGGGGGATGGGCATGGAGGAGGGCACTTGTGGGGATGAGCACTGAGTGTTATGTGGAAACTAATTTGACAATAAACTATCAGAAAAAAAGAAAAAAAAGGAAAAAAAGTGTTTCTACTTTGTGTTTTTTCTCCAGTTTCTAAGTGTAAAAAGATAAACAGATCCAAAGTACATTTAAGAATGCATTATTTGAGGTTATTTTATCACCAATGATAATTGGATGCAAGGCATAGGAATAAGACATCACAGCTCATGCAGAGTTATAATTTTACCAGTAAATAAGGCTGGACCAATATAATAAAGTCCTAAAACTGAAGAAGTTAAAGAATAATTTTATATACTAAGGTTTTAAAAAAGCAAAAAGCCATCACTAATGTAGAAAACATTCATAGGTGGTACTATATACAATGGAAAAGTCAAAAGTATAGATTTTTCATTATCTGTTTTTAAAGGATTTGTAAGTGTTCTAAAATTTTTCATGACTGAATATCTAAAAATAAAAAATCCATAATCTATTCCTAAACAAACCATCCTATGGTAATTAATATTGAGAGAGTAAGTTCCCATTATTATTAAAACTTAACTATTTATACATTGAAACATTTATACTTATAAACAAGTAGTTAGGGAAAATCATGCTGAGCTCAAATACTAGGTTTCTATGAAGACAAATCCAGTTTCTTATCTGAACCACGCATATCAAAATGTCAAAACAATTAAATTACAATTTTGTCTGACATCCAACATCCTATGCAACAGTGCAAAGCAGACAAGCCTGACTTCAAGCATACCGTTTGCTTTTAAATGGCAAATAAAATGAGCAATGAATCAAGTTTTGCAAAAGAAAACATGAGACAATATGCCAGATCACAGAGGTCAAGAAATTCATCAAGACTCACTTTCTGTGTAACTATATGCTTTTGGCTCAGGGGGAGAAATTATCTATTCCTCCATACAAATACAAAACTAGACTAATACAAGGACAGATATTTCTCTCCCTATATACCAAAAATGATAAATCATATATTTTTTAAAAATCACATTGATTTTATAGCTATATGTACATACTTATATTTACATGTATACATACCTGTATAAGTGTTTATGTATGGATAGTGAGAAAAAAGGAGAGCTTAAATTTTTGGCTTAACAAACCTAATTCTTCCATGTTGCTATCTTATTTCTTATCTATTTCTCTTTATGTACCATATAAAAAATATTCTACAATCTTATTTTTTGAATTATAAAAAGGACTAAAATGATCTTGAGCTGCCTGTTCATTTTTCAGTAAAACAAAACAAAACAAAAACGAAAACCTTAAGGCCAAAGAAGACATGGACACAAAAGCTATCCAGAGAGAGACTGGTAAAACAAAACAAAACATAATTTTTTGCACCAATCATGTCATATACTAAAGGCATAGACTCCTAAATACTGGTAAGTATTGTCAGATGAAACAATAATGGGCTCCTACTGTTATATTTTATATTTACTTACTTTTTAAAGTAAAGTATTCTTTCAAAAATCCACTAAGCCCTCATGAGAAAATAATGACATACTAGAATATTCTACTCAGGCATATTTAGATATCATACCTTTTCAACATTCAGAATTAGTCAGCATCTTAAAGGCTTTACACACATAATCACAATATAGGACTTTACTTAAGTACAAATCATTGATTTCTGAATTAATTTTCATTCTCTAACTAAAATTCTTTTCATATATACTTTTCCTATGTATCTAAAAAGAATGCAGCATTATAGTTAAGGATATGGGTGCTAGGGGTGCCTGGGTGGCTCATTTGATTAAGTGTCCAACTTTGGCTGAGGTCATGATCTAATGGTTTGTGGGTTCGAGCCCCGCATTGGGTTCTGTGCTGACAGCTCAGAGCCTGGATCCTGTTTCAGATTCTGTGTCTCCCTCTCTCTCTGCCCCTCCCCCACTGATGCTCTGTCTCTCTCTGTCTCAAAAATTAAAAAATATATAAATAAATAAAAAATAAGGATATGGATGCTGTAACAGAACTGCCTGTTCCACTACTTACTGCTATGTAACCTTTGGCAAGTTACTTACACATCCATGCTTCAGTAATAAGACCTATCTAATGGGATTTTGATAAAAATTAAATTTGTTAGTACATACAAACCAAAACAACAGCACTAACTCTTAGTAAATGTTCAAAAAACATTAGCTATTATTGCTAATTTTTGGTGGCCTAATAGATTTACTAACATATTGGAGCTAAAGGAATCTCATAGATCACGTAGAATAGGTTTGGCAGACATTCTGTAAAGGATCAGAGAGTAAATATTTGAGCCTTCTCCAGCTACACCATCTCTGTATCAACTATCCAACATTCTAGTCTATGACAAATCCAACTGATGGATATAGTTATGTTCCAAAAAGCTTTACTTACAAAAACAGGTGGCAGCCTGGAGTTTACAGTCCCCTAATATAGAATAACACCACACTCTACAGAAAGTGAAGCATAGAGAGATTAAATGAGTAACAGAAATTTGCCCAGCAAGTCAATGGCAGGTACAGAACTAGAACCAACTGCATTTCAGTTCAACTGTCTTCTTACCTATCATATAGGAGAGGCTCCATGAAGTCTTCCTACTGATCTACAAACAGAAACAATCGCTCCATTTTCTACCCTCCCACAACATACAAGATCAACAGAAAATTGACAGATTTTAAAAGGTGATACATTCACTGGGATCTATTATACTAATCTCCCTACTTTTGAGTTTCCATAATAAAATTTTTTAAACTTTAAAAATTTAGGAAGTCTCTCAGAGTATTAGTGTACATTCTTTTGTGGGGTTTTTTTTTCCCCAGTAGATATGGCGATTTGAAGGCAGGGATTATGTCATTTGCATCTTGGTATCACCATCTCCTGCCTTATATAGAACCATGTTTTATAATTAGAATTCAATAAACAAACGAAATAACTAAATAACTGAGGGAGAGTCATCTCAAACAGATATGACTTCCAATTCCAACGACTCTCTCCATCTTGTCAAATTGCTCAGTATTCATAAGCAAGGTCGTCAAAATGCTATCTTTCCCTATGTCTAATTTGTTGCCAATCCAGTCTCATTATATCATTTTTGAAATCTTTTTCTAGCTAACATCTCTTTCTAGGTCTAATACCACCCATCCATAAGTGGATTCACCACCAGCAACAACACTGCTCTCCATTAGACTGCATTTGGTACTCAAAAACTAAACCATCTGTTTCGTAGGATGGTAATATCCTTAGAACTTTACTGTAGTTATCTAACAGCACTAGAGATAAAAGTTAATATTTTTACCTTCCTCATCATAGCCTTTCCCAGATTTTATGATAGGATCTTGCTTACCTTATTTCTTCTTTCACCTGTAGCTAATTTTTATTCTAGAATCTCAACTTTCTCTCCAAATCCTCTCCCAAGCAGAATCCAAGACTAAAATCCCCACTTCTTTCCTCAACAAACACGTATTTCTTTGCTTCAAGAAATTTTCAGAATCTCAGTGTATTTGCTCCTCAAATATACCATCAACCAATGGGAAAAGAATGTAATATTTCCTACAAATTTCTAATGTACCACAACTGTCTGCCACTCATCACTATGACAAAAGAGAAGTGATCCAAAGAGGACATCCACACACATTCCCACCTGCATCTGTGTCCACAGTTCTCTTTCACTCTTATCACTATAGATAAATAGCCCATCCTCGTAATAGATAACCTTTCCTGTTGCATTCTCTCTAACATAAGAACAATCCTTCTTTCTCCTTGTATCATCAATTTCCCAGCTCGATGGGCACTTTCTCATTAGTATAACAACATACCATTGTTTCACACATCTTTAAAATTCTTTTTATATCCTATAGCCCTCCAACAACTCCTCCATTTCTTTCCCTATCTTTTCAATTAAAATCTTCAAAGATTTTTAATGCATACCATCATGTTCTTCAACGTTCTCTTCTCTATCAAATATTCCAAACTAGCTTTCACCATCCTCCACTCCATGGAAACTATCATCAAGATCACCAATGATTTTCTTTGTTAAGTCAATTCTCAATCTTCATCTTTAAAACAGGTGGCCAGTCCCCTCCCTACTTCTTCAAATACGTCCTTCATTTGGCATCCAGGAGCCCATACTCTCTAGTTCTTCCTATTACCAACTATGCAGCTAGTTTTTAGAATCCTTTGATGGTTCCTTCTCAACAACTCACACTGTGGGAGTGCCCCAAGGCTGCCCTTGGTCCTCTTTAGTTTTCTAATTCCACACATTTTTTATGAATTTATCCAATCTCTTCACCTTTAAAATCAGTTATATGCTGACGAATCATAAATGTCTATTATTAGCCTGGCCTTCAGACTGCTTGACATCCCCACTTGGACATTTAACATGCATCAAACCCTTAACACTGTTCAAACCCAAAATCTTAATCACCATATCATTCTCCTGCTCTATTCCCATCTCAGTAAATGGAAATTCTATATTTTCAGTTGCTTTGGCAATTAAGTTTTCCTAAATTTCTTTTGCTTTCACACTCCATACCTAATCCGTCAGCAAATCCTGTGGACTGTACCTTCAAAATACATCCAAAATCTGAACTTTTCACTTCCTCCACTGTTACCATCCGGGTCTAACCTACCATCGTCTGTCACATGGATTATCATAATAGCCTAACTGGCACTCCTGCTTCTGCCCTTGCCTTCCTTCAATCTGTTCTCATTACACCACAGGAATAGTGTTAAAGAGTTGTTAGTTCTGATGTAAACACTCCAAAGGCTTGCCATATCACTTCGAAGAAAATCTAGAGTCACTACGATAGCTTACTAGACCTTTGGTACAATCTAGCTTCTCTTTCATTTAAGACCATATATGCTACTTCTCTCCTTCCTCCACTCTACTGAACCCACACTTCTTTGCTGATCTTTGAACACACCAATGCAGGGTCTCTGCATTTTGTTCTGTATACCTAGAAAGCTCTTGCCCCAAATATCACATGGCTGACTCCTTCACCTACTCTAAGTCTAATGAAAGGTCACCTTCTCTGGAGGTCTTCCCTTACAGTCCTGTTTTAAGCTACTAAACACACACACACATACACACACCTTTTCCCCTCATCACTTATTATAGTACCACCACATATTTTTCTATGCATTGTATACTCACAAGAGTGTATATTCCAAGAAGGCAGTGCTTTATCCCAGCACCAAAAACAATGCTTGGCACACATCGAGCACTCGATAAATATTTGTTGACTACATGACTTCATGTCTTTGTTTGAATCTGATAATGCTTTTGTAAGCAATTAATAAATTATTTCATCCTTGTTAGTCCTATAATAAAAGTCCATAACAATACTCTTTTTGTATGGTACCAGGAATATATTAGATCACTCTTGTGAAAAGGAGTTAACTTTCATATTTCTCAGAAGTCTTGAGATCAGAGATTACTGCCAACTATAAGGGAGAAGAAGCTCTGAGTAGTTTCAAGTGAAAAGTACTGTTAATGATATCCTCTTCCTGTTGAGAAGAATTCTTAAGGGATTTTAAAGAAATGAGGAAAACCCACTCCAACATAAAACCCAGTTTAAAACCCAACCCTTTCCTTAATCCCTTTCCCACCATTCACCCAGAGCACTTTGTACCACTTTTGCAGCGTTCACCGCGGCCCCTTCTCCTGGATATGGAGTCTCCGTAGGACAAGAACTTAATCTCTTAACCTGCCATCCACTATCCATGACCTGCATTCAAAGAACTGTTTGGATTGAACTAAATGGAATGAATCCCACAGAAACCTGTGACATAACTGCTTACAGTTGCCAAGACGTAGTCCATCAACAAGTAGCACCGCTATCTAGGTTTCTAAGGTCGGTTTCTAACAAACCACGCCTTCCGCTATGGCTAAGTGAGGCAGTCGGACATTCAGGCGCAGGTCCGGGATCCACTGCTCTCGGGATCACAGGTCACAGTAAGCAAAGGGAGGACACAAAAGTAAATGATACTGTACGTGTACCTGTTCTGCTAACAGTGAGGAACAAAAGAACACAGGCACCAAAAAATGAGATACCCAATAAAGGGGAAGGGAATGAAAGGGGGGAGGGGGGGAGTGCAGCAAGGGTCAGGGGGCTGGAGGATGGAGCCACGTGAAGAACGAGACCGCGGGGCAAGTGTGTACCAAGGCTGACACTAAGGTAGAAGCCGGCGCAGGCGCTAACCGCCGGCTGCTCTTTCAACACTTTCTCATGAACTTCCTTGAGAAAGCGGTGCTGCGCGTCCTCGGGAGCGGCATTCCACACGCGGGGCGTCGCTCGGGGCGAGCCATCCCCCAAACACCGGTCTGCAGCGCCGCTCGTTTTTACCTGCGTCCCGCCAGGGTGCCGCGTGGGACAGCCCCAGCCGGCTTGCGTGCATGTGTGAACGTGTCAGGAAAGGGCACTCGGGAGTTGCGAGGCTCCGCTCAAAGACCGGCGGCTTCGGGAGGTGGGCGGGGGCCTC
>NW_027527389.1:1053791-1075418 GCF_008692635.1 Crocuta crocuta | reverse complement strand
CGGCGTCCCGGGACCCACGCAGGGGTGCGGCCAGCGCCACAGCCGCGCCAGCCTGGGCGGGAGAAAGGGCCGGACGGCTCGGCCGAGACCGCGCCGCCTCAGAGCGCCGAGCTGGTTTTGGCAAAACTTTGAAAACAGAAAGACTCCGATTACCTGAGCGGCGCGGGCGCGGGCTCGTCTGCGGTACCGACATTTNGCGGCGGCTCAGGCGCCTCCGCCGCGAGCGTCAGCCGCTTGGCAAGGAGCGGGCTGGGCTGAGTCATATAATAAAAGACACGTTTGCCGAGCGAAGTGGGAAGAGGGGCCTCGAGGAGCCGTGTTAAACGGCAAGAGGCTCAAAAATAGGAAAGGAGGGTTGATTTTTGTTTTTTGTTGTTATTTTTTGTTGAGTGGACAAAACTGAAAAGTTTGTCTCAAGGTGGGACAGAGATAAGCTTCTTTTATAATTTGCATATCGTTTACAAATACTCTTTGTGTCTAATAAAACTTTCTAAAGATTCTTTTTTTCAAGTGCATTACCTGTGGAATCAATGGCTGGGTGTAACGGTCAGCCTCACTTTCAGCTCTCGGACCTTGTGCGAGTTACTTGAATTCAGTGCCTTTGTTTCTTATCTGTCAAACAGGATAATAAAAGTGCCTCCCTCAGGAAAGAAAATGCTTGGAGGGTACTTGGCATAGTTCATGCCCTAAACGTTAATTATTATGATTTTAAAAGAAGGTGGGGTTCAGTGAAGAGGAACTTAGATGAGCACCTTTACAAGGAAGGATTCAAAAATAAAGCAAGGACTTTTTGCAAGTGGAGTAAACTAAACAAATGACTCAATGGAAGAAAATAATTTGGAACTTCTGAAAAATAAATGAAGTCAATAGATGTAGCTGAGGTGGGGAAAAAAGAGAAGAAAAGAAAAGAAAAAGAGGAGAAGAGAAACCAGGCGCAGTGACCAACCATCTGAAGCTTCATGGGGAACGGAGAAGGAGTATGTTTACTTGCTATTTAGAAAATCATGACAAACTCCCTCTGCTGAGGGAGATTTAAAAAAAAATATTTAAACAGATAAACAACTGTCTCAAAATGAGCCCCAAAAGAGGAGCCTTCGCTCCAATGAATGAGATTTGGCAGTTCTGCAAAATGAGGAAATTCTTCCTTGTGCTGCATCTTAGGGGGTTGAGTCATCAAACCCTTAACAAAACTTAGTGGGCTGGATTCCTGAAAGGCATGCCAGATGGATGCATTCTGCTTAGTTTTAATAACTGTATGATGTTCCCTCTGTACTGTCAATTTTGGAAGAAAGGAATCTGAATAAAGATTTGAGAAGTGAACTTGAAAATAAAAAGGCAAGCTAGTTATTTAATACATGAGTATCCACCCACCATGAGCATACAGTTAAAGATTACAAAACAAGTGACCATTTCTCCCAGTTTTGTTCTCCCTCCCCTTTGTTTCTGCTTTCAGTGTGTTTCTTTTTATCTACTTCTGTCATATCATTTTTATACAATAGAACTACCCAGGGGAAACGTGGTTTTAATTAATACTAAGGCATGGAACGAATTTTAGCTAGGCCTCTCTAAGTAGGGTCAAAGTTTCTGAAAGAAAGGTTTTTCAGTTGAAGTTTTAATGAGAGCAAGGGTAAGTTGGCAGATGTGAAATCAGAAGTTGTTCCAGACAAACAAGAAAATAGACTGAAAAAGAGAATGGAATAGAAATCAGAAGCCGTTCTATTCCCTAATTACTGGAAGCACCAAAGACTAGAGGAAAGTTTTCTCTATCAGATCAAGAAAAATGGGTGCCTTGCTTTACCACCCAGCCTTTCAAATACAAACAAAAGAAAGAAAAGAGGGGGGGGGGGTCCTTTATCAGATTCTTGAAATGACTTCATAGGAGGTCTCCCGCAGGGTAGAAGATTTGGAGGTGCTTCTTTCAGGGAAAAACACCAGCAAAATATTTGAGGGGATTAATTTTTGCAGAATTGGGGAAAACCCTAAGATAAGAATCTCACTCTCTTTGTTTCAGTTTTGTAAGCCTTCAGGCTGATGCAAACAGATTTTCATTAAACCTTTATTAATGTGAAACAAAGAGATGAAATCTTAAATGGTGTGAAGCCCTTAAACTAAAAGGAGCAAAAAAACAAAACCAAAGCCCAGAAAATAAAGAAAGAGATTAGGAAGCTTTTCTAAGAGGAACCTTTGAACTTTTGGCTGTCATATGAATGCTTGTGACTTACTTTAGACAAATGGGAGATACAAAGTAAAGCTGGGAACCAAAAAGATCCAGTCAGTTTAGATTAAAAAAGAAAAAAAAACTTACCTTTTCTGAAATGTTTTGGTCTGAGAAGATAATTCCATTCATTTTAGGTAGAGACAAAAGCTCACCACCTGATTTGGTATGCCCATTAACACCTCAATCACCGGAATCTTTTTGTTTTTTTGTTTTTTTAATGTTTTATTTATTTCTAGGAGAGAGAGAGAGACAGCGTGAGCAGGGGAGGGTCAGAGAGAGAGGGAGTCATAGACTGAAACAGGCTCCAGGCTCTGAGCTGGCAGTCAGCACAGAGCCCGACGCAGGGCTCGAACCCACGAACCGCGAGATCATGACCTAAGCGAAAGTCGGACGCTTAACCAACTAAGCCACCCAGGCGCCCCGCCGGAATCTTTTTGAATGCGCTTTTTAGTAGGACTCCTGGCACTTTGTGAACTAAACCTTGGCTCATGGGCTTTTGAGCATTTTGTGATTTTATCCAAAGGTATATTTTGACTGATAAGTATTTTCTTTTAAAACTCTTAACCCATCATTATTAATGTTAATGTAAAGCAGAGTGACCTGCTTCTTAAGGTTTTTATATGCAGAATATAACAGGTTATAACTGATGATGTTACACGTATCTTTGACACAACTGAATTTAACCTTTGTGTGTTAATAAGATTTTTATTTAAGATTTCATATAAGATTATATCAGAAAGGATTGATTGTTTGCAAAAGACAGCATTGTTCTAACTTAAAACTTCAGTGTAGTAAAGATTTCATGCCACATTCCAAACACTGTTACATTACCTGTTGCTAAATCACTGTGTAACAGGAGCAATAGTTAAAAGGCTTCAACAAATTTAGTTTTGAAAACTACTTTCAGGAATGCTACTTAAGACTGTAGCAAAGCTGAAGTGAGATTTCAACCCAAAACTGAGCTTTAGTTGAGAACATTATATTACAAGATTCTAGCTTATCCAGCTCAAAATGGAAGACAATCTTAAAGATACAGATCCTTGTCCTTCTCTGTAAACAACAACATATAGTAACTTATGAAACCTATTGTACATATTTTAGAAGAGGTCTATTTGAAATTGTTCAAATCTATAGCACTGATCTTTATTTTAGACATCTGAGGTGGTTTGAAAAGTGATCACTTTATGGTTTTGGTTTTGGACAATGTCACAACTACAGATTCTCAGGTTAATTAAAATTTTCATTGGAAACATAAACAATTGTAGAAAATAAGCATTCTCATACATTTCTGATTGGAGTATAAATTATTATAACCCCCTACAGAGAGCAATTTAGTAACAAAATTAAAACACCAAAATTACACTCTCCTGGAACCAGCAAATTACTTTTGGGAATTGAATCTGTAGAAATAACACATGTACAACATTATTCATTATAACAACAAAAGTTTGGAAATAACCTAAAAGTCCATCTGTACGAGACTAGTTGCATTGATTATAGTACACTCATCCAATAGAATGTACTATATGCAACGGTAGTTGTCAGGGGAGAAAAATAGAATGAACTTTTCTGTAAACAGTTTTGGGAAATGCAAGATATTCAAAGTAGAAAAAAAAACAAAGTACAAAACAAGGTGCAAAATATAATACTTTATGCAAAGAAGAAATACATTTATATTTTTTTGTACATGCATAAATTCTTGAGGGGAACATAAGAAACTAATAATAGTTACTCATGTAAAGGGGTAGTCAAATGTATTGATTGGAGTGAGAAACAGGTGCAAAGGAGACTTTGTTGCATATTTTTTTTTGTTTTCCTTTGGAAGGCCGTATTAATATATTACCTATCTGTAAATTAATTAAGTTATTTTATTTTTTTAAGTAACTTCTACACCTAACATGGGACTTGTAGTCATGACCCCAAGATCAAGAGTTGCATGCTTTTCTGACTGAGTCAGCCAAGTGCCCCTGAAAATTAATTTATAGGGTTTTTTTTAAGTTTATTCATTTATTTTGAGAGAGAGAAAGAGATCACCTAAGAGCACACATCGGAAAGAAGCAGAGAGAGAAAATCCCAAGTAGGCTCTGCTCCCATCAGCACAAAGCCCTATGCTGGACTCAAACCCACGAAATCATGAGGTTATGACCTGAGCCGAAGTCTGAGGCTTTACCGACTAAGCCACCTAGATGCCTCTGAAAATTAATTTCAAAGAAGAAAACAAATATTAAATAATATGCATCAGGTTTAAAAAAAGTTGGAAAACTTATTTTGAAGTTGAATAATCTTCCTGTCATAACTCCAAAAGTCTTGAAGTTTACTATTAAGAATTCCTGCTAGCTAAACTATGAATTCTATCTACACCTGTTTTGACTATAAATATCCATAGTATTTGGAAATAGCAGATAAACCTCCAAACACAGGTGAAATTCATTTTCATTTCTCTCTAATGACTTTAAAGTTCCCAATAGTAGAGAAATTAACATATAAAGTAAGTGTATTTTATGCTAATAAATTGTCCAGAGTTTCTACAATTCACTGGTTTTTTTACTGAAAAAATGGTATAGTAGCAAGTACAAATATTTCATGCTATAATGACTTAAAGAAAATCACTTACATAAATACCTTAGAATCACAGACTTCTTTAATTGTTACCTATATAATGGTACTTCTATTTCCAGTGCTTTTGGGGAAATTAATGGCCTCAATGTGAGGAACTTAATGAAAATTTAAAAAAAGAAAAATTCAACTCACTCTGCTTATAAAGTGATTTTCTATACAAATTTAGAAAAAGTTACTTAGCTGAGAAAGTGGTATCTAGGAGGTGCTGACAATGTGTGTATGACTTGTTGAAAACTAAGCAGTGTGACAGAAACTGCCAATCTCACTAATATCTATGCACCCCATACATTTCTCTGCCTCCCTTACAGTTATATTTGTCATATGACTGGGTTCTGCCCAATGTAGTGTGGACAGAAGTATATCGTAATCTTTTTAGTTGTTGTGCTGGGTGGTTGGAGAAACTCCACCAAAGGGCTTTAAGTACTCTATCTCTCAGTATCAAGTCAGGAAAAATCAACCACATTATTCAAAGATAGGAGGTTTAATATTAAGGCAATCATTATACAGTGTGTTAATCTGTGAAGCTGAAGAGGCAGAAAGGGAACATACAGGCAACTCAGGAATAATTTCAGACAACAACTACCATCTAGGGCTGGGTGTTGTAGAGCTTTTAAAACAGGCTCCTTGCCTCCTCCTCCTCCAGGTATTCATGCCCTGTGCAACAACTTCCCTTTAAAAATGGGCTGGACTTCATGATACTTACAATGAAAAAGATAAAGCGGAAATAATAAGATATCACTTCCAAGTTTAGGATATAAAATGCTATCGCTTCTCTCTTGGCATGCTTGCTTTCATTCTCTCTTGGATTACTCACCTGGGGAAGCCAGCTGACAAGTCATGAAGCAGTCCTTTGGAGATAAAAGTTCAGGTGGCAAAGCTGTGAAGCCTGCCAACAACCATATAGGAGAGCTTGGAAACTGATTTCTCTTCCGCCCCATCAAGGCTTCAGATGAGACTACAGTGCCTGTCAGCAGTTTGAATACAAGCTCACAAGAGACTTGTATCCAGAGGCATCTATCTGTGTCCACATGATTAATCCTCAGAAACTGAAATAATATGTTTGCTGTAAGGCACTAGTTTCTGGGTAATTTGTTATGTAGTAATAATGACAAATACAGTAGGGAAACAAAAGGGAAAAGATGAGTAACCAAAACCTAGGAACTCGGAGAGTGACCATATGTAACTTGGCTGTCAGTCCTCTGAGGAGGATAGAGGTAGAATGGACTCCCTCCCAATTATAGGTAAAACATAGAGGCTGATGACACCCCACACAACAAGAGAATTCGAGAATAAGTTTATTACTGACACGAGGGCTCCCGGGAAAGAACAGCATGCACAAGTAGGTCTGTGCTGAACTTGAAAGAGGCAGATGGAGTGGGTTGGGCCCTCAGAGTGGCTCCTATATTGGGACTAGGGAAAAGTTCTTGTGCATGGGATGGAGATTTGCAATGTTTGAATTGCTCACTGCTGCCAAAAAAGAGGCACAGTCAGGCTTTCTTGTTAGGTTGTTTAAATGTGGGGCCAAACAGGAAAGGGAGGGTGAGTCTTAAAAAAATGTCAGAAATCAAATCTCAAAAAATGAAATCATACTCTTTATTACTAGATGTCTCCCAGGTACTCATTGTAACTCTGGAGCACAGAGGAAGGCTTCCAAGAGATGGTACTCTGACCTCTTAACAAGACACACAGTTGCCTGCAGCTGATACCTCAGAGAAAGCACAAGTCCAACTTTGGAGGTGACAAAACATATTTGAAAAAGTGTCTGATTGCTGCTGCACAAACCATGCTGACAGGGTGAAAGAAAGTCTCTTCTCTTCTTTTCCACTTTCCAAAGCTTCTTTAGTGCTGCTTATTAGCAGAAATGAATTGGTGTCTCAGAAATGTAATCTACCCGGGGCACTTGGGTGACTTAGTCGGTTAAGTGTCTGACTTTGTCTCAGGTCATGATCTAGCAGTTTATGACTTCAAGCCCTGCATCAGGCTCTCTGCTGTCAGTGCAGAGCCTCGTTTAGATCCTCTGCCTCCCTCTCTCTCTGTCACTCCCCCACACGTTCCCTCCCTCTCTCAAAAAAAAAAAAATAAACATTAAAAAAAAAAAAAGAAGAAGAATGTAACCTATCCTAGCCCTAGAAATACAGAAAACACTGTGAAGGGTGGATTGGAGCAGAGTCACTACCCAGAATACTTCTTACCTTTGTCATCTCAGCACTGTGCAAAACCCACCTCACATTTTTCAACTTCTTAAGCAACAACTTCATGCTTCCACATTTATTCCAATGAAAATACTCTAATTTTCTCCTCCAAAAGGGAAGATACACACAAGAATGTCAACATCACCCTAATGATATATTGGTCAGGTTAGTTCCTCTACTGGTCCAATCATAACCCTACCGTATATACTCTGTAACTAACACAAAAGTAAAAGCAATAGCCATCATCACCAATCCTTATTTATAATAAGAACATAAGGAGGAAAAAGGAGGAAATTCTGTATGCAACAGTTATTACTGGAGTCATTGTTTCTGTAACTAGTCAGAAAAAGTTTGTAATTACAACTTCTTTCATCATCTACTGCATGTTCCTCTGACCTCAGCCAGTATCTCTGCTGGTTATGGTTATTAAGCTGATAGAGTGACTCAAATCTTTATTCCTGAAGAATCTAATGACTCAGTAATTCCATTTTTATTGAACTTCTGTAGTTTTGGATTAATTTTTGCTATTAAAGATGTATGTGCTAAGAAGTAATCCAGAGAACCCACTTAGTTCCAATATAGTCGTCTCTGTGTCCAGTATATAGCAGCAGCTAATTTCTCCTTGATAATCAGGATCAATTGTTTCACCCAATAAAGTATCTTCCTCTTTTACAATTAATTCAGTGATATGAGAAACTCAAAATTGCCATATGGCTGTCTCAACTTTCAATTCAATGGAACAACGGCTATGTACCCTGATGGGAACATTCCTTAGTACCTTGGGAACTGAAATCTCTAGGTCAGAAAAGTCCAAAGTTTCAAAGATGGGAAGAAAGCTTTTGGAAATGAATAATTAGGTGTAACAGTGGGAAAAGCTATTCATATTCCTCCCGCTTGGTCTTGGAGCCATACATTCTGACCTAGAAAGAAACAACACCATATGTGTTCAAAACATACACTGTATGCTGTAGGAGAGTAGCCCAGTCAGGGACATGTATGGAAAGACCGGTGAATGCCATTCTGCCACACTTCTTTTGCTGTAAAACAATGTTATGTGGAATTTCAAGATGGTGAACTTAAGCATACCGCAAGTCCATGAATAGTGCTTTCTGGCCAAAGCATTGCTGGCAAGTAAAGCAAATCCATACCCAGAATAAATGTGCATTCTTGTGAGGTCAAATTCCTGTCCCCATTGTGGAGGAGACACCAAATGAAAAGAGCCTGGGTCTTTGACTTCTCCTTTAGAGGAGAGTCACTACACCCCAAACATTTGCTTTAGACTTTGTGTGTGAGAAATAAACTTCTACTATATTAAACCACTAAGATTTTAGTGTTGTTTGTACTTTCAGTCAATTTTTACTAATTCAAGTAAGAAATTTCCCTTCAATAAAAAATAAAACAATTATAAATATCCGTGAAAGAATTAAAGACTAAAACAGTTATTCTACACAAAACTATTCTGTTAACATATGGCATTAATACACATATTTCTATATTTGATCTAGGTATTGAGTTTCCTATCTTCATTCAGAAATTTTTTCCTATGTCTGAAATAATTAGGATACTATTTTTAAAATTTTTATTGCTACTACAACCATTTATTATCACTATTACTACTACTTTTGATTAATTTTCTTTCAAAATATCAATATTTCAAGGAGTTCAAAGGGTTTCTTTCTGTCTAAAAGATACACTTCATTTAAAAAATCAGAGGATTTTCATGAAATCAAAATTTTAATCATTCAGAGGTTAAAGTCAGGTTTTCTTTACCTCTATTCCTCTTTCCCTCACATGCACAATATAATTTGCTTTTTTATTTACTATATTTCTGCTATTCCCAAATGGTTTATTAGATAAAAGAATAACTGCATGATTACCAATTTTTTTTTACCATACTACAAACCCATTAAAATATGATCACATCATAAAAATCCACTTTTTAGTGATACATGGCTAGACCATAAGGTGGAAAAAAGACTTGAGACTTTCTTTTTTCTGTTCTGTAAATAGAGTAAATGAACGAGGAAAAAAAAAAAAAAGTTAAATAGCAAGCATGGCCAAGCTCTGTTCATTGGATGGGTAGCTTAGCATGAATACCTGTGAGAGTTAGCCATAGTAAAGCATATGTTAAATAACAAACAGTCCTAAATATGATGTAGAATCCTCTTAATATAGAAATAAAATGTTTCTGGAGCACCTGGGTGGCTCAATCATTTAAGCATCTGACTCTTGATTTCAGCTCAGGTCATGATCTCACCATTCTTGTGTTTAAGCCCCATGTCAGGTTCTGTGCTGACACTGTGGATCCTGCTTGGGTCTCTCTCTGTCTCTCTCTCTCTTCTTAATACCCTTCCCCTACTTACGCTCTCTCAAAATAAATACATAAATAAACTTTTAAAAAACTATTTCTCTAATGATTAAGGGGACATAAGGCTACTAGAATACAGATTAGTTTTAATGATTTAATAAGTCTTACATAGGCAGATTAAATAACTACCCAAATATTACATAATATTTGTCCTCTAACACTTTTCATATGTAGTATATGTATGAATTGTGGTTCCCTCAGTTCATCACTTTTATAACTTTTTTAGGAAAAAAAGTTCAATGTAGAGTTTTTATCTATTGATTTAACTTTCAATGTCTTTCATCCCAGTCTGTGCCTTGGACATGTTAATTTTCTCCCCTGCCATATGTCCTTGCTTTGGGGAAGTGGTTTTCTCCATCCATATGAAACTGATAGGTCTACCTAGGAAAGGACCTTGCCTCCATTACCAGAGGCAAATTCATGATCCTAAAGCATCAACTGAGAGTTGTAAAGCTCCACAGACTCTAGGCCTAGGGTTGCTGAGGACTAGCTTCCTCACTTCACAGAGTCTCTAAAGGAAAGTGGAGCTGAGACAGAAAGTGCTCTGATAACATGCATCAGCCTCAGCCCATGTCTAAGCCCTTTCACCTCCCAGGTATGTGAGCCACATATACCCATTTTCCTTATGCTGCTCTCAGATAGATTCCTGTCATTCACAGACAAGAGTCTAGAAATTAAAACTTTCACTTGCCACCCTTTCACTGTGTATTTCACCATGCCTTCTAACTTACATTTTAGAATATTTAACATACAATGGAGGCAACAGAAAAGTAAATGTAGCCATTAGTAAAAGAAAATGAAGAACACTTTCAAGAAACCTAAGAAATAGACTATTTCCATGGATCCCAAGATAAGAAAGGGTAGAACTAAATCCTTGCCAGGTGTTAGAAACCAATGTTGAGTGTACCCATAGCTATCGGGGTGTCATAACTTCTAGACCCTGTAGCACACAGAGCTCTGATTCTAATCCAGTACATAAGTACCATGGCTCATTCTAGCCTTCCTTCCTTGCCTATTTCCTCCCACTGTAACACTCCAACCTTCTCTAGGTACAGGATTCCCAAACTATTTCTTCTATCCCTTCTTAACTATGGCTTTCCCTCACCCTTCCTCATTAGATGAGATAAGAAAGCTGGATAAGGCTGGGTTAGGGCAGAGTTCCCTTCCTCCAGATGAGATAAAATATCAGAATTGTATTTACTGTAGAGAAAAGTTGGGGAGGTTCTCGAAATGGCTACTCTCTCTCCTCCTCGCAATTCCATGTGTGAGTTTTCTTAGATTTCTCCTGTGAGAACCTGGCAGGGCCCCTGAAGAAAACCTGCAAGTGTATGGGGGTCCTTCTATGAATACAACTTCTGGAAGCCTTTCACACTCATGCCCATATGCACTGAGCCTCCAGCAATTTCTCAAAGATACTGTTGAAATGTTCTTACCAGCCTATGGAATTTTGGCTTCTACTCCAAGGAAACAAATCTTTGTTGATTTATCTCTCTGAATGTATCTGACTATAGTTTATGGGGTGAATATTTGCCTTGTATCCTCCACATTTTCTTGTGTGTCCAACCCCCACCCCAAATAACTTTTTTAATGGTTATTTCTAATTATTCTTTTTTAAAAATTCATAGCATTAAAAACCTAGTTATAAAAGTAATTCATTTTCATTGAAGATATTTAGAAAATCAAACACAAAATCAACCACAAGTTCAACATGCAGACACAACAACAAATATATTTTAACATCTATACTTCTAGTTTTTGAACTAGAAAACCATTTATTTGGCATCAAGATGAACTTTCAGTTTCCTGTTGGCCTGCGGAAATGCAGAAAATCTCCTTGGAGCAGATGCTTATGACCACTATCTCAACATCAAATGGCCTCATTTGGTTGTGCACATTGGTTCCAATGGCTGAGCCTGGGTATCTCACCTTGGGGGCTTAGGCATGGTGCAACCCTTCTCCTCCCCCAAGCCTGTACTGGGAACCACATAACTGAAGACAGCCAACAGAGGGCAGTGATGCTCCAGTCTGCACAGAACAATGTTTAAAGAATCAGTTTAAGTGGCAAAGTAGACAATGGCAAGCCCAATGTGGGTCGCCTTAGTGGACTGGTCACACTTTCCATTTCTCTCTTCTGCCTGGGATTTTGGACCATACATAAGGGGAGGAGGCCTTAAGAAGGAGACCTTGGACTTCCTAACAATGTGAGCATTGGGGTCTTATGCAAATGATTAAGAAGAAAAGCTTTGTTATTAATTTTCTCCTAAGATTAAATGGGTCACATTTGTAACCAAATGCCTTTTTTCCAAACTATACTTCTATTTATTTTTATTTTGTTAACATTTCTAAAGACTTCAGAAAATTAAAACTATGCCTGGATTAATATATAGTTCTCTGACTTTTATGAATTCATTCAAAAGTGAAAGAAAAAAATCAGGATAAAGGAGAATAGGAGTCTGGTTATGCACCTATTTAGAGATCCAACATGCTCATGTGTGATCATTGTCAATCTTTCTCTCCTGGGAGCACTCATTCTGAATGCCAGTCTCCTAATAGGTTGCCCACCAACAGGATGAGAAGGAATAGACGAAGGGGAAATACTCCACACTAATGTTCTCCACTAAAGCCCATATTATTTAGGCTGCAAGCTAGGCTACTATGATGAAGGACCAAGAGGCTCCAATAAGATAGTAGTTTATTCCCTGCTCATGTAAACAGCCCAGAAATTAAGCAGGCAGTCTTGGCCTTATAGTTATTTTTGCCATATTCAACTCTGGCTTGGACTTCTACATGTAACTCAAGGAAGATGCTCCAATGCTTGCCATTTCCCAATTAGTGGACAGGGGAGCCTATGCCCAATTATTTTTAGTATGAGACTCAAAGTGCTTGTTTTTTTATCTCTCCTTAGATGAAACTCTGTCATGTAGTCATCCTTAACTGCATGATATCTGGAAACTATTATCTTTACCTTGGGCAGATATATAGCCACTTAAAACTTTATTACATGGAAAGAGGGTAATGATAATAACAGACAACTAGAAATCTGCTACAAATCTAAACAGAGCCCCAGGCTTTACCAACACCTAGTTACTTCTTCATGTCAATAATACTTCAGAGTTGAAGTTCAAGAAAACTAAAAAGAAAATGTCAGGAAAGTCATGATGTTGCTTTTGTTATCTTTTTATCTTTTTCATATATATTAGATGAAAAAATACATAAAAAGTATTCTGAAGATTTCCATAGTGGGAATACTATATGATATAGCTACTTTTATCAATAGTATTTGTAGTATCAATATTTCAGCAGGTTGAGTTATGGTCCTTAGATATGCATTCCCTCATCTTTTCAGGAAGATTTTATATCCCTATAAGTACTTTAATTACAATTGTGAGCTTTGGTACCTCCTTTGGAAGAGTATACATATTCATGTTCATGTTATGCTTGATCATGTGACATGTATGTGATGTGTACCACATCTAAGCAGAAGCTTTGAGAACCATATGACAACAGCAAATCCCAATAGGGGCTCAGACTCACATCGAACTCAATAATGACCCACAGTTGACACGAACACCAAATGACTGATACACCTTTGTTGCTTGTTATAGGCTATTGAAAATGTAGAATCACTCCTTACCTCAAGACAAAGCTGACATATATGACCATTATTTTACATGAGTCTAGACCTTTAGAATACAGTATAGGAAACGGTGAGGTAGAAATGGTGTAGAGTAAGATAGTGACTAAAGAGATAGTAGAGAATCAGAAAAGCACCCATGATGGTCAATATATAAGGAATGAATGCTGCAAAAGAGACAGAATGAGACCAAGATGAAACATAGGAGGAGAATCAAAATGAACACTAAAGCACTTTCTGTGGGAGCTGACTAGTAAAGCTTTGGTCAAAACAACATAAACACCTCTGATTATGACAATAAGGGAGGAATTTGTTAGGAGAACTTAGGTGCATACAAAACTTTTGAAAGGGGTAAAGTCAGAGAAGGCTGCTACCTCAGGGAATCAGTAAGTTTCCACTGCTGCTCGGGTCAGAAACTGCAAGGAATTGCTGCAGCAAATACAGCTATCCACATGTTTGCAGAAGCCTTTGCATATACCCACTGATTTCAAAAGAAGAATCTTTGATTTTTGATTCTTTTCTGTCTTTCCAATCTTGGGCAGATTCTCTTTATCAGAATGTAAATCACTTCAGAACTCTTGTGGGAAGGGAATTTGGGAAATACAGTTGCTGGAGTCTCTATGTGCAGCAATAGAGGGAAAAGAATATAAAGGGAGTGGTGATGAATATTTGATGACAAAAACCAAAAACCAGAAAATCAAACAATTTCCAGGACAAAAACCAATATAGAACAAGGTTTAAGAAAAACATAAGTGTGCCTGGGTGGCTCAGTCTGTTAAGGGACCAACTCTTGATTTCAGCTCAGGTCATGATCTCACAGTTTGTGAATTGGAGCCCCGTATTGGACTCTGCACTGACAGAGGGAACCTGTATGGGATTCTCTCTCTCCCTCTCTCTTTCTCTACCCCTCCCTGTCTTGTATGTGTACTCTCTCTCTTAATAAATAAATAAGCTTAAGAAAAAGGAAAAAGAAGAAAAAGGCCACTGTTGCCCAATAATCTAGAGATGAAATATGACATGAACTGGAAGGATTATGAACTGGAGAGGGAGGTAATTGGAAATTTTTTCCAAAATAATTTTCCAAAGTGAGAATTTACACCTTAAAGTCTTATTTCAGTGATTCAATTCTACATTTTAAAGAACTTTGGATAAGGAAAGGAACAAAAGAGGTGGCAAGTTGAAGGTAATACAGGATCAAGAAAAAATAGTTTTTAGATCGTAGAGACTCATTCATCTGTTAGGCATAAAGGAAGCAATTAGTGAGAAGGAAGAAATGAAGTTAGCCATTGAGAGTGTAAAACTAATGTTGCAAGTTCCAGAAGAAAATGCATGGGTATAAGAATCATAAGTAGAAAGAGAAGGGTTACCAACAACTTCGAAGGCTTAAGGGAAGGAGATAAAGAGAGGTATAATTGTAGATAGCTTTATAACTATAAGAGAGAGTTTAAGAAATATACACACAAGTGATGTCTCTTTTTTCAGTAAAAAGGAAGACATGGTTATTTGCCTATTAAAGGAGCAAAGATGAAAATAGACAATTCACAGTGCTGGTGAGGATATTTTAAAATGGGAGAGGAATATAAATAATCTATTTTTCAAGTAAGAATATGGCAATTTGGATCCAGACCCTTATGTAATTTAAATATAACTTGGCCTCTTTGTCAGTCTCTGGTCTTACTCAGAATCTAAACTGAGGTCGGTCTAGCACAGTCTTCTTGCTAAGCCAAAAAAGACAACAAGTTCCAAAACCACTGGTAAGAAAACTGTGGGTTTCACTGATGAAGACTGCATCACAGTCACACTGAAAAATTTCCTCCAATTTTTCTGTCTCGGGAAAGGCCAGGGGAACTCCCAGACTAATCTTTTAAAGCTTTTAAGATGTATCACAAGTCTTGGGGATTTATAAATATAAGAGAAAGGAAAGTCACACAGGGAAAGGAAAGTCACACAGTGTTGATTGCTACTCCCCCTGCCATACTGGAGTCCTCGACTGCCTCAAGTTCAAGAGATGGTATATCGTTATCAGATGTCCAAGACAACACCTTCTCTCCATGTTAATAAGCAGATTATCCAGGTAGCTATGACTCTAAAACTTAACGTGCAACATACCTAGTGGATGCAGAAATTGATCTGAGAATTTTTCTCTTATCAGACAAGTTCATAGTTCTGCTTACAGGGCTGGGTGGGACAGGCTTTAAAAAAAACAATGGTAACAAAGTACTTACTTTATGCCAGGAACTATCCCAACCATTTTACTTGTGTTTAACTCAGGCATTTCTAAAAATAACCTAATGAGATAATTTAATACTATGACCTGCATTCTAAGATGAGGAAATTGCTCCACAGAAATATTAAGTAACTTGCCCAAAATTGTGTAGATAGGAAATACTGGAGACTGACTTAAAAAGAAAATGAGAAAACTTCCATTATTGAAATTTTAATTAGCACCCAAAAAAATAACATAGTAAATCCCTATTTACCATTCACTTTACTTCAAGGATTGCAAAATTTTTACTGCTCTTGTTTTATCTATTTATCCCTACCAGTAACCTTTCTTTCCCCCTCTCTTCCCTTCCCTCTTTCTTTTTCCTCCCTCCCTCTTTCCATCCCTCCTCCATCTCTTCCTTCCTTCTTTTTCTTTATTGGAATACTTTGAAGCCAATCTTAGGTATCATATGCTTTCCCCATTGGAGTTCCACACAGATACCATTCACTAGCTGGTGCGCACTTCTCAGGTTCTGTGAGTGTTGGCTAATACCTTAAAGCTTCTTCCCTCTACTAGAGCATGGCCTTTGACAAAATGTGACTTACTTTGCCAAGGAGACTGTCCCTCCTGCCTCCCGCCCTGTTCTCCACCCCAACACCCAGGTAGAGGAAAACCTTTGCTGACCCAATAACAAACTGGCACATGAGTTTAAAACGTTCTTCAGAACTACCTCAGGGATCAGGTGGAAGTTAGTCTCCAGCTGAAACCATGTTCTTAGTTAGCTATTTTTCACTGCCCTAGACTGCCTCCTTCATTCTTCTTTAGACACTCCTCTTTTTTTTTTTTCCAAAAAAATAACTCGAACACAAATCATTATTCTAGACTTTGCTTCGAATCTAAACTAAGATAGTTAACAGCAGGAATTGTGTTAGGAAGCTGATTCTAAGTCTGGGGTTTGGGGGTGGATTATTCACACTTCGGTGGCAAAGAGGTCCAAAGATGGATGACAGGTAGGGTATTTTATAGCAATTGATAATACTTTCATCTATGGTTGATGATGGAAGGAGATGCACTAGCTGGTACACTGGCTCAGGAATTTTAGAGGTATGGTGTAAATGACAACTCTAAACAATCTGAAATTGGTGCCTATTGCTGAATGCCATTAACATATTGAAGAAAGATACTAATGTATTGAAAAAGAAAGTGACAGGTTCAAATCAAAGAACTTTCCTGACATCATATAAAGGAACCACTCATCTGCAGCTGGACAACAGACAAAGCTGAAAATCAAGCATAAGACTTAATTTTTAAAACTTCAGAAAAGGCTAAATTCACAATTTATTTGCATTTCCTACACCAAAGTTGTGGTTTTGATAGAGAAGTGGAACTCTGATACTTGTGGTAGTAATGTTTGGATAGATATAATTGAAAATGTTTAATGTTCAGATGCCCTAGACCCTCTTGGTTTGTTATATTGGTCCATTCTCCCTTTTGGATGATAGACTCCCATCTCCATGCTTAAAGATGATGCAGAATGAGGCAGGTGCTTTACAAGACTATGCTTACCCTCAGTTGCTTGTCAATGCTTAGCATAACCCAGTTGGGGAAGTGTTGGACCTGCTAAGTAAAAGGGAATTGTGCACCAAAATAGCTACTGGATATGACTAACATGAATGGGCAAGTGTGGAAAAAATAAACCTCAGTGTGGTTCTCAGGAATGATGAATGAAGTAGGAGCCAGGGACAATGGTCAGAGGTGAGTAGCAGAATATAAAACTGGGCAAGTGGGATTTTGTTGATATTGGAAAGCATCCCCATGATATAGGATTTAATATCCTGGTAAGATCCCCAAATGATGGTTCTAGTTCACTGGTGGGATATCTTCTCAAAACTTGGAAAAATCAATTCTCCCTAATAAATGAACTGTGGAGGAAAGAATCTAGAGTCTTAAGAAGTGGGCATGTTAGAACACATCAATTATATAAAGCTTAAAAATATCCACCAGTTGACCATGTTTCTCAGGAAAGCCTGAAGGACACTATCCATCAATTGGATAAAGAATGCATGGGTGAAGGGTTACTAGCATTGCTGAGTAGAAATATGGGGCTTCCCAGTAGCAATGGAAGTGGGAGTGGTGATAGGTATTGGAATAGTACTTAGGAGGCAGCATTTAGCTATGAAAAGCAAGGTAGATGTAGTTATATAATGAGCAGCAAAGTTAGAATATTGTAATGTTAGTTAGTGGGTCTGATCTAAAGGACTTTATGAAAATGGCTCAGGAAACCTGGTTCCTAGGAAGCCAGTTGATTGTGTATTGATAGGAAGCCAAATGAAGTTACACTTTAATAAATATAACCAAAATATAAATATATAATCAAAGAGATCAAGCAGAAGGCCAAGTTTAGCTGATCTGATAGAAAGTTGTAATTTCATTCCCAATTTTCAGACCTTAGCCAGTTCACAGATCCACAATTCACTTACCTAATAAGAGGCCTCTCATGAGGAATAACTCAATGATATCACAGCAAATATATGCAGTCATAATTCTTGTTATTACTGAAAAGAACCTATGGCTATTTGCTGAGATAAACATACACTAGGGAAAGAGTGTGTGACTAAAGGGTCTGAATTTATGCAGGACTCAGAGACCCATTATGGATCCCCCAATTAGAACTGAAAATCTGGCTAAGGTCCATCTTATAGCTGGTTAAAGAATCAAAATGGTGGTAATATCTCATTCCTGAATGTAAAATTAAAATGGATGTACTTCACAATTGGAAGATTCCATGCATTGGTTCACTGAACTTAAGTTAAAAGCTATTGTAATAAATCCTATCATATCCCACATTTAATTTACCAGGTTAGCTACTGCAAAAACTGGATGAATCATGGCAGAAGCCAGTGAACTGCTTTAAATTTAGTCACGTGGTGGCCCTAATTGCATCTGCTGCACCAGCTGTGGTATCTTCCCAGGATAGGTTAACAAAGCCTCTAGCACATGTAATGAGTTCACCATTCCCATCAGGAAAGAGGACTAGATGCAGTATGTATTCATTGAATGGACAACAGTAAACATTGGTGGTTTTACCTCAAGACCACACAAATTCACATGCTGTCTATCATAATATAGTGAAGAAGTACTTGGACCATGTGAACACATCACCAAACAATACATTGGTATACTAGATTTATGACATCACAATGCTGGGGGACCTCTTCTAAAGTAAACAGCAAGTTATTGTACCACCTACAAATAAGTACAATGTTTGGTAATTCCATTTGTATTCTAGAAGCAGTGTGTTTTTACCTTGAATACTACCCAAAACCATTTATGGGGTGATGTGGAAGTCTACTAGCTTTGGGACTCAGACTCAGAAGAGGAAATGTCCTTAGAGTACATCCTAGCTGTGGTATAAGTAAATCTATTTGGATCATGTAACCTAGCATATCCAAAGGTATTAGAGTTATCTTTGGCAGAGAAAGATGTTCTGTGGAACCTCTGGCAAACATGAAAAACAGAGTCAACATGTAGACCCCTACATTCTGAATCATGGTCATGCTATCTTTACTGATTGTCCATCTGTTTACTCTCAGTTCTAGATTCATACCTTTTCCTCCTTTGTTAAAATAGAGCTGAGCCCTTTAAACAACTTTCTTTTGGAGGCTGGCACTAAAGCCTTGTAGGTTGAGGGTACTGGAGAGGCATTGCAATGAAAAAAGGAGTGTGCTTCCTGTGTCTCTGATTCCTGGTAGGCATGCTCCCACTGTGCATATAGTGTCTCAGTGTTACTATGGCATGTGAGGCTTTCTCTAGCACCAGGCTCTTGCAGCCCTTGTAGCTTCTCCCGTGCCTGACTCCTTCAGTGCACACTGTCCATCATTACCCAGTAGCCAACATCTTCCCCTAGTACCCCTCCTTGGGGAGGAAAGTAGAAGTTTGTGGTAAGTTGCCTCCAATAAGGAATTTTCCTATTCTGTGCTTTCAGTAATGAAGTCCTCTATCTTTGAATCTAGAGTCTTGTGTTTTTCTTCACTGTCTACAAATTTATGGCAGGCTGACAAAATATTAAGCCCTTTTCAGTTTTTGACAGAAGGTCTAGATCTCTTTGCTGGGGTGGAGTGGTGAGACTCTTCCCTGGGTACTTGATCTCAGCTCCAAGCTATATAGGATGTTCCTCATATTTGCTGTTCCTATAGTCTGTTAACTTTTCTTACTTCTTACCAACCAATTCCTCATTATTCTAATTCCTTATGGTTGATGATTCTTTATATTAAACTTTTCCTGTTCAACTTACTCTGTCATTTCTCTCTTTTTTTTTTTTTAATTTTATTTTTGAGAGAGACAGAGACAGCATGAGCAGGGAAGGGTCAGAGAGAGAGGGAGACACAGAATCTGAAGCAGCTCCAGGCTCTGAGCTGTCAGCACAGAGACCGATGTGGGGCTTGAATCCACGAACCATGAGATCATTACCTGAGCCGAAGTTGGACGCTTAACCGACTGAGCCACCCAGGTGCCCCTGTGATTTCTGTCTTTTAATAGGACTGAGATGGATATAAGATTTATAAAAGAAAGCTAAGCAGTACCTAAAAACAGGTCCTGGCATACTACTGAACTCAGAAACTGAGCTTCTGACTCAAGAACATCAAATGACCATGTAGTAAAAATGATCTATCTTGAATCAGATCCATCAAGTCGTAACACTGGGCAAGGCTGACAGCAATCTGTTGCAAGATGGAGGTGGTATGCTGAAGTTCAGGCTCAAGTAGGTTCAGAGAGCACAAGTAACCTGCAAGAACAGATGGCATGGACCACCATGCCAGCTGCAGCTGTTGCATTAACAGCTATCCTTCAGCCTCGTGGGACAGTTCTCCATTGCCAGCTGTTGGAGAAAGAAAGTTTAAACTTGATTCATGAATGGATTGTCTTGGTATATGGTTGCAACTTGAAAATAAACTTTTTAAAACTGCATCCCCTACACAGGGATGACCTGAAAGACAGTGGTAAAGGAAAATCCTTTCAATGGGCAGAACCTCAGCCAGTTCATCTGATCTTTCACTTTATGTAGAGACAGAAGTGGTCCACAGTCACAGAGTACCTGGAATCATAGGCAGTGGTGAGTAGCTCAGCTGCTGGGCGAGAAGTCTGGAAGGAGCATGATTGGAAAACTGGGGTCCAGGAGGCCTAGGTAAGAGACACATGCTTAGGTCTCTGAGAGTGAGCGTGCAGTGTGAGCATCTCTGTATTACATGTTAATGACTCACCCTCTTTTATGTCATTTTACTCATTAAAGCTATCAGATGATTTGGTACTTCAGAACCAGTGTGGTATTAACATGTTCCTCCACACCATGTTTCTTGCATAATCTAGCAATAGCTCCAGACTGCATTAAATTCAGCTCATTCTTCTCTCTCTCTCTTTTATCAGCAATAAACCAGAGAGGCAATACAGTGTGTACTTCCTATTGCATCTTATCAAAAACATGATATGATTGTCCCAATTTTACTTAGGTTAAGATGGTTCAAATGTCATCCATCCTTTAAAAAAAAAAAGTCCTGTAAAACTTTCACGTAACTGATTTAACATTTGTTATTTTGTTGTAAGTTGCAAAATGGTAATGTTTCAATTCTAATATTTCTCCTGAGTTTACTAGTTATTCTTCTTTAAAGAAGAACTTCCAGGGGCGCCTCTGGGTGTCTCAGTCAGTTAAGCGCCCATCTTCAGCTCAGGTCATGATCTCATAGTTCGTGTGTTCGAGTCCCATGGGGGACTCTGTGCTGACAACTAACTCAGAGCCTGGAGCCTGCTTCAGATTCTTTATCTCCCTCTCTCTCTGACCCTCCCCTCTCTCTGACCCTCTCCTGCTCACGCTGCCTCTCTCCCTCTCTCTCTCTCTCTCAGAAATAAATAAAACTTAAAAATGAAAAAAGAAGAACTTCCATCTTTTTAGGGGGGAAGGACGGGGTGGGAAAATATTATGAAGTACACTTTGAATACAAAAGGCAGAATAAATAAATAAATAAATGCTTGTTTGTTTTCTTTTATTTATAAGGTTCCTATCTTAGCAACAACCATCATAGCTGCCCAGTGATTTCTTTTTTAATACAATTATGAAGCTCAGGACATATATATATATATAAGTAATATATATGAAAGACATTTTTTGGTCTTGTGCAGTCATTACCCTTTTTCTTAATGTTTATTTTATTTCTGAGAGAGGGAGAGAGCAAGAGGAGAGGCAGAGAGAGAGGGAGACAGAGAATCCCAAGCAGACTCCATGCCGCCATCGCAGAGTCAATGTGGGACTCAAACCCACAAACCTTGAGATCATGACCTGAGCTGAAATCAAGAGTCAGACACATAACCGAGTAAGCCACCCAGGCACACTTCAGT
>NW_027527389.1:1052993-1053688 GCF_008692635.1 Crocuta crocuta | reverse complement strand
TTATTTATTTTACTAATGTATTTAATTTTATATTTATATGTATTTGATGTTGCTTTGAAAAACCTGTTTCTTAATGAGATAGTCATCTGCTTTATCATTTTGTGTGTGTATATATATATGTAATAGTTTCAAAATAATAGTGTCAATATGCCAAATACCAGAATAATGACACCAACATTACTAACAAGACCACGGAAAACAATTTCAGTATGTTTTTGGTTTTGTTTGTTTGTTTTCCTTAGGATATATCTACTAGTAATGTACAGTCAAAATATTGTTTTAAGATTAATTTGGAATAATTCTTGTCCATAGAGTTATGGTTTTAACCAGATATACACTTAGGTTGACGCATCTTAATTTGTATTTGTTATGCCCAGATCGCGAGTACCCCAAAGACCACCGAGGAGCTGATTCCGACGCAAGCACCCGAGGGTCTTTATTCAAGCTCAAGCAGGGACTCAAACGCACCGATGCAGCGGTGATGGTATGGAGCCAGGATCTCGGTCGAAGGGCTTTTTATTGGGGTTACCATGGAATTCGGGGCGTTCCAGCTTGGCGGCCTCCTGATAGGTTGACTTTTGGTACAGGCTGTCTTGTAGGTACCCGACTGGTTCTGCTCATCTGGCCTGACCGCAAACCACCAACTGGAACGACTCGGGACCTAGGCATCTCTTTTTTTTTTTTTTTCCTCTCTT
>NW_027527389.1:1048467-1049748 GCF_008692635.1 Crocuta crocuta | reverse complement strand
TTCTTTCTCTCCCTCTCTCTCTCACCCTCCCCTCTCTCTGACCCTCTCCTGCTCACGCTGCCTCTCTCCCTCTCTCTCTCTCTCTCAGAAATAAATAAAACTTAAAAATGAAAAAAGAAGAACTTCCATCTTTTTAGGGGGGAAGGACGGGGTGGGAAAATATTATGAAGTACACTTTGAATACAAAAGGCAGAATAAATAAATAAATAAATGCTTGTTTGTTTTCTTTTATTTATAAGGTTCCTATCTTAGCAACAACCATCATAGCTGCCCAGTGATTTCTTTTTTAATACAATTATGAAGCTCAGGACATATATATATATATAAGTAATATATATGAAAGACATTTTTTGGTCTTGTGCAGTCATTACCCTTTTTCTTAATGTTTATTTTATTTCTGAGAGAGGGAGAGAGCAAGAGGAGAGGCAGAGAGAGAGGGAGACAGAGAATCCGAAGCAGACTCCATGCCGCCATCGCAGAGTCAATGTGGGACTCAAACCCACAAACCTTGAGATNTTTTAAAGAAACAGAGTGTACATTTGTTATTTATTTTACTAATGTATTTAATTTTATATTTATATGTATTTGATGTTGCTTTGAAAAACCTGTTTCTTAATGAGATAGTCATCTGCTTTATCATTTTGTGTGTGTATATATATATGTAATAGTTTCAAAATAATAGTGTCAATATGCCAAATACCAGAATAATGACACCAACATTACTAACAAGACCACGGAAAACAATTTCAGTATGTTTTTGGTTTTGTTTGTTTGTTTTCCTTAGGATATATCTACTAGTAATGTACAGTCAAAATATTGTTTTAAGATTAATTTGGAATAATTCTTGTCCATAGAGTTATGGTTTTAACCAGATATACACTTAGGTTGACGCATCTTAATTTGTATTTGTTATGCCCAGATCGCGAGTACCCCAAAGACCACCGAGGAGCTGATTCCGACGCAAGCACCCGAGGGTCTTTATTCAAGCTCAAGCAGGGACTCAAACGCACCGATGCAGCGGTGATGGTATGGAGCCAGGATCTCGGTCGAAGGGCTTTTTATTGGGGTTACCATGGAATTCGGGGCGTTCCAGCTTGGCGGCCTCCTGATAGGTTGACTTTTGGTACAGGCTGTCTTGTAGGTACCCGACTGGTTCTGCTCATCTGGCCTGACCGCAAACCACCAACTGGAACGACTCGGGACCTAGGCATCTCTTTTTTTTTTTTTTTCCTCTCTTGTTTTTTTTTTTTTTCAAAAAAGTTTTTTTTCAAATTAGTTTCC
>NW_027527389.1:899737-1048400 GCF_008692635.1 Crocuta crocuta | reverse complement strand
CCACATCCATCAGTCCTCAGTTTTTGTCAGCATTCAAGAGTCTCTCATGGTTTGCCTCTCTCCCTTTCCCCCACCATTTCCCCCCTTCTTCTCCCCCTTGTTCCTCCGTTAAGTTCCTCCTAATCCTTCTATACGTGCAAACATATGATATTTGTCCTTCTCTGCCTGACTTATTTCGCTCAGCATAACACCCTCAAGGTCCATCCATGTTGCTACACATGGCCACATTTCATTGTTTCTCATTGCCATGTAGTATTCCATGGTATAGATAAACCACATCTTCTTGATCCATTCGTCCGTTGATGGACACTTAGGCTTTTTCCATGTTTTAGCTATTGTTGAGAGTGCATAGGCACCTTTTTTAAACTGATTGGCCAGGGGAGTAACTAAGGGCAGGCTGAGGCTGCCTAAGTACTTCCCGCGGTTTTTCCTGGGACTGGGTTCAGGTCTAATTCACCTTCAAGATGGAGGCTTTTTCCAAAATGGAGTCAGTTAGATTTAGGTCTCACATATTCAAATGTTAGGCATAGTCTTTTTGTCATCCTTTAATTTATTGTTTTTTCAAAAAATATGCAGGACATTACATGATTCTGAATTTAAAACTAGCTTTTTAGCTTCCATCCTAGACTATCTCCCTGTTCTCTTTTTTGTTTTGGTAAACTTTTAAAATTTATTTTTGTCCTTTCCTTGTTTGGGATTTTGGATTTGAAATCCAAGTCTGGTTCCTCAGTCCATAATCCTAAACACAATACTAGGTTGAAATTGTCCCATCAGAAATTACCAAATCCTGTTTTAACAGGGGTGGGGATAGGGAGTAGGTAGTGAAGCGGTTGAAAATTGTATATGTTTGTAACTAGTTCTTAAAATGTAAACTTGGAGAGTACCACTCTAGGGCTCTCTATAAGCCCACTCCCAACTGCACTTCCCAAATTCAAAATCACCAGGCAGCAGCTAAAAGCCTCTTTTATGGCTTTTTGTGTTCCAGAAGCTTACAGCCTTAACCCAGATACCTACTTTATAGATTCATAGCATGCAAGCTTTGCAGATATTCTTTTGAAGTTTGCATTTATAAGGCTTTGTGTACCAGCTTCTGTAAATTTCCATGTGACCTGTCTGAACTTCTTGAAGACAGAGTGTGAACAAACATTACAGCTTTTTGTGAAAGAGAATGTAGGCTCCATATAAAAAGATTTTTCCTAAATCCCATTATTTCTTCTTTAACCATCCCTGTTTATTCTTAGAAAGTTTCATTACCCTTGATCACTCTCACATCTCTCTCTTCTTCTACTTTGGCTTCACTCCTCCCTCTGTCTCCTCCTTGGGGTTTCTCAAAAGTCCATTCAGTTCACCAAGGCCACTCAACATAATAAAAGGCTGCCAGCAGGTGGAATAGCTTTAGACAACAAAAGCACCAGAGGCAGGGTTGTTAGCCACTGCCTTTGTTCTTTATGAATGCCCCTGGGGAGTCCTCAGTTTATCCAGTTACACTTCAAATTTTTTTCATGACCTTTATGACCTTTGACATAGCAACTCCTCTTCTAGGAATCTAGCCCAATGAAGTATTTCAAATTGGTACAAAGATGTTCATTGCAAAAATTATATAATAAAAGTTTATTACTATTTAAGCGTCCAACAATAGAGGGAATGATTAAATGATGGCACTTATTTATACTAGGCTATTAAAGATTTGTTATGCTATAAAGACAGACAATCTTGATAACATAAAAACTCTTAACATGTACTGTTAAGCAATTAAGTATAAACAAAGTAATATCAGTAATAATCTGAGGAAATTATGACATACTATTAGCAATGTTTTATTTTTTTTTAATTTTTAATGTTTTTTATTTTATTTCTAGGAGAGAGAGAGAGACAGAGTGATCAGGGGAGGGTCAGAGAGAGAGGGAGTGACAGACTCTGAAACAGGCTCCAGGCTCTGAGCTGGCAGTCAGCACAGAGCCTGACGTGGGGCTCGAACCCACGAACTGCGAGATCATGACCTAATCGAAAGTCGGACGCTCAACCGACTAAGCCACCCAGGCGTCCGCCCCTAGCAATGTTTTAAAAACATTAATAATGATAAGCAGCATTAATTTCTGTGTTTTCCAAATTTTCCCATGGGATATATTACTTTTATTAATAATACAAACCCACGTATACACAGACTAACCTCAAGGATATACACCTGTGAGCTGATTGCTCAAGCTTTTTATGTCTGTAAGAGACAGATTTGAAGGACAATAGTCCACAGAGAAAAAAATGGGCTTATAAAGAGTTATAATCTGAAGATGTGAGCTTCAAAGGAAAACAGTTTCCCGATAAAGTGAAAATCTAGAAAAGATAATGAGAGAATGCAACTGACATCTTCTGGCCTTATGGAAGCTAGGTTAGAAGTGAAAGCACAGTACACACTGGAGAAAGTGACACTAAAATTTAAGTTTTCAATGGAAAATTAAGGTAGCACTTCTTAAAATGCAAACATTTAGGATTTTTGTCATCTCTACTTTCTACATAAACTAAGTATTTTTCTTTAAATCAACTCACCATCTCCCTCCTTTTTTTTAATGAAAATTTTCCTTTAATTTTAACCTAATCAATAATATGTGTGCAACAATGACTCTGATACATATTTTCTAAGACATATTAAAAATATAATTATTAAAATTGAAATATTTATCCCATGGAGACCCTGAAATCACCTTTGAGACACTACTTTAGAGCAAGAAGATGAAGAGAACTTTCTCTGAAGAGAATGAGTATGCAGAAAAAACACTGCTAAGGAAATAGGACTCCAGAGAGCAAAGTGAAAGGTTTTCAATGGCAATCAACAGTAAGAAAATGGGAGAGAGGTTGGGACCAGTAGTGTAAGTCTTTAAGTGATACAACAGAGTAATACACCAGGAGAATCTGCATTTTGGATGTTGGTGCTTGATTATTAAGATGAGAAGCATGAGTGAAATTATCTGATCTGTAAGCATTCACCTTTGGCTTAAAAAAAAAAATGGGCATGGAAAGAAGGGAAAATTGGGGCCTCAAACAATAGGATCAAATAGAGGTACCAACAGAGGACCAACCTGGCAGTGCATGATACATTGATAAAAGGGGAGTATGTTAGCCAACAGGGGCAGCACTAGAACCTGCAGAGTTAGTTGCTGCTGGAGAGCTAACAGGCAGAGACAGACCTCACAAACACTGAATCCACAGTAACTTAGGGGAAGCAGACTTCTAGATACCAAGGAAAGCGTCACTGCCCAGCTGCAAGCTGGTGAAGAAACACCAGATCTCACACGTGGGCAAAGTAAAAGAACATGTCTAATCTCAAGTATTTTGGTTTACTTATACATATATTGAAACAAATATTAACTTTATTACACCTGGGCATCAAATAGATATAACAATGAAATAATTAAAAATAATAGATGCTTTATTAAACATTGACAGGCACTATTCTGTTTTATTTTGTTCATATCACTCCATATGATTTTACTAATTTTCATGAGATCAGGGAATTTGTCTTTTTGTTTCCTGCTATATCTTGAGTGCCTAAAAAGGAACTGACACAGAATAGAAGCTAATAAATAAATATTTGTTAGTTGACTGGTGGAATGAAAGAAGGCAGGAAGAAAAGAATGATGGACAAGTATTCCAAGGACTTGTCGTGAGCCTTGGTGGTGAGAAGAGTAAAGCAGAGATATTAGGAATGAGAAAAGGATTTAAGATTCATGATGGGACACATGAATCATAAGGATTCAGAAATGATGAGGGATGCAGTTACCTTGGTTTGTACTTAGGATAAAGAATCATCAGGCAAATATCCAATAGCAGGGTTCATATATTCCCAGTCTTCCAGTCTCATATTGGTGAGAAGAGGTAAAGGAGAAGCTGAATCAGTTCTGTGAACGTATTCAGCTTTCTCCTATCTGAGGGTCTTCTGATATGCTGTTCTTCCTGATTGCAATGTTGTTCCTTTGCCCCACTTTATTTTTTTAAAGTCATTTTTTAAGGTTTATTTATTTATTTTAAGAGAGAGAGCAGGGAAGAGGCAGAGAGAGAGAATCGCAAACAGGCTCCATACACTCAGCATGGAGCACAACATGGGGCTAGAACTCACAGACTGTGATCATACCCTGAGCTGAAATCAAGAGTTGGGTGGTTAAGTAACTGAGCCACTCAGGCACCCTCCTTTGCCTCATTTCATAAATATGGTGAACTACTTCCCAACTTTCAACTTTCTGGTCTCAGATTTAGTGAAATTCCTTGACTGCCACCATCGTCATCTCTTCCTGTACTGTGTCTGCTTCCTACCACTATCACCATTTGTAATTGTATGCTTACTTATTTGTTTACTGGGTTATCATCTCTCTCTTCCACTAGATTGAAGATTCTTAAGGGCAATTTCTTTTTTTTTTTTTTTTTTGTTCCTCTCTCAATACTCAGTGCTTAGCACAGTGCTAAGGGCTCTGCAGATGTTCAGTGTCTTTATTGATGGTAGTTCTGGTCATTGCATTCACATGAGTTCATATTGGATCTATCCATTTTTCTTAAATTGGGGGGAAAAAAGACTAGTTTTGCAACTTAATCTAATACATTATCATCAAAGTTAAGAGAATGGAAAAATTACACAAGGAAGAATAGGGTGACAGATGGAGTTTGGGAAGTTCTTTGTTAAACTGCAGTAGAACAGATATAAAAGGCAGTGTTTTCCCTACACAAAATGTAATTATTTAGCTTCTAATGATACAGGGACAGTGCCTACATTTAAAGAAAATAAAGTTATAGTGAAATAATGATATGTGGTTCAAAGGTTAATATAATTGTGCAGGAAAAAAATTTAAGTTTTAATTTTTTTAATTTTAAAAAAATTAAAATTTTTAAATTTTTAAAGAATTTTTAAAAATAAAAATTCCTTTTATGCTTAAAATTCCATAAAAGGAAATAATTGAGCCACATAGGGGAAATTTGCCAAACTCTTGTGTTCTTAGCCTTTATAACTTTTAGACTACTTTGTACTCTTCCCTTTTATCAACAAATAAAAGGAGATTTATCAGGGGTGGTATTAATTTGTCCTAAATTTCCTCATTTTTTCATTCTTTAATTTATCCAGTTCCTAATAATGATGACATAACATAAGAGATAGTACCAAAAATTCTTGACTGAGACTGTTAGATAACAAGAGAGAAAAGTTTCAACTCAAGTGTCATATTTACAGGAAAGCTGCTTTTCACTTGTGTTCTTTGGATGGGAACAAAAGGCTGAATAGCAATTGTAGTTTCCGGTCGCATCAGAAGCATCTGCCTAAGATTCGCATTGTACAATGGGAGCTCTGTAGACAGCCCTGTGAGGGTAGAGCAGAAGCAATCTGAGTTTGTGTTTTGAAGTCAAAGATAAATACACCCGTCCTTTGCTAAACAATTTGAATTTTTCCTGAAAACCATAACGCAAAAGCTCTTAAAGGAAACCATTTTCCATTAGTTGAAATGGGAAATATTATGATGTGTTCTTTCCAAGGCATCCCAAGGTAACCTTATTCCAAGGTAACCAAAGAATATTTATAAATAGAAAAAATGTCAATAAAACAACAAAAACAAGCAAGTATAAGGAATAATAAAAAGCTGAAAGCAAATTCAGTTTGTATTTAAAATGTAACTATGGTTTATTACACCTCCCAATAAAGGGAGGGAAGACTTGATAAAAGATGGTGACTGTCAGAGTGAAGAGAGAAGGTTGATGCAAGGGAATCATTCTTTGGCAGGTGCATTTTTTTCCATTTTAAAACATTCTTTTCAGTCCTTCTGAGGCTCATATATGTTTTATATAAAACTTCACTTAAATTATAGCTCAGACAAACAATTTTAGGACAAAATAAAGCCAAAATATTCAGGGCGGCAAAATAGCCCAAGTTCACAATAGAGTGAAAAATCAAAGAAGATTCTACCTCTTGATTCTTTCCTTTTGTGTATGTCCAAACATAGTGCACAATTCAAATTTGTTCATATGATATTCTCTCACTAGAAAATCTTGTGATAAATAAATTGGTGTGTCTTTGCCTGAAACCATAGTGTCAAGATTATTATTTCATATAGAAAATTTCTGTTAGGAATTTTGGGATTAAAAAAGGGGTTGTAATACTGAGAAAAAGTAGTTGTCCGAAAAGTAGTATAACTTTTCAAAGATCTTAATGATGGAAGTAGTTAACTGAACAGTCACCCTGTGTGGTTAAGGCTATAGTTTTCTACCAACTTCTTTTCTGGATTCCCATTTAGAGATGAAAGAGAAAAAGACTTTCTGAAGCCATTCCCAGGGCTACTAAAGCACCTCTGCTCAGATTCTTTGCAGCTAGAAATAGATGTGTATACTATGAGACAGTCTCTCATCCTGACAAACAGAAATTCTGCAAAAGAAAAAATCAGCAAGCAAAAACAGAAACTAAATTTGAAAGCGCCAACTACGTCTTACACTCCTATTTAATGTGACAATAGACTTTGCTACATTTGATTTTGTGGCATCACTTAGGTAGTCTCATATTACCCTAAGTTACTGTTTGTGTTAGATGCCTATATAATGTTGACTTTCATAGTAAGAATTTCCCTAGACCTAAGCAGGACACTGGGAAATCATATTCCCAATGCTTTCTCATTTAAAAATTATCTCTGTAATCCTGTGCAAGTCACCTAACTCTCTGTGCCTAAATTTCCTCATCTATAAAATGAAGATGATAATATGCATTTCTCTCATAACAAGGGTAAACTGAAAGAATACATCAAAGTTTTAGACCTATGTCTGGAACAGATAATTATTGTCACACACCTTCTACCACCATAAGAACAATTTTATTTTATTTATTCACAGAAAACTTGACTCCTTTTCCTAATAGTTGGACAGTTTAAGTGCCTAAGTTAGACTGAGTTTAACCTCTGTCTATTAAAGCATATTATTGGTGATAAGCAAGACATGCAGGAAGGGATAAAAATGATTAGAATTACTGCAAATATTCCCTGAGGACACACCTCAGGCACCGGACAGACCACAGTAATTGGGAGTACTGAAGAGACTAATCAGTTTCAAAATGAGAATCTTTTATTGGTAAATAAGCCTCTATTTAGTCCTCTGGCCATCATTATGGACTATTTGTGAAAGAAGAAGACTGTAATGGTCAGCCAAGGAGCATCACCAGGCCCTCATCAAGCAGAAACCAGCTTCTCTACAACTTATACCATGTTTCTAGGGGTGCTTGGGTGGCTAAGTCAGCTGAACATCTGCCTCTTGATTTTTGGCTCAGGTCATGATCACAGCATTGTGGGATCAACACCCATTTTGTGCTTTGTGCTGCATGTGGAGCCTGTTTAAGATTCTCTCTCTCTCTCTCTTTCTCTCTCTCTCTCTCTCTCTCTCACTTTCTCTGCCCCTCTCCATTCCATCCTTTCTAAAGTTAAAAAAAAAAGTATACCAATGGTTCTTAATTTATTATATCCAATGGGTCCTTTTTTCCCCCAGTGGATCCCTTTTTAAACAAATATTTTGTAGCACTCTATTTATCATGCAAGAGTTATGTTTATAGTTAACATAACCTATATACACAAGAATAAAAATCAATCAATATATTAATGTAATATAAAAGAGGAATGAAAGGAAAACAATTCACAAACTAGTATGTACTTCAATATGTAAATGTTCCATCACTTTAATTACTAGAATATATAATAAAGTGGACAAACGTTTGTATCTGTATGTATAATCACTGTGAATGCTTTAACTACAAACATGGACTGGTAAAACATGTTTTAATGCCACATTAAGGATTGAAACTACTATTGTCATTGTGAATTTCATAAAATGGTGAACACTCTTAGCAAGTCTTCCCTCAGTGTAATTGAGGAAAATTACAGTTGGAAAATTTGTTGGAAAATTTGGTATATGTTAAACTTGTCAAAATATATTTTTCAATATATAAAATGAAGTCACATTTAATGTTAGATTGGAAAAACATTTGGTGAGACTTTATAAGTTCTTATGGGATGCAGGACAAGTTTTGGTTTTGCCCTGTTCTACCCAGTCTATATCAGTATCGTCTACTGATCAATGTGACAAATAACACTAATTCTCCCCCTCCCCTGCATACTTCCAAAGCATCCCCTAGAGGGTACTACTATCTACATGGAAAACCACTGATTTATATCCTGAAGATTTTAACCACAAATGCTGTTAGGGGAGTAGAAATTAGACAGACAAGAAATATTCTCAGAAAAGAATAGTGCCAAAATAACACAAGTACATTAAATGGATTAAAGGATCTCCATTTATCCTCACTGCCAAGAAGAAACAATAGGGAACTCCCTACTTTGTACCTAGATGTCATCAGAAGTCATCTTGGAGAGGTTTCTGGAATGACAATCAATATCTAAGAAACCAGGATTTTTTACCTAAAGAAAATGACCTAATAATGTGGCTTAAATTATTACATAAGACTAAAATTTCACCCCCATTTCCCATTAGGTGAGGACAGATATCTGGAGATGTGCCATCTGGAGATGTTCCAGACTTCTTAGCTCTACCCAAGAAATAATTAATCACCAGTAGTGTGAAATGCTTTAAGGAATAACACCAAGGCTAATTAATTGTAATATGGAGGATTCTTGTTAATTTAGGGAGAACAAATTTTATGGAGTTACATGTTGCCATAGGATATATGCCTAGGAGATGAAGATAAGGAGCCAAGGAAGCCCAGGTGGGAAAAGGAAGGGGGGAAACAGTCTTTTCTCTTGCTAATCTGTCTTTTGTAGGCTTAATTTGCAGATCCCAAACACTGAACTTAAGAGGGTGGATAATAAATATTTTTCTACCCTGACAATAGCTATACTACCTAGAGGAAGCTGAGAAGCAAAGAGAATTTTTGTTTGTTTGTTTGTTTGTTTGTTTTTGAAGGTGGAAGAAGCTTAAAAAGGTTTACATGTCAAGGGGAAAGAGTCAATATAGAGGAAATTGTTGAGATAATGGAGAATGGAGCTGATCAATGAGAGTGCATTCCTTAGATACACAGCAGGATGAAATAGGAATCCATGGTAAAGGAATTTCTCTTAAATTACAGGAGGAAGTAGCCATGGGAGTAGAACCAAAGTATTTGCAGATTTGAAATCAGTTGAAGGGAAAAGCTTGGGAATTCTTAAGTTTTACCCAAATATGCAATAATTAAATTTGAATTATAGTCTGGGTAGGTCTTCAGGGGGGTTATAGCTTGTTAACTAGTTTCAATTAAGTCTTCATACTTGATATTTTATTGAACATTTAAATAAAGTTTAACACATTTAAGTAAAATTGTATAAATCATAAGATTATAGGCTCGATAAATTTTCACTGAGTAAACCCCTATGACCACATCCAAGTCAAGAGACAGAATGTGACCAGCACCCCAGAAACCCCTTCTTGCCTTCTTCTAGTCACAATTTCCCCCAAGGGTAACTGCTAATCTGACTTGTAAATCACAGATTAGTTTTGAATGTTTTTGAACTTAATAACAGATATGGAATCTTACAATATATATACTTTTTTAAATCCAACTTCTTTTGCTTTACATGTTTTTGAGACTTATTGTATGTGATTGCAGTTTTTTATTCTCATTGCTGCATAGTATTCCATTGTGTATATATGCCCCCAAATACATTTATCAATTCCAGTCTTGATTGGCATTTGGGTAGTTTCTAGTCTGAAACATTAATAATGCCACTATAAACATTTGTGGTCTTATTTTTTTGTTTATACACTTACACATTTCTGTTGGACTCACACTTAAGAATAGGAATCTAAAGTGAGTTGGGTATTTTTAACTGCCAAAATTTATTGGTGCATTTTACTAGCATGGAGAAACAGTGACATCTGGTGCATGAAATAATGAATTTCAAGTATTTGTGTATATTTGAAATTTTTTAAGAAATCTGTTCTTATAGGTAGTATGAAATCATTTAAGAATCCATATGAACTGTGAGCTTATAGTTCTTGTTTCTAATATTTAAATTAGCCTAAACTGTATTTACTTTGAACACTTAAAAAGTTTGAGAAAAAAATTCTTAAACTTTTTTAAATAATTGGTAAAACCAAGTAATTAAAAAGATACTTTGATTTTGGAGGAAATGTTATTTTGATATGTATAGTATCAATGTATCAATCTGATAGTATTTTTAATGCAATTTACTACCCTTAAAGTTGCCACACAGTGAATGATTTTTAGGCTTTGTGAAGTACATGACTTCTTAACTAACTTAAGCCAGTGAAACCTGGAAAAAATGCACACAAATAATATGCTTCTAAGGTAATAAAAAAGTAAAACTAATTTATATATTGGAATTCTTTAGAACTCAATTAAGGGAGCTCTCTGTCCTTTAGTAACTTTTCTACCTCTGTTGAAAAAGTTATTTTTTGCAGCGCCTGGGTGGCTCAGTCGGTTAAGTGTCTGACTTTGGCTCAGGTAATGATCTCACAGTTCGTGGGTTCAAGCCCTGTGTCGGTCTCTGTGCTGACAGCTAGCTCAGAGCCTGGAGCCTGCTTCAGATTCTGTATCTCCCTCTCTCTCTGACCCTCCCCTGCTCACGCTGTCTCTCTCTCTCAGAAATAAATAAAACATTAAAAAATTTTTTAAAAAAAAGAAAAAGCTATTTTTTATTACATTATGTGATTAGGAAACATACACATAGCATGCCACTTTATTTTTATGTTTGTATGTGTTTTTGCTATCACACAAAATAGGTAGAGGGGTTAGGTATGCTATTTAAGGGATTACTTTGATTGATCTCTACAGTTCTAGAAGGATGCTACAGGTTTCTTTTTTGACACTGTGAAGCTCATGGACAGGTTTGTCACACTGAAATTTCATGCTTTTCAACATTTATTCCACAAATGTTTATCACAACCTTTTATCTGATGAGCTTATTATCTAGTGGAGTCCTGGACAAAGCTCTCTTTCTCCCTCCTGGCCCTTTGAACTTCCTTTCTTCTTCCTTCTCTCTTCCCTCTATCTCTTTTTAATATGAAAGAAACCTGAATAAAGTTAAATTCTGACAAAAATCTTGATCACTGTCAAGATACCAAAGATACAGGAGAAAGATGGCATGATTAATGGAGCAGAGAAAGTAGAAAAGCAAGGATGAAGGTGATAAACTTTAGTTAAGAGAAAGAATTGTTTTCTAATTGTGTCACAGAAGAAAGACAAAAGAAAGTGGGAATGTAAAATAAAAAATAGAGTGACAGGAAGTCGAGAAAGATCTGGCTGTTGTTTCTATCAGGAGAAATATGATTGGAGACCATGTTCTAAAAGAAGCATTAGAAGAGGTATCCTGGTGGTATGAAGAAAGTGAGCAAAGGTTGTGGTAGTAACTGTTAACAATTGAAGGAAGTGGAAGTAACTAGAGGAAATACACAGAATTCCTGAGGAACACTGAAAACCTAGATGATGGAAAGATCTTGAATTTGTAATGGTGTCAATGATCAACAGTGCTCATCAAGCAATACTTAGAGAGAAGGACAGGTGAATTGAACTGGGTTGAGAGTTTTAAAGAATATACACACTAGAAGACCAATGGGCCAGAGAGATGGAGTCTATGGGATGATTATGGAAATATTTCATGGAGTTGATGTGGATCTGAAAATAAGGGATGCTTTATACATAGATTACAGACAGATTTTGACATACAGAGACAATGTTGATATTTTTAAGTATTTGGAAATTAGATGAAGACAAAGTATTATGACAATAATGAAGTAGGAGAGTTGAAAGGATGAGAAAGGTTAAGGTCAGAAAAAATTGTGAATTTATGACTTTTTGAAGCATTTGCAACGATAAGTGAGGCAGGAGAGTGTGGCAAACATGAAGTGGGGATGGAAGTCTCTAGAAATGAGAAAGTCAATAAAATGACAGACAAAGATATTAGATAGACATTGATAGATAACCAGAATAATTGCAGAACTTAAGAAAGTCTGAATGATTATACAAAGCCTTTAATAAATGAGGGACAGGGATCAACGTGTGAGTAGATGACAGTAGTATTGGTAAGGTTCAAAAATAACTCACTGAAAGATGTTAATAATTTTAAAAGAAGAAAATTAACTGATTAATAAGCCTATAAAACAATGTCCAATGTTACAATTAATAAAAAAACTGTAAATTAGAAAAATGAGAAGCCATTTATTTAGCCTATGAAATTAACAGATTTAAAAAGATCATTGTAAAAAAAACATTGTCAAGGATGTAATGAATAGATAATTTAATAATATAAGTTCAAACTATTAAAAATTGGAAAGCTATTTAGCAATATTTATTATATAGGTACCAATAAGTTTTGATGAAGCACTTCCATTTCTGGAAAACTATTATAAAGCGACTGTGCAAAATCACTGCAGTGCTACACTAAATCAATCAAGATTGAAACGCATATGAGTATTTAACAAGAGAGGAAATGCTTTTCATATAATGTTAAGTGGAAAACTATCTTACAATGTTTTATATATAATATGATCAAATGGTCTAAAACCAAAACCTGTGTATATGTAAAAAGATTGGAAGAAAATATTGAAACAAAAATGAAAATGAATGCTTTTCCCCTCATGTAAAAATATTTTTTGTGTGTTTATCAAAATTTCCCTAATTAGTGTTTTATTAATCTATACTGGAAATATAAGACCAAGTTTATTAACACTGGAACTACCACCAAGAGGAGCACCACCAATAACAAAAATTCTAATGGGCTTGGGTGCCTGGGTGGCTCAGTCGATTAAGCATCCAACTTTGGCTCAGGTCATGATCTCTTGGCTCGTGAGTTTGAGCCCCGTGTCAGGCTTGTGCTGATAGCTCAGAGCCTAGAGCCTAGAGCCTGTCTTCGATTTTGTGTCTCCTTCTTTCTGATCCTCCCCCACTTACACTCTGTCTTTATCTCTCAAAAATTGATAACTATTAAAACAACTTTAAAGGGGCGCCTGGGTGGCTTAGTCGGTTGAGCGTCCGACTTTCGCTTAGGTCACGATCTCGCGGTTCGTGGACCTGAGCCCCGCGTCAGGCTCTGTGCTGACTGCCAGCTCAGAGCCTGGAGCCTATTTCAGAGTCTGTATCTCCCTCTCTCTCACCCTCCCCTGCTCACGCTGTCTCTCTCTCTCTCTGTCTCCTAGAAATAAATAAAAATGTTTTTAAAAAAAACAACTTTAAAAAATTGTAATGGGCTTAAAATATAAAAGAAAATTAAGATAAATGTAAAACATACAAATAAATAAAATGAAGAAATAATCTAAATTTACATGTGAATGATATTTAAAGTAGAATTTGATAATTTGACTCTCAAGTTATTCTGTTTTCTTTTTTTTTTATTTTTTAATGTTTATTTATTTTTGAGAGAGAGACAGAGTGCAAGCAGGGGAGGGTCAGAGAGAGAGGGAGTCATAGAAAGCAGGCTCCAGGCTCTGAGCTGTCAGCACGGAGCCAGATGTAGGTTTTAAACTTATGAACCGTGAGATCATGACCCCAACCGAAGTCTGACACTTAACTGCCTGAGCCACCCAGTGCCCCAACTCAAGTTATTCTTGAGGAGTAAATGAAACAAGGAAATACAAAGTGTAAAGTTTAATTTGATTAAGCTTATATCTAAGTATCTATAAAAATTTTAAATGTTTAGGCCTTTGACACATAATTCCACTTCTGAAATTGTAAGCCTATAAAATTGTTAGAACAAATGCAAAAGGTACATTTGTAATTCTATTTACAATCACATTATTTCTAATAGCAAAATCGTATAGTTACTTAATTTTCTTTTTATGAAGAGTGGTTAAATAAAATTGTGTGATGTTTGTGTTAGAGAATGCTATGCAGATGAGATGTGGTATGTGACATTGATGCAAAAGATCTCTAAGACATATTCTAGGTAAAAATAAATAATTATTGGAGTTCTGGATTCTAGTCACAAAGGAATATAAGACCCATCCTCCTGCTGACAACAATTATAATTTGAAACATTTGAAAACAATTGTTCAAAGGCAACTGAAATCATACAGAAACTGGAGGGAGTTTGAACCTTGGAGAAGAAGACCCCACATAGATTGAATATTTCTCTGTGAATTTCCTGATTCTGAATTCTAAAAATTCTAGCTGCATTTGTCTCCAATCTGTCTCCTCGATTCGGTTAAAGTATTGGACTCTTTTTTGGTTTGCCTTCCCTGTATCAAAATCTGGCAATAACTTCCACTCATATAGCCAAAGCAATGTTTGCTTTTTTTTTTAATAAGCACACTTTTATTTTTATTTTTTAAAGTTTGTTTATTGAGAGAGAGAGAGAGAGATAGAAAGGGAGAGAGAGAATCCCAAGCGAGCTCCATCCCACACAGGGCTAGATCTCACGAAATCATGACCTAGGCTAAAATCAAGAGTCTAGTTGAAGGCTTAACTGATTGAGCCACCCGGGCACCCCTGTTTCCTTTTCTTAGGGATTACAGTCCTGTACTACCTACACTCCCCTATCTAAAAATACTTGTTTTCCATAATTTTTCCATTTTCTATTTGACAGCAAGATGTAATTCTGGACCGTCTTATTCCCTCATGGCTGTAAACAGGAAGTTTCACCTAGTATTATAGATCCAGCAAAAACATCTTTTGAAAAGGAAAGAAAAAATAATATACTTTCAGAGAAGTGGAAGCTGAGAGAACATGTTGCCAACAGAATATGCCATTATACAAGAAATGTTAAGGGAATGTCTTCAGGTTGAGGAAATTGATACCAGAAGGGAATTCAGATATACTTAGGTATTAAATATAAAATATTATCTTTTTTCATTTTCACAAATTCTTTAAGTCATAGACCACATATACTGTGAAGTTTATAGAACATGTAGTAAATATATGACACAATATTGCAAAAGATAGGAATGTACAAATGGAATTTTACCACTGTTTCTTACCTAATCTGTGAAGTTACATCATAATAATTCAAGACTTTAATTAATTAAGGATGAATATCGTAACCTCTAGAGGAAACATGACAAAAATGAAAACCAAATTAAACAAACAAGCAAAAACCTTCCATAAAGTTATATTAGCTAAATAGCCAATAGAAAAGATAATACAGGACATGAAAATTTTATTAACCCAAAGAAAGAAAGGAAGAATAAGAAAACAAAGAGCAGGGGCGCCTGGGTGGCTTAGTCCGTTAAGCGTCCGACTTTCGCTTGGGTCATGATCTCGCGGTTCGTGGGTTCGAGCCCCGCGTCGGGCTCTGTGCTGACTGCCAGCTCAGAGCCTGGATCCTGTTTCAGTCTGTGACTCCCTCTCTGTCTGACCCTCCCCTGCTCATGCTGTCTCTCTCTCTCTCTCCTAGAAGTAAATTTAAAAAAAAAAAAAAGAAAAGAAAACAAAGAGCAGAGAATAAATACCATGATGAAGAGAATTCTGTTATAGCAATAATTTGAATTCAGATTTATCAGACTGTATACAAAAGTGAACCCCAACTATTTGCTGTCTACAACAGATCCATGGTACATATAATGATAAAATTAGAACACAAGAGATGAAAAGATACACCAGGCTAACACTAAGAGTATGAAAGCTGGTATGCTATAACAAAACCAGACAAAACTGACCTTAAGATAAGGAGCATTATCAGACATAAAATGGATCATTTTATAATCACAAAAGAGTCAGTTCATTGAGAAGACATAACAATCTTACAATGAATACATTTAATAACAATATTTTAAAATACACAAGCAAGAGGCACCTGGCTAGCTCAGTCATGTGACTCTTGATCTCTGGGTTGTGAGTTTGTACCCCATGCTCTGTGTAGAAATTACTTTAAAATAAAATCTTAAAAAAAAATACACCAAGCAAAAAATCGACAGAATTAAAGGGGGAAATAGATAAATTCCCAAAGTTACAGATTTTAATTCTTCTCTCAGTAATTGATAGAATAAGTAGACCAAGAATCAATATAGATCATCATAGAAGATTTGAATAACACTATCAATCAACTTGACATAACTGACATTTACAGAACTCTATATCCAGTAACTACAGAATATACATTCCTCTGAAGAGCACATGGAACATGCACTAAGATAAATCATACTGAGCCATAAAACAAATCTTAACAAATTTCAAAGTCTTGACACCATGTTCCCTGTCCACAACCAAATTAAATTTTAAAAAGTAGTAGAACAATATGTACAGTATAATCTTATTTATGTTAAACAATATTGATCATACAAATCAATATACTATAAATCTACAAAATATGCATGTACATGTGTAACAAAAAAACCTGGCAGAATATAAATCAAAGATTACTTCTTAAGAGAATGAGAATGGAAAAGGGATTGAAAAGGAACATCCAAGCTTTATTTCTATGTATTTCTTTACTGTTGGATTACTTTTATTCGTATGTCACTTATGTATTTAATATTGAAAAAAATAAGTCTTATAAAGAATAACTAGTATGTCTGAACAACCCATAAAAGTTTTGAAATAGAGGAATAGTGAAGAAGAACCTGCCCTACACTACTAAAAGGTTCTAAATAGCTCTGGTACTTGAGGCACAGTTATAGGAAGCTACAAGGTGCTAAGTGGAATAGAGCCCTTAACAGACTTTTTACATGAGAATTCGGTAGATAATTGAGGTGCCATTTAAATTTGCTGGGCAAAGAATGTAATCTTTAATAAATGGTGTCAGAAAAATTGGCTAAATGCTTGGGGGAAAATTAAACGCTACTATAGTCCTTAGTACTTTCCTTCACATACTTTTAGCTCTCTATTTTGGGTCACAAAGTAAGACTATATTTCATCACTATCTTTGAAGCCAGATGTGCCCCAGTGACTTGTTTTGGCCAATAGGATATAAGCATAAGTAGCAGGTGCCATTTCCAAGTGGAAGTAACGTGTCTGTTCTAGGCAATGCACGTGCAAATCACCATTTCCTTTTCTGCTATTGCAGTGATAACTGAAGTCTATCTTGAGATAACGCCTCTGTAAGCCTGGCTCTCTGAGTGCCATATGAGCAGAATACCCTCTACCTGCCTGCACTGCACAGGATACACAAGGGAAAAGTAAATTTTTACTGTGTTAAGTGTATTTTTGGTGACTGTGCCACCACGGCATAAACTGATTAAAATAGAAGTTGCTATCTAGAATTTCAGAGATTTTTATTTTACTTTATTTTATTATTTATTTTATTTTATTTTATTTTATCTTAAGTAGGCTTCACACCACGTGCAACGCCCAACATGGGCTTTGAATTCAGGACCCTGAGATCAAGACCTGAGCTGAAATCGAGTGAGACCCTTAACTGACTGAGCTCACATCCTGGCATCCCTAGAAATTTTTTTTTTAATTTTGAACTTTTAGAATGTTTATTCATTTATTTTAAGAGAGAGAGACAGAGAAAGAGTGCATGTATGAGTGGAGAGTAGGGCAGAGAGAGAGGGAGAGAGATAATTCCAAGCAGGTTCTTTACTGTGAGCACAGAACACAACCAAGGGCTCTCTCACAAACTGTGAGGCAATGACCTGAGCAGAAGCCAAGAGTTGGATGCTTTACTGACTGAGCCATCTAAGCACCCACCCTGGAGATATTTTAATAAAAACCCAAACTTCTTGCATTAGCATTGAGTCCAGAAAGCAGGTGTGAAGAAAATTATCACTAGAGTTGGAATATTTCTCCATGCTTTGCAGTAGCAAAACTTATCATAAAACTGTTGCTCAGGATGTGGATGATCGATTACATATCTAATGAACTTTTTGTCTTGGGGGAAAAGATTAGAAAACAGAATGATAGTAGCAAGCTTTGGTTGACATAACCTGAGTTTGACAAAATATGACAAGAAAGTTGCTTCAGATAGAAATTGCCACTTTGCAAGCAGAAATGAAGGGCCTATAATACAGTCTAGGAATTTATAGATTTGTAGAGATAGGAGACGCAACTGCTTCTCAATCTCAAATAGTTCAATATAAAAATGAAACAGAATTTAAACAATAAATGCAGATTTTTAATAGTTTATTTATAATTACCCCAAACTGGAAATAATTCAAATACCTCTCAACTTTAGAATGAAGAACTCCCACAACTGGAGAGTATACTGTAGTGTATTGACTCAGTGGAATACTACTTAAAAGGCACAAATGACTGATACATGCTACCACATGGATGGATCTCAATCTGCATTATGCTAAATGAAAGGGTTATATGACATATATACAAAAGTAAAACTCCAGGGATAGAAAACAGATCAATGATTGCCCTAAGATGAGGATTAGGGAAAGACAACAGAGGGTTTTGTGGGGTAATTGAAACTTATTTTTATTATGATGGTTGTTTCATGACTGTATACACGTGTCAAAACTCAGAGTTGTACTCTAAGAAGGGTAGAACAGGTTTGTAAGCCCAAGAGAAACCCTGTTTTAATCATTAAAAGTCCCAGCAGGAGTAGAGGATATTTAAAGATGGAAGAAATTTGCCTTGCCAAAAACACTTCTCAATAACTGTTTATTGAGCACCTATGATGTGCCAACTAGAGACACTCTACAAAGCACACTTACACAGAGAAGTAACAGTATCTCCAGTCCTTATAGCATCCTTTTGGAAAAGGATTGTTATTCCCATTTTAAGAAAATTGAGGATTAGAGAGATTAAATAATTTGTACAAGGTTGCTTAGATAGTAATAGGCCCAGGCAGAGCAGTCTGTTAAGCTCTAGCAGCTTCCTCTCTATAATGTAGAAAATAGAATGAATGATGTTAGAGATTTTCAGGTAGCAAAAAGGAAGGAAGCTGAGGAAATTATAATCAGGAAATGTTATTATAACAACACTGTAAAATCAGGACACCTGTTGGCAGTGAGGGGATTAATGGCGTAAAGTTGAAGCCTTGAGTAGAGTGGGGAAAATTGAAGGAGGCTGTGATGATTTTGACATTGTTCATTCTATTCTTTGTCCTTGTACCATAGGGATGAGATACCATTCCACTCTTAGTTACATTAGCAGGGAGAAATCCTGCTGCAGGATGCAAGAGACCCACAATAGAATTCACTGAGTGCAGATTATCATAAGAATGTGCAACTTGAGAGCCTCTTATTTTGCAAAGACCAATTCTTATCCATTCCCCAAGCCCTATTCATTTCTGTGTTCTGTTTATAAAGAATATGTCATTGAAATTATAGTGTATTCCTGAGGGTGGGAGAGGAACTTTGAAGTATAAAAAGGAATCATAACTTGTAGATGACTGTCATTCTAATCTCTGATGGGTTGCTTAACCTTGATTTCTCCCAAATTCTTTAGGATCTCAAAAAATAACTGGAAAACATTAAGTGTAAGATCATAACTACAAACCCACAACTATATTGTTAATGAAACATAGGCTGGTTTCAGAGAGATCACTGATGAGGGAGCATAAGGCTGCAAACACATGACAGGCTGCAACCCCCCCTCCCCTCCACACACACCCCCCAGGTAGGATATGTGTGATATTCCTCGGGCACTCCTGGCTGCCCAAGTACAAAAGAAAGGGGGAAAACAAATGGTTAGCTAATAGAGATCATAGTCCTGCAGGACCTAAGTCTCCATCACCCCCTCCATAGTGATGTGGGAAACAAAGGCAGAAGCAAATGGCAGACAGAACTAAATTTCCTCATAACCTGCAGCCCATTGGCAAGTACTTGAGGCTGGCACAGTGAAATGTTTTTACAGGAACTCCTTACTGTCTTAATGTTAATGCTTTGCTAGAGGGAAAAACAACTTTAGCTTGACAATAGTGAGGCCTCCAGTATCCTGTGAGTCTTCTTTAGCTTATGAAACTCTCACTGGAAACTTCCCATGGATTTTTACTCCCCTCTGACTCTATAGTATATAACCAGTATCTCGTCTTGGTCCCTGGGCAGCTTGTTCTACCCACAGGTCTTATTCCCCTGTTTTAACAAAATTGCCTTTTTGCACCAAAGATGTCTTCAAGAATTCTTTTTTGGATGTCGGCTCCAGACCCCAAGAACCCTACTGTCACCCACAAAAACCTCATCAATGACTACACAAAATTATAAATTTCCTGTCAGTTTCCTTTTCTTTTTTTTTTTTTTCAATGTCTTTTTATTTTGTTTTGAGAGACAACAGAGAACGAGCGGGAGAGGGACAGAGTGAGAGAGAGACACAGGATCTAAAGCAGGCTCCAGGCTCTGAGCTGTCAGCACAGAGCCTGACGCAGGGCTTGAACCCACGGACTGTGAGATCATGACCTGAGCCGAAGTTGGATGATTAACTGACTGAGCCACCCAGGCGCCCCTGGTTTCCTTTTCTAAAGGTACGTATCATGAAGGCTTGGGTATTTTCAGGGTGGATATGATGGATGGCATTTAATGTTGAAAGCATTAGGAAAACTTTCATAAAGTAAGATTAAGTTGATTCAAATAGTGTTTAAACAGGAAAGAGTCTTACAAATCATCTAGTTCAATTTCTTCATTTTGCTTGTGAGTAAAACAGTCTGGATTAAACAATTTTCTCTAAACTCACAAGAATTTGTTGCCCTATCATAGTGTACCTTTTAAAAATTTTTTGTTAACATTTACACATTCCTTTTTCATCCTTTCTTATATTGTGCCGGCAAGGTGACAGAACTAAGGATATAAAAATTAAAAGACAAAATATTTCTGAATGGTAATAGATGAAGGTATTTTAAAATATTACTGCATGTGTAGAGGAGGTAAAATAAATTGCCCTCTATCCTTCTAGGTTCTTGGCTGAGAAGGCACTCCCTACCCCGTCCACCAACACTAATAAAAAGTAAAGTAACAGAAGAAAAACAAACAGAAGTTCAATAACATGAATACTGCTGAATACACAAGAGATACCCAGGGAAACTGAATAAGTCCCAGAAATAGCCCACACCACCACCTTAAATATCATCTCCAGCTAAAGACAAAAGAAAGACGTTGGGTTGGGTTAGGGGGTTGGGAGTCAGTAATGGGAGGTAACCAGGAAAAGCACAGTGAATAGGTTAGGTTGTTACGCAGATTTAAGTCCTTGTCTTCCCTACTGCTAAGAGTTTTAGATTTGGTCATCCTTCGTTTCCTAGCACTGAGAGGAAGAATCTTTACAAACAGAGATTTCCCTTGTAAATGTAAATGTCTCTAACAAAAAGGTAACTTCCCAGTTTTCAGAGCTTCTCCTGTGTCTGCTGTTTCTTTAAAATAACCAACGCAATATAATGCTTATGCCAAAGAGACTTTTTTTTTGGTGGGGAGAAAGGGGATTCTGCTCCTTTTCATATGCATTATAGTTTTGCCTACTTTTGAGGTGGCATATTATAATGAAACTGCTAACTGAGTTAGCAGTCAGAAGACAAAAGTTCTAGTCCTTTTCAGTCTCTTCAGGACTCAGTTTCCTCATTTTATGTCCCTGGTTACCCTAGAAAATAAAAATCCTACAGGTTTTTAAAAACTATATTAAGGGGCACCTGAGTGGCTCAGTTGTTTAGGCGTCTGACTTCAGCTCCGGTCATGATCTCATGGTTTGTGAGTTTGAGCTGTGTCGGGCTCTGTGCTGACAGCTAAGAGTCTGGAGCCTGCTTCAGATTCTGTGTCTCCCTCTCTCTCTGCTCCTTCCCCACTCATGTTTCTCTGTCTCTCAAAAATGAATAGATGTAAAAAAAATTTTTTAATAAAAAAAGAAAAAAGAAAAAAAAGAAGTATATTAAAATAAATGAGATTTTAAATGGGTAAATAGAAGCCCTTCTTATACATTGGATGATTTAGAGAACTTAAAAATTATTAAATACCTGTCCTGAAATATGTTAATGAAGAAAACAAACAACCGTTTATGAATGACAGTGAAATTTTGGGGGAAAATGGATAAATCTGAGTCTCTAGAGATTTCTTCTGGATCTACAGTCTTATGATTATGTTCCCAGTGTGGTAGGCAAAATATAGTTTAACACATGAATTCTCATCAGTGTAGAGTTTATCTATAGGTTCATGAAATTTTACTGCATTGCTATTGGTTCACACACATGCCATCACATCCCAGAGGTGGTATGAAGGCTGTAAATAGACCATCTTTTGAACCTTTATTATTTTTTTTAAATATTTTTATTTATTTCTAGGAGAGAGAGAGAGACAGTGTGAGCAGGGGAGGGTCAGAGAGAGAGGGAGTCACAGACTCTGAAACAGGCTCTAGGCTCTGAGCTGGCAGTCAGCACAGAGCCCGACGCAGGGCTCGAACCCACGAACCGCGAGATCATGACCTATGCGCAAGTCGGACGCTTAACCGACTAAGCCACCCAGGCGCCCCAGCCATCTTTTGAACCTTTAAAGGAAACAATTTAAGTAGAGCAGCACTGAGTAGCTAAGGTTGAGTCTTTACTGTGTTAGACCTGATGTACTGGTTAGAAGCAGAGTCCTAAAATCATATTTAAAAGTTTTAAAACAGAGACATCTTCATGTTATCAAATGGGAAAAAAAAAAACCTTTTAGAAGTAAAAGATTTTTCCTTTGCACAGGAATGATAATGACAACACCACTGCTCTTTTACAGTCTCTCTGGGAGTTTTTCTCACCACAGCAGTTACAGGAGAATGAAAGCTTCATGCCTTGGGAAGCCTGCGTTTTTATGTCTGGAGCTCTTCCATTAGGTCACACTGTTAAAGGCACAGTTCTTTCCTAAGGGAGACCTTCCCTGCTTCATAGCATCCCCATTTATTCTGTCTGCAGCTGCTCTGTTCCCTTATACTCCATGCACACCAACCTTATTAAAACATTGTGAAAATGATTCTTATGGAAAGTGCATCACTGTTGGCTTAACCAGCTATTATAAATATAAAAAATAAGCTTGAGTTTTGGAAGAAAAAAAAGAAAATACAATACAAGTTGTAACTGGACCTTTACAACAATGAAGAGCTATAAAAATAAAAGAAGACTGCTAGCTTCTGCACAGCATATATGTTTGGTTTTCTTTTTTCATAGTACAAAGGCAAGGCACAAAGAGATGATGCCACACTCCTTAGATGTAATGGAGGGAGAAGTCAATGTGTCAACTGCATTCTCATTTACCCATATGGTCAACAATGTCAGGATCCTCACACAGAAGAAAGAGGGACTAGAAAATAAGGTGATTCTGTACTCTTTTCAATTTTCAATTACTTACACTTTTTCTTCTTTTCTTGTTTTGTTGTTCAGGATCCCAAGGTATAAAATACCATCTTGCCTTTCTTCAGTGGAATGTCAAATGAAGTCTCCCTTAACAGAATGCTAGCTCTTTCTCCCTGTAGCTCAGTGATGTCATTCCATCTGACTTTTACCTTCTTTTTTTCTGTTAAATATCTGGGCTCTTTATTTATTTTTTAATATTTTAATTTATTTCTAGGAGAGAGAGAGACAGCGTGAGCAGGGGAGGGTCAGAGAGAGAGGGAGACACAGACTCTGAAATAGGCTTCAGGCTCTGAGCTAGCTGTTAGCACAGAGCCCGACGCGGGGCTCGAACCCACGAACCGCGAGATCATGACCTAAGCGAAAGTCGGACGCTCAACCGACTAAGCCACCCAGGCGCCCCCTGGGCTCTTTATAAAAGCCTAGATCAGACTCACTGACATTAAACTTAAAAACCATGTATATATTCCTCATTATCAAGAAAACAACTTCCTGGATTAAAAAATATGGTGGAGGCCTTTTACTATAAAAAGTGAAGATGGCAACTTGAACATGTGTCCCAAATCTAAATCAGTAGTATACACCCTCTCTTGAACCTTTCCTGGACCAACTGACAGGGGGCCTCTTGAGTATGAGCCAAGTCTTATCTCTTGCAGAACAGATGAAAGGAAATTGAAGACCTTTTGACCTTCATTTTATGACGCCTCTGACAACCAATGATGGAGAGAGCTGTGAGATGATGATCAAAATTATTTGAATTCTGGAGAGGGTTTACACTGTAGAAACGCACAAAAACCAGGAAGACTTACCCAGCGGGAACGATGAAGGTTCCTGGAAAAACCAGTTGATCTCCCCCAACCAGCTGGAAGCCAAGCAGATAGTGTGGGTCTTTTCTATTACTAAGGTTTGCAAAATGCTGGCTTTTGCACAGAAGGACACTACAAGCAGAAAGAAGTTTTTTGTGATGTTTCCGTTTTCGACTGAGAGACTGCTGGCTGGTACATGCTAACCTCTTGCTATATATATTTTGACCCTTGATCCCAGGAACAATGGCATCACCTGGTTGCTTAATAATAATGCAGAATCTCGGGCCTTAACTTAGATCTACTGAATCAGAACCAGGATTTTAACAAGATTTCCAGATTACCTATAGAAACATTAAAGTCTGAGAAGTCTACAGATGTAGAGACAGCTGTATCTCCCCTCACCTATGGTTTTATCACCATTAAATTAGATTAACAGCTATACCCAAATCTCACCGAGAAAATTAAAACCCCACCAATCATGGTTCTTAGTCAAATGGTGCTGGAGGGGGCTGATGAGTAGTTCGGGAAATAACTAATGCTCTCTCTCTCTCTCTCTCTCTGTCTCTCTCTCAGCAGAGAGACTTTACATTTAACTAAAAAGTTAGCAGATAATTTTAAAGAGAAAATGGTTACTGCTAAGACTTGAATAAGTGATCTTGAAGATTAAGTAAAATAATATCTTAAAGCAAAACAAAATAAACAGATAACAATGTAAATGAGAGAAATCACAAAAGATAAAAATTCAAGAATCCTACAATTCAAGTACTATGGGTTCTAGAAGAAGAAAAAATACTAGATAGAAAAGGAAAAATTATTTAATTGAAGAAAATGTCCTATTCTGAAGCTGGATTGTAGTCTGTAGATTGAAGGAGTTTAGCAAATTCCACACAGGACTGGGGGGGTGCAGGGGAAGAGAGAGCAGACATTTCATGATAAAATCTCTGGATTCTGAGAATAAAGAGAGCATTACTGTAGGTAGAAAGAAAAAGTTGCATACCAAATAAAACAAATCAAATTGGCATTAAACCTCTCATTAGTAGGAAGCTGTTGGAGTTACCACCATAGCCAAAAGTATAGTAAACAATTTAGCCTGGATTGCTGGATTGCCAATAGTACCAAACCATCTCAGTAGAAAGCAGGGATTGGCTGGCCAGGGATGTGCGGTGGGAAGTAAAGGCATGCTAAGTTCCCATTTTATGGGAAGGGAGGAAGAAGTAGTTGTGGATTACATCATCTTTGCTGGGGATACAACTGTTATCTTGTGTTCATATTTTGGGAGAGGTATATGTTTGATTATGGATGTCTTTAAAAATATGGCATTAGTTGGTAAGTAACTATAGATAAATGAAATAAAACTTTAAGTTAGAAAAAGATCAAGTAAAGAAAGAACAGAATTTAAAAACCAGAAAAAATAAGTAGGACAGGAAAAAAGAGAAAATAGTAAAGTAGCCAGGAAACAAAGTAAGATGAAAGAATTAATATTAATTATAACAGTTATTACCGAAATATGAGTGTACCAAATATTCTGTGTTAAAGACAGCAATGACACTAAAAAATTAGAAATTGCAATTTATGTATATGTTGTTCATCAGAAACAATGATAAAGAAGATGAAATGTGATAAAGAGGAATAAGGCAAAAAAAAAAAAAACCCTAAAAACAAGCAAGAGGTATAATAATAATACCAATCAATCTAGAAATTTAAGTTAAAATGATAAGCGCATATTTTAATAAATGAATGCACAATAAATCTGTAAGCAACAAATAATGTAGCAACAAAATAAATGAAGCTAAACATTAAAAATGTAATATGAGCCCAACAGAAACAATTCTAGTGGAAAAATTTAATATATATTTTTCAGAAATTTGATTAAAAAATGCATAGTCCCAGAGAAATTGAAGCAGATAATCAACAAACTTGATTATAAATCCATATATGTATACATACATATATGTATATATACACATACATAAACTTTAGATTTTTCATAAGAAAAAATTTCTTAAGTCCAGAAAAACTGCAAAACCAAATCTCTCTTTGACTACAAAAGAAACTTTTAATACATTTTTTTAGAGAGAGAAATTTTTGCCATAAATTCTACAATATAATTATAATCCAATAAAATTAGGAATAAATAATAAAAGTTTACCTTAAAACCCTAACTGCTTAGAAATGAAGAAATATACATCTTAAATAATTCTTAGCTCAAAGATAAAATAAAAACTTAATTACAAACTATCCAGAAATAAATGAAAAGTTTCAAAATCTATGGAACACTGCAAGAATACTCAATGGGATATACTTAGCCTTAAATGTCATTATAGTTAAAAATGTAAAGAAAGGAACTTAGTATCCATCTCAAGGCATGTTTGAAAGCAGCTGCAAAATCAAAAGAAATAGGTGAAGGGAATGCTTAAAGCTAAGTTCAATTAATGAAACGAGAAAAAAACAATTATATACAAAACAAATAAGTCCAAAATCTGATTCTTAAAAAGTAAAATAAGCAAATCCTTTAGAAGATGGAGTAATACATTCCTGATGGCATACTTAATACTTTTTTTCTTTTTAGAAGTTAAATAATACTAATTTGGAAGAAATATTTAAAGACTGTGGGTATAACTCAGGCTTTAGAGATAAATTTTTAGTCAAGATGGGAAACCAAAAATATATTAAAGGAAAAGTAGGCATATTTAGCTATTAAGATATATTGCCTAGAGAAACATATCATCAACAAAGTTTATAGGCAAATTATAGAAAATTTGAAACACACAATGATAAATAAAGTTGATATCTATTACACAAAGAACTCACAAATTGATAACACGAAAACAAATATCCCAACAGAAAAATTATAAGAATATTAAAATGCAATTCACAAAGAAGAACATCTAGATGACTGTTAAACACTAAAAATGCGTTAAACATTCCTAGTAATAAGGAAAATGCAAATTATAAAATAGTGAGCTATGTTATTTTACATCCATCTGATGGTAAACCATAAAAGTAGTGTTAAGCTCAAATGATAGTAAGACGGAATAAAGCTATACACATTGCTGGTGGAAATGTAAATAGCTACAATCTTTCTTGGAAATAAATATGGCAATAGATTTTAAATTAAAAATGTATATCCACCTTTGATCTAGCAATTCTTCTCTTAAAAATCTATTCTGTAATACTAAAAAAAGTATTAATAAGTAATAATATATATACAGGTATATTACAGCATACTGCTTAGGGTTAAAAAACCAGAAGCAAGTGAATGTCCTTTGATATGGGTATGTTTGAATACATTTTTAAAGAGAAAACCTCTTATTATGGAAAATTTGAACACACATAAAAGTAGATAGTGTAATATAATGAACCCCTACTAATGCATCAAATCATATTAAAGAATTATCAACATTTATTTTCCAATTTTATTTTATGTATCTATCCCTTCACTTTTTTCATTCCTGGCATATCAGAATATATCCCAGTATTATATCATTTCACCCAGTAATACTTCAAATGTGAATTTTTTAAAAAAGGTAATTACCACATCATTATATCTAAGAAAATTAATAGTTATTATTTAATATCTAATTGCATTTGATGTTCACATTGCCTATTTGATTCAAAAATGTGTTTTACAATGGATTGTTTTGAATAAGAATCCAAACAAGGGTCTAAACATTGTATTTTGTTGGTATATATTGGTATATACTTCCTTTGCATCACATTTGCAAGCATATAATTTCTAGTTATCCCACTTTTCAATGTTAACATCGATTAATGTTTTCAGGTGTTGTCTATCTGATAACCAACCTACTCTTTACCCAAAGGGTTTAGCATTCATTGATGATTGTTGCCTAGATCCATTATTTCATTAGAGGTTTTCTAGTTGAATACATTTTGGTACATCTATACCATAAAGTAATATTTTGCAACTATTGCTAAGGCTTTTAAAAGGCTTACTTTGAGTAACATACTGTTTGTTCCAAGCACTCTCTATATATTTATTATACCTAAAAGAAACTCAATGAAGTAGATACTATAATTATCCCAATTTTATAGGTGATAACTCAGGAACAGAATGATTTGCCCAAAGTCACAGCTATTATGTGTTGGGCTGGGATTTAAAAGAATAAGTGAGATCTATACTAGTTGAAATAAAAAAAAAAAAAAAAAAAAAGATGCAGAAGAGTTGTACATAAGATGATTATATTTTTGTAAAATAAACAATGGTAAATTTATGTACATGTTTTTATGAGAATAATAAATATTACATTATGAATTGGTTACGTGGTGGAGGAAATAGATGTAATATTGGGGATGCATATAGATAGAGTGGGGGAATAGAGGGCAAGAAGGACAAGTAAAAATCCCCACAAAAGACAGCTTTATGAAAAGCTGAAGATGAAACAACATATGTGATAGTATTTCATTCGTATAAAATTATGCATGTAGTGTGTATACATAATGTATGTACATGTACATACAAATATACACAACTACATATGCATGTGTATATAGTTTTATGTTCATAAAGAAATGCATGAATACACGGTTGCTATATGATTAATGGTTTTTACCTCAGGCTGGGGATTTTAGGTGATGTTTAATTTCTTCTTTAACCTTTTATGTATGTCTCAACTATTTTACAATGATCAAGTATTTATATAACAACAAGAATAATAAATCTATTTTATTGTGGAACAACATTTTAAGAGAGTCGATAATGAATATTACCTTCCAAACTACTAATATATTAATTATATAAGCCACAAGTTCACACTGTTTGTAATTGTAATTATTAAATACTTATAGTAATAAATGGTTAACACAGAATTTGAGTCAATGGTAAAACTTCATTTATTAATATTATTTGTTAAATTTTATACGAATTCATAAAAGCTCTGAATTATAAATTATAGGATGGCAAAGAAAAAAAGTGTCATTTTATGAGCTCCAAGCTATTTGAGTAACAAAATAGAGACAGCATCAGTCCATGTGGAACAATTACACTTACCATTTCACAATGGTGAAATATAGATATAGAATGAGATTTACGTTTATGCTAGTGTTTCTCAAAATGCAAACTCCTGCATGTTACCTAAGATTTTCTCAGTTGAACAACCTTTCTAGGAGATTCTTATATTATTTAAAGTTTGAGAGTTGTTACTTGTTTCTTTTTTAGCACATTTTTAAGACTGACAATATTTAATTTAATTTAATTTAATTTAATAAGACAATATTAATTGTCATAGTCATAGCAATCCAACCTGGAGAAATATCTGACTGGTTTGTATCATTGTTTAAGAGACATTATACTTTTTTATTTATAATCAGACTTTTAGCTTTTTTAGTCCAAAAGACTAAACATTCAGAGATAATGTTTCCAGGTCTGAAGAAGTTTCTTCAAATATTGAATACTGATATAATACCAGGTGTTATTTAAGCATGCTTAATGTCTTATCTTTTATAATGTACATGATACAATTTTAAGGAAGTTTTCTTACCTCCACTTAACAGATGAGAAAACGGGAGCTTTCTAATGGTTGAGTAACTGCAGGAGAAGGTTATCGAGAGGACATGACCTCCAGTTGACCTGGGAGCTCGATCCAGGAGGGCAGTCAGAAGTTCCTCACTCTGCCTGAACTGCCTGAACTGTTTCCACAGTCTGAGTGGTTTGCAAGGACTCGCTCTGAGAGAGTAATGTGTTGCTGAGACCACCTGGGCAGTATTCGTGACTGAACCCAGTACAGGCCTCTAGAAATGTTCAAAGGTTTTTGCTGGAGGCGCAGAGACTTACCCGACTTGTGTCCACACAAGACAAGCCTCATGTGTAAGTTCCCTCGCTTTGCTTATGAAATCCACCAGCTACTAATCTGGAGTGGTCTGCTCCTTTTTTGGTCTCTCCTTGCCCTCTGTGTAAAGGGGGCCAGTTTCAGATTTTACCCTGGGAACTCCCAAGGTTTCAACCCAAGTTTCAAGGTAGAGAATAACTCACTTGCCAGCCAAGGGCCTTGAGATTCTACCTGTCTATTGGAAAATGCTCCAGATGCACTGTCTCTAGACCCTCACCTACATTCGATAGTATTGTTAATTATTTGAGATTTATAGATCGAAATGATTGGTTTACCCTGGCTTGCACCTAATTTCTGTAATCCTGTTACAGTGTGTGTGTGTGTGAATATTTTTGTGTGTATATATATCTATATATCATGCTTTGTAAGTTCTTTTATGCAACAACTTGGAAATAAATAAGTAAAAATAAACATGGTTTCCTTTCCCTGGGGTCATGTCTGATTCTTGACTCCATACTCAAGGGGATTGCCTGCTCCCAGATTCTTTCATTTAATCAGTTTTATCTCCCCACCTTTTACCGAGTTGGTTACCAACTGCATATTCTCGGATCCAGTGATGATGAGCCTTCTAGGTACTGAAACTACTCAATTGGCAGAGAGTGTAGAGTTCACAGCCCGGCAACCCTAATTAGTGTGTGTAGTAGCTGTCTTCTGCAACTGGGATATTGGAACTGCGAATCCAATATTGGCCATATAAGGTCTTAACATATCCAGTAGTCTCAGTCAGAACCTCCTGTAGGTAAAAAGGCAAGAGGAGAGGCTTATACTCTTTCTCCTCTGAAAGAGTGTGATTTTCTTTAAAAATATTTTGATGTTTATTTATTTTTGAGAGAGAGACAGAGTGCAAACAGGGAAGGGTCAGAGATAGAGGGAGACACAGAATCCGACGCAGGCTCCATGCTCTGAGCTGACAGCACAGAGCCTCACGCGGGGCTCAAACTCACAAACTGTGAGATCATGACCTGAACTGAAGTCAGACGCTTAACCAACTGAGCCACCCAGGTGCCCCATTATCTACTTTTTTAAAGCAATTTATAATTAGCAACCTCAAAAGTTTGGTCTTTGAATTACCTCACCTGAGCACAAAATCAGAAGGGTTACAACCATTGGCTCTAGAGCAAGACAGACCCTGATTTGAATCTGGATTCTACAACTGACTAGCTAGATATTAACAATTACTGTGCCTTTTTTCATCTGTAGAAGGGGGGGATATCATCATTCTTGCATAACAGATTTCTTGAGGGATTAAGAAATAACAATGCATGTAATGTATAAAACAAAAATCCCAAAATGTATTTAGATCTTAATTCATGATAGTAGTTATTAAAATTAAAATTATTATTTCAGGGTTCTTATAGTCCCCATCAAATTTAAGTAAGTCATTGTATTTCCTTATACTTTTAAGAGTCTAACCATAAAAAATTTTTATGTGAGATGGCAGAATGTTTTCTTGAGATGTCAGAATTTTTTTTAAGTTTCTTTTTTTATTTTGAGAGAGAGAGTGCAAGTTGGGACAGAGCAGAAAAAGAGGGAGAAAGAGAATCCCAAGCAGGTTTTGCGCTGTCAGCACAGAGCCCCTTATGGGGCTCGAACTCATGAACCATGAAATCATGACCTCACGGACCCTTAACCAACTGAACCCCCCAGGTGCCCCATGAGATGGCAAAAATTTTTATTTTTCTTTTCTATTTTTAATCTATAAGGAGTCTCACATGAAAAGTGGAAATACTTCCAGATTTTCCACGAGATATGACAGGTGTTCTAAGTGAGAAAAGATGGACAAATATTAAAACAAACACAAATTATTCATCTTTGAAGATTCTTGGTAAGTACACAAAGAAAGAAGATTCAGAAAAAATGATTTGAATACTTTAATGAAGTTCTCTTGAAGTCATTGTGAAGACTAGTGCTTTTCCAGGCTTATATTAGACTTTTCACTTATAACTAGAAAGCAGTATTTATTATTAATACTTTAAAATATTAGTAATATTACTTATTAGTAAATGAGACTGTTAACATTTATTAACATGTATTTATTGATTATAGACATAATACCTGGTAGCGGTGTTTCGAAATGNAAAATGGGCTGATATATTTTATTTATTTATTTATTTATTTATTTATTTATTTATTTATTTTCAGAGAGAGAAAAAGAGAGAGAGAGAGAGAGAGCGCCTGTGTGCATGGGCAGGGGAGAAGGGCAGAGGGAAAGAGAGAGAATCTTTAGCAGGCTCCACACCCAGCATCGAGCCTGACACAGGGCTGGGTCCCACAACTCTGGGATTATGACCAGAGCCAAAATCAATAGTTAGTTGCCAGCCAGGTGCTCCACTATATGCTCAGCCTTGGAAGCAATTCAGACCCTTCATAATATATCTTGGGGAACTTTCTAAATTAATACATGTAGATAAACTTTATTTTTAACAGCTGCTCAGCATTTTATCTTATGGGTGTAATTTATCTAATCATTCCTATGTTATGGAAACTTAAGAATGTTTCTACAGTTTGACATATTTTTAAATAGGATAAGAATGTAAAATCCATGAGGGCAGATTCTTTTTCTATTCTGCAAGCCAGCTAAAATAACACTTAAAAATTAGTAGGCAAAAAAAATTATTTAATGAATATGTTGACTGAATATAATGTCATACTGAGTATCTTTTTTTTTAATGTTTTATTTATTTCTGAGAGAGAGACAGTGTGAACAGGGGAGGGTCAGAGAGAGAGGGAGACACAGAATCTAAAACAGGCTCCAGGCTCTGAGCTGGGTGTCAGCACAGAGCCCGACGCGGAGCTCAAACCCACGAACCGTGAGATCATGACCTGAGCCAAAGTCAGACATTTAACCGACTGAGCCACTCAGGCGCCCCTGAGTAAGTATCTTCATATAAAACTCTATCTAGAGGTGACTGGCTGGCTCAGTCAGCAGAGCACCTGACTCTTAATCTCAGGGTTATGAGTTCAAGCCCCTCATTGGGTATGGAGACTACTTCACACACACACACACACACACACACACACACACACACACACACAGAGTTTCTGTCTGTATTTGTGATTATTTACGGAAAGTAGAACTTTTTGACCAAATAGTAGGAGTTTATATCCATTCTTCACCATGCTCTTTCCAGTCTCTTTGATTTAAAAAAAATTATTTGGAAATAAAGAAATCACTCACATGGTAAAAAATGTACAGAACAGTACATCATTATATTCTTAAATATAAGCATTTGTTTTAAGTTTTCTGCTTATACATGAAACTTTAAAAATGACTAACATGATTTATATGTACTTTAAGAGAGTTTTTCTAAAAAGCATTTTAAGAAAATAGGCAGAAAATACCAAAAAACAAAATATAAGAAAATTAGAATTAAAAACTCAAGTATCAGCCCAGGAAGAGCAAGACCCAACTAATAGACATACCTGAGAGAGAAAAGATAGACTGTATTAATGAGATAAACTAAACAAAGTCCCCAAATCTGAAGATACTTATGATCCCTACTACCACTTTAAGGCTATTTGTTCCAGTCTTTAAATAGTTTTTCCTCCTTTAAAGTTTGTACTATGTCAGTGCACAGGGATATTTCTTACTTCACTGTCTAATACTATCGGAGAGTCCTCCTCCTTTCACTTATTTCTTCTCCCATTCCTGCTGCCCTCTGAGAACTGTGTTTAACAGAAACATGTCCTGGTTTCAGCCACTCTCCACCTCAACCAGAGATTGATAAGCAGATTCAACTCAAGGATATTGTTCCTCAGGAATTTATCAACTGGAAGGCATCCTCTCCCAATGCTATCTGAAGTACATTTCAAAGACCTTACAATTCTTTTGCTGCATTCCAACGATATCTGCTTCGATCTACAGCCATAGTTTTCCATTATTTTATCTGCTTGACCTAATGGTTGTTATGCCTTGTTTCTAGAATTTATATACTGAAGACCTAGCCTAAGAAGAAGTCAGGATTGAACAGAGCGTACAATTTAACTGATGGTTCCCAAATTTATATCTTGAGTCTGAACTCTTCACTCAAATCCCAAATTTCAACTCAAATATTCAACTGTCAGCAATTTATTTTTACTTATTTTTAATTTTTTAATGTATCTTTTTGAGACAGAGTATGAGTGCGAGAGGGGCAGAAAGAAAGAAAGAAAGGGAGGCAGACTCAGAAGCAGGCTCCAGGATCCAAGCTGTCAGCACAAAACCTTATGTGGGACTGGAAGCCACATACCCCAAGACCATGACCTGAGCCCAAGTCTGGCACTTAACTGACTCCCCACCCAGGCACCCCTCGACTGCCATTTATTTATTAGTCACCTCGAACTTCACAGGTTCAGATAATGTAAACAAAATTATAGGCATCATCTCTCTACCCTCTAGCCTCTTTTTTGTATTATTCTCTTCCAGATTCATCATATTTCTGACACACTGGCCTTTTATTTATTACTAGAAAACACCAATCTTGTGCCAAACTCAGGAGCTTTCCACTTTCTGCTTTCTCTGTTCTGAAAACTCTTCCTTGAGATCTGTACATAGCTAGCTCTTTCACATATCATTCAGGTCTCAGCTTTAATGTCATGTCCTCAGAGGACTCTTCCCTGACAAAATTAAATAAAGCAGCCCCTTCTCATTTTTCTCATTTTTGTCTATCTTACTGTGGTTCATTTTATTTATAGCACTTTCACTACTTAAAATTTTATCTTATTTGTTTATTGTCTATCTCTCTCCATTATTTACATGCTGTTAGAGTAGATACAAGATCTGTCTTCTTCACTGTGTATTGCTAAGCAACAAGAAAATACAGTGTGATGCATGGTGGCTAAACAGTAAGAACTGTTTTTCAATAAACAATTGAATGATACAATTTTTCAATAAGTCCAATACAACTTTTTTTTTTTTACCTTAGACCCATATTACTATTTCTTGTGTTAAACATTAAAGGAAGTAGTTGGTTTGTTTACAGGCCATGCTGTACAAATAGTATGTATCTTTAATCTAAATTGAGGGTTATAAAATGCAGCATAGGGGATCTGAGACCTACAAAGGAAAAAAACAGATTCATATCTTCTGTTTCACTTTCCCCCAATGGTTTTTCCAATTATAGCTTTAGCCTCAATTTACTTTCTCCTTCCTATAGATAAGATTTACTGAGATACCCAATTACAAAATTACCCCTTCTTTCTGACAGCATGCAATTCACAGCAAAGCCCTACTTCCTTGGACCCTGTCCCAAATCACTCAGCCCAAATCCAAATCCTTTAATAATTCTGTTCTGGCATTCTGTTACTGAGACACCCCAGGATTCCCCATGATGTGTGTTTTCTCTTCTGGCAACCAATAATAAATCCAACTTGTACAATTACTTGTGTTCTTGGGTCTTTGGCTGGAGGACATTGTTACACCTGACACCTTGTTTACATTTGCTGTTAACTGGTAAAACTTCATCTATACCTAGGTAACTCCATATAAAGGGAAATTCTAGGACTCCACTTTGGGTTACTTGATGTAGCAGTAATACATGGTACAACTAATCAGAGAACCACAGGTGCTAAGATCTGCTGATGGAAATACTACTCCCTCTTTCACCAAAAGACCACAGCTCTGTGTCTGAGGGGATTGACACTCAAACTATAATGTGCATATGAATCACCTGGAGATCTTGTTTAAAATAATACAAATTACTATTCAGTAGGTCTGGGTAGGCTCTGACATCTGCTTTTCTAACAAGGCCCAGGGTAATATTAAGGAATAAACTTTGAGTAGCAAGTTTTTAAAGGAACTAGAGGCTGTAGACTTCAGCTCCTATTTCCCACTTTTCCTCAGATAGGATGCTCAGACGACCACTAGATAGGTAAGATGTGAATCATGTCCTGAAATTATAGACTTCTCCTGAACTTCCTTCCTATTTTGGAAGAAGGATGGAAGAAGATGAAAAGCTTTATGTTACATTAGTCAGGTGTATATGTTTGTCCTCCTAATCTTTAGGTACAATCAAGAGCAAAAAGATTTTGAGACGGGTTTTTATTTGAATGTCTTTGTGTACTCCTAGCAGCAAACATCAGGACAAAGACTGGAGATTCAGTAGGAAGGTAGTCCCCAGAAGCACCAGTAGGGGAGTATGGGAGTGAGGCAGGAAAAACGAGGCCAACAGAGAGTCAGTTATCAACCAAGTTACCACTGTTGGGAACTAGAACATAATCCCATTGGGGAATTCTGCACAGACTATGCCTTCAAATTATCTCAAGAGAGGGATGAGTATTCTTCATTGGTTGAGGCCTGTTTCTAAGGAAATTAATTATCACTTTTGCCTTATCTTGATAGCTGGCCTATTATGCTACTAAGCCAGAAAAAAAAAAGAAAAAAAGAAAAAGAAAAAGAAAAGAAAGAAAGAGAGAAAAGGCAGCTCTTCAACAATGAGTTGTACTTATTCGCAGTAAGCAACCTTCAGTTTAGAGGTAAGCAGTGAGAAGATATATGGATAAGACATGGACAGTAAACACTCCCTGAGTTGGGGCCTTTGGTAACACAAGGTGAGAAAGAATTCACCTATTACCCTCAAGAAACATAGATGTTTCTGATCAAGGGAAGAATATGCCTGAAGCTACTTCTTACCACAAATAACCTTTTTCATTAAGGGTTGACAGCAGGGTCCCTTGAGAGGCCCTGAGGTATCATTGTAGATGGATGAAACCTTGCTCTTCAGATAAAAGCTCTCCTCTTTATCCTCATCAGCTGGAAATGCTATCGGGTAATACCCACTCTGCAAATCTAACAAGGTGAACTCTAGGTGCTCTTTCCAAGCAGTCTATTGATCACTCTGAGTCCAGCTATTAACAGTACGATAATTCACACACTCAATTTTTTCCAGACTCCTTTCTCACTACCAAAATTGGAGAGGCATATGGGCTATGATTCAGTAATGATCCTGTTAGCCAACAGTTCTTTAACATGATCCCTTACGTAATTAATCTTTCACAAAGTAATCTTCCTAGATTGTTCCGGAAATGCCCTTGAGTCATTTAACATGATGGCCTGCTGTTCCACTTGGGCACCTCCCACACCCAGGCTTGCAGGGGTTGACTTCAATTTTCACCTCATCATTATGTTCAAATGCTGAAGATCCCACAAAATGCAAGAAGACTGCACTCAAGCCATGGGTGTTTCTGGGACTGTGCTAAGGAGGAGGGAACAAAGGACAGTTTTCTGGCTTCCCCAGGCAATTAAGTCTTTGTACTTGAGACATGTTTGCTGTGGTTAAATATCTCCTAGTGCTTGGTGCTGACCATATGTTCTACAATCTGTAGAAAGAGTTATCCCTCAACAGATCCATTATTATCAAACTTGATGAAACAGGACACATCAAAGAGCTGCTTACTATTTCTTCATTTACAGTCTCTTCAGGGAATTTCAATATCATCAGACCTGTTCATTATACCCAAATCCAATCTTGGTTAGATCAGATGTGAACTCCAGAAACACTTGAGCATCATATTTATTCAATTTCATGTGGCATGGTCTTTCTTCCCTCCTAATTTCTGGATGGTCTATAATTCCTAAGGGTAAAGACAGCAATTCTGAGTTGAGTCTACCCTTAGGAAGGTTCTTCCCTGTTTTTCCACTGTTCTACAATGTTCTTCAACTGTTAAACTACTGTGGTAACTTTCTGACTTGCCCCTATAGTCTCTAGTTCCTGATTGTGAGAAGTAGACTCCCTGGTGTTATTACTGATATTGCCTTCACTGAAATTTGTCTACATCTCTAGCAGAGGGAAAGGTTCAGAGTGACTTTCTAGGCCTTGTTTCTTTATACTTGGGGGTGAAGGAGGGAAAGAAAGGGGATTGGGTTGTATTATAGGGACATGGAAGAATATCTGGCCACTTCTACTTATAGAAGAATGCCATAGATTTGTTCCATGATATAGATCTATAGCCACAGTAGTGGTTCTTCATTTTTACACTTGGTCCCCAAAACTTCTAAAGTTTCTGCTTTTTCCTTCTTTTCTGGAATGAAATTATTAGTGAAATTGGTCAGTCCTTTAAGTGTTTCACATACTCTATGTTTCCAAAGATTTTGAAGCTCAAATTAGTTCAAAAACTTCTATTTTTGCTGCCTTAAGTGAGACTACTTTGCCAATTGTAGCTCAGGAAAGAGGTTGTCTATTGGCCATTACAATGGCTTCCTGGTACAAATGTTGAACTAAAGATCTTTTCTCTCACTCTTGGTATTTCATTAAATTAAAGTCCCAGATCCCTCTTCTAATTTTCACTCATTTGGTTGACATTGACCCAATCAGCTATAGTGCTAGAGATTTCATAAGGTGGTTCCAGTCACCCAACGTATTGTTTCATAGATAAAGATACTAAGGCCCAGAAAAGTTGTGAGTAGGCAAATGGCAAACAACTCGTTAGTGGCAGTACTAGGATATGAATCCAACACACCAGAGTTTCATCAAACATTCTTTTCTCAAAGATGGAAGTCCAGGGACACTTGGGTGGCCCATTTGGTTAAGCATCCAACTCTTGATTTCAGCTTAGCTCATGATCTCATGGTTCATGAGTTAGAGCCCCAAGTTGCACTCTGCACTAACAGCACAGAACCCACTTGGGATTCTCTCTCTGTCTCTCTCTGCCCCTCCCCTGCTCACACACACACACACACACACACTCACACACACACATGCTCACACTTTTTCTCTCTAAATAAATAAACAAAAAAGATGAAAGTCCAATAGGTTTTAAGTACCTGAATTTTTGTCCACATATGGCACTTTTTATATTCTCCATTAACTTATCATTATTTGTTTTGTTGTCTTATGTCACCAGTGAGATTGTAAACTTTTTACAGGTAGAGGTTGTATCTCACTGATCTCCATATTTCCTTTATTATTAAACAAGTGCTTTTCCCTAGGAAACAGCTGGTGCTCACTAACTGTTTAACCAGTAAACTATGCATGAACAAATGAGTGAATGCTTTTTTGCTAACAGTTATAAGGCAATACAATTTAATTGGAAGAGCTAATGGGTGGTACGGAATGCCAGTTGTCTTGTACCACGTTACTTAAACAGCTGGTTAATTTAAAAGTAATATGAGTCAAACCAATGTTTTGTCATCACATAGACAAAAATTGGCTCATTAACTGGATTGTTCACTTTCCAGTTTGTGGCTATTAGTTCATGTAGATAGAAATTCATAGTGTTTTGTCTTCTTCCTAGATAAAGCAATATTTAATTGGATGATCTTGACCAAGTAAATTAAAATCTCCCTGGGTCTTCTTTTCTCCATCTGCTAAAGAGTATAGTCAACTCTGTCTGTTCATTTCCTCACAAGGAAATTGTCATGCTGACAATTTTATAAAAGAAGGTTTTATATAGAGAAAGAAAGGATGAAATGGCTTAGTTCCTATCTCTTCCCAAGGAAGATTTTGTAAATGACTTTATTCTAATCCATCAATCCAGTTTGTGTTAGAATTATGGCCTTTGTGAGCCATGAACTCCTCAGCATCACCCTTATTTTCACATCTTTATTCTTTGGTTGATTCACTAAGTAATGTGATTACAAATAAAGACACTTGATGGATATTCCTGGGTTCCTTGATATGTGTCATTCCTTGGGCTTGATCTTACACACACACACACACACACACACACACACACACTGAGAAAGAGAGAGAAGAGAGAGAGACTGAGAAAGACAGAGAGGGAGAGAGAGACATTTGCTTTAAATATCTTTAAGCTTTTTGGTTATTGAATTTTATTTTATTTTTTGGTCAAGAAAGAAAAATAGAATGAAAAAATCCGATTAGTGACTTAAACTGACATATAATCGTTCTAAATTTGAATTCTAAAGGGAATCTATGATCTAAACACCTCATATATTCATACTTAGTGTACATTGGTCTTTGCTCTTCATGTCCTATATTAAGTCTGTTAAGTCTTAGTCTATTTTCCCCCTCCTCCAAATTAATGTACATTACTACCAAATCCATCTTCAAAAAACACATCTTTGATCAGATCCTCCTCAAGTAACTTCAATAACTTTCTATTTGACTACAGCAGGATTTGGAAAACTATGGCATGAGAACCAAATCCAACCTACTGTCCATTTTCATAAGTGAAATTTACTGTATCACAGACATGCTTATTCATTTATGTATCATCTATGGCTGCTTTTTTGCTACAGTAGCTGAGTTAAGAACCTGCCACAGAGACTCGATGCCCACAAACACTAAAAATCCACTATTTTGCCCCTTCCACCTTTATTTATTTTTTTTTTTTTTCAGAAAAAAAAGTTAGCTGACCTCTGGACTACAAGATAAAATAAAATTCTAAAATAAAAAGCCTGGCATTTATGGCCTTTCATAAATGGTAGTTGGAATATAGCAGCTGATCAATAAAAGCATAATCTAGGTAAAAATTTATGCTGGAAATTTATCCTGCACGATTAATTTCTAGCACAGTCTCTTAGCTTTAGCAGTCTCCTGTCCTGTTGGGAGGCACTGTGAAGCAAACTGTCAGGGTGTATGCATAGCCTCTGCAGTCAGGCATGCCTGGGTTCAAGTTGAAACTTTGGCATTACTAGCTGCATGGCTTTGAGCAAGTAAGCTTTCTGAATCTTGATTTCCTCATTTGTAAAATGACTTCATGGGGTTCTAAAAATAAAATGAAGTAATACATTTAAAGTACCTAATACAACATCTGAAATATAACAGTTCATACTCAAGAAAGGCTATTGCATAGTTTCTTGCTTAGTCCAGAACTAGGATTGCTTAGAAGATACGGTCTATCAGTCAGCTTGGACTGCTATTACAAAGCACCTCAGACTGAGTGGCTTCAACAGAAATTTATTTTCTCACAGGTCTGGAGGCTGGGAAGTATGAGCTCAAGGTGCTAGACAATTTGGTTTCTGGTGAAAGATATCTTCCAGGCTTGCTGATGGCCACTTTCTCACCATATCCTCTATGGTGGGGTGAGAACAAGCTCTCTGGTGTCTCTTCTTAGAAAGACATTAATTCTTTCTAAGAATTCTTTCTAATTCTTTCATATGGGGTTGGAGTCCCATATGACATTATTTAATGTAATTACCTCCTTTTAAAAAACCTTTTTGTATTATTTTTTTTAATGTTTATTTTTGAGAGAGGGAGAACAAGCAGGGGAGGGGCAAATAGAGAGGAAGACAGGATGCAAAGCAGGCCCTCTGCTGACAGTGCAGAGCCCAATGCAGGGCTTTAATTTATAAACTGTGAGGTCATGACCTGGGCTTGAACTCACAAACTGTGAGGTCATAACCTGAGCTTAAGTCTGACACATAACTGACTGAGCCCCCAAGGCGCCCCCTAACCTAATTATCTCCTTTTAAGTCCTTTCTCCAAACACAGTCACATTGAGGTTAAGACTTCAATGTGTGAATTTAGTAAGGGACACAATTTAATTTACAGTACATGGCATGCAAAGGTGGCGACTCAACTATACCTGGTGCATTGATCATTGGATACCCCACAGAGTGGAATTCATCTTTACATGAGGCAAGCATTTTGTTTTCAAACTTTAAAACCATGTCATCTTAGGGGCGCCTGGGTGACTTAGTCGGTTAAGAGTCTGACTTTCGCTTACGTCATGATCTCGCGGTTCGTGGGTTCGGGCCCCGCGTCGGGCTCTGTGCTGACTGCCAGCTCAGAGCCTGGAGCCTATTTCAGAGTCTGTGTCTCCCTCTCTCTCTGACCCTCCCCTGCTCACGCTGTCTCTCTCTCTCTCTTCTAGAAATAAATAAAAAATATTTTTAAAAAAACCCATGTCATCTTATTGGCATAATACATTTATGTATATTGTTAAGCTGCAAAAGTGTATTACAGGACTATGTATAGTATGATTACATTTTTTTGGTAAAAATACACAGAAAAGAGACTAGAAGGATATATGTCCAAAACGTAACTGAAGTTATTGCTATTTGATGGAATAATGGACAATTAAAAATGCTTTCCTCTTTTACTTCATGCTTTTTTATAATGAAAATGAATTGTTCATATAAAAGTGGATATATGAAAAGGGCTATCATAAAACAAACTTAAAAATACATTAAAAACCCCACATATTTTGACAGTGTCCATAACTTTTTAGCTTTTTAGCTTTTATTTTAGGTGAAATTCTCATAATGTAAAGTTAATCATTTAAAAGTGGCATTCAAATGTTGTGTAAACATCGCCTCTATCTAGTTCCTGTCTACAACTTAAAAAAATTTTTTTGTCTTTCATAGTTTATTGTCAAGTTGGTTTCCATATAACACCTAGTGCTCATCCCAATAAGTGCCCTCCTCCATGCCCATCACCCCCTCTTCCTTCCCCCCCACCCAATCAGCCCTCAATTGTTCTCAATATTCAAGAGTCTTTCATAGTTTGCCTCCCTCCCTCTCACCAACTTTTTTCCCCTTCTCCTCCCCCATGGTCGTCTGTTAAGTTTCTCCTGATCCACTTATAAGTGAAAACATATGGTATCTGTCTTTCTCTGCCTGACTTATTTCACTCAGCATAACACCCTCAAGTTCCATCCACGTTGCTATACATGGCCAGATTTCATTCTTTCTCATTGCCATGTAGTATTCCACCGTATAGATAAACCACATCTTCTTGATCCATTTGTCAGTCGATGGACATTAGGCTCTTGCCATGATTTGGCTATTGTTGAAAGTGCTGCTATAAACATTGGGGTACATGTGTCCCTATGTATCAGCACTCCTGTATCCCTTGGGTAAGTTCTTAGCAATGCTATTGCTGGGTGATAGGGGAGTTCTATTGTTAATTTTTTGAGGAAACTTCACATGGTTTTCCAGAGGACTGTACCAGTTTCCATTCCCACCAACAGTGTAGGAGGGTGCCCGTTTCTCCACATCCTCACCAGCATCTAGAGTCTTCTGATTTGTTCATTTTAGCCACTCTGACCAACATGCGGTGGTATCTCAGTGTGGTTTTGATTTGTATTTCCCTGATGATGAGGGACACTGAGCATCGTTTCATGTGTCTGTTGGCCATCAGGATGTCCTCTTTGGAGAAGTGTCTGTTCATGTCTTCTGCCCATTTCTTCACTGGATTATTTGTTTTTCAGGTGTGGAGTTTGGTGAGTTCCTTATAGATTTTGGATAGTAGCCCTTTATCTGATATGTCATTTGCAACTATCTTTTCCCATTCTGTCGGTTGCCTATTAGTTTTATTGATTGTTTCCTTTGCCATGCAGATGTTTTTTGCTTTGATGAGGTCCCAATAGTTCATTTTTGCACTTGCTTCCCTTGCCTTTGGGGATGTGTCAAGTAAGAGATTGCTGCGGTGGAGGTCAAGGAGGTTGTTTCCTGCTTTCTCCTCCAGGGTTTTGATGGTTTCCTGTCTCACATTCAGGTCTTTTATCCATTTTGAGTTTATTTTTGTGTATGGTGTGAGAAAATGATCTAGTTTCATCCTTTTGCACATTGCTTTCCAGTTCTCCCAGCACTATCTGTTAAAGAGGCTGTCTTTTTCCATTGGATACTCTTTCCTGCTTTGCCAAAGCTTAATTGGCCATACATTTGAAGGTCCAATTCTGAGTTCTCTAGTCTATTCCATTGGTCTATGTGTCTGTTTTTGTGCCATGTCCACAACTTTCAAAAACAACTTTATAAAGATATAATTTACATATCTTATACTTCCTCCATTTAAAATGCACAATTCAAAGAATTTTGTATATTTCCATTACCACAACCCAGTTCTAGAACATTTCCATGATCCCAGTAAGATTCTTTGTGTCCATTTAGATTTTACTCCCATTCTCACTTCTAGCTCCAGGCAAATACTAATCAACTTTTTCTCTCCTTAGATTTGTCTTTTCTCGACATTTCACATGTGTGGAATCAAATGATTTATTATCTCTTGTTTTTGGCTCCTTTCATTTTGCATAATATTTTGAAGTTCATTTATGTTATAGCATGTATCTCTATTTCATTATTTATTTTTTCTTTTGCTGAATAAATTTCATTATAGGAATAAACCACATTTTGTTTATGCATTCACTCATGGACACTTGAGTTGTTTCTACATTTTGTCTATTATGAATAATTCTGCTCTGAATATTCACATGTCAGTCTTTGTGTGGACATGGGATTTCATTTCCATTGGGTAGGATCTCTTTTAAAAATTGTTTTTAATGTTTATCTATTTTTGAGAGAGAGATGGTGTGTGAATGGGGGAGGGGCATAGAGAGAGGGAGACACAGAATCTGAAGCAGACTCCAGGCCCCAAGCTGTTAGTACAGAGCCCCACATGGGGCTCAAAGTCATGAGCTGTGAGATTATGACCTGAGCTGAAGTCAGTCACCCAATGGACTGAGCAACCCAGGTGCCCCATCACTGGGTGGGATCTTAAAGTGCAAATACTAGGTTTTAAACTTATACTTAACTTTTTATGAAACTGCCACATTGTTTTCTTTATAACTTAGTTTTTCATTTCTATAAGCATCAATAAAAACTGCATCTTTGAGTTCCATAATTTGTATAACCTGGGTACGTTTTTTATGACCTCTTCATCTCTTTCCTCATTTATAAAATGGGGATATCATGAAGTTCTTGTAAGGCTTAAACATAATATACAAAACACTTACTACTGTGCTTAATATGTGTAAGTCCTCATTAAGAGCTAGCTAATATTACAGAGTATGTTCAGAAGATTGGGATTCTAGGTTGAATTTCTTGCATAGACATAATATAAAGCCATAATATAAAGTCATTTATTATTTACTATTTGCCATAGTTTTTTTTTTCCAGTAAAATATCTTTGCAGACTCTTCCTAGACTTTTAGGATTTTTTTTCTGCCAAATCTTTCCATTTCATAGCTTACTCCTTATTTAATGATGTTGATTTAATTCTTCCCAAAGTATCCAACTTAGTTTTTATGTAAATTAGTCTTCATAGAAATATCAATTCTCTTTCATTCTGTACTTATATATTATATTCACATTTCACTATTTCATGCAGTTATATGCCTCAGTTGTTGGAGCTGAGTAGTTTACTGGACATAAGGGTTCATATGCTGGGAATAGTAGTAAGTTTAACAAGGTTTTCCAATAAATCTGAGTACAACTTAGTAAAGATAGTTTGCATGCCACTACATGGCAGTGTCTATAGGAATTTCTACCAGTTACAAAGTTAAAGAAGAGAAAATAGTAATACAGGCTTAGATTCACATTTCACAGAACATGAAGTAAACTTGGCATATCCATCATGTAAGATAAAATATAGCAATATGTGTGGGTAATTTTTTAAAACATGGGGAAATATACTATTAAGATAAAAAAGTTGAATACCAGTGAGTGTTGAGGAGGAAACTGGCTTTAAGTAATAAAATTATAGGTTAATTTTTTTCCCTGCAGCTCAATACTTTTCTCTATTAAAAGTTATAATGTAGATAGCTTCGATAAATAGGTAATGAGTAAATAGAATTTATGGTTTCAGTTATAGTATTTAAAGAGCTTGGAAGTTTGCCCTCTTATCCTTAAATAAAAAGGTAAACAAATGGAAAATCAACAACTTTTCTTGCACCCATCAGGTAGTTGAGGTCACAGGACAAACTCACATGCAGAAATATGTAGAGATGGATAAATCCAGTCTCAGCCAAGATCTGCTTGTCAAAAGTAGAAGCAAGCCATAAACTGGTAGAAATACTTAAAAGGTAATGTTAATGAATTGGTGGAGGTTAAGTATAGGCACATACAACCTATGCATAAATATTTATAGTAGTTTTATTCATAATCACCAAAAACTAGAAAAAATAAAATATTATTCAATAGAAGAATGGATAAAAAGTGGGTGGTACATCCATATAATGGAATATTATTCAGCAAGAAATAAAAGGAAAGGAATTATCAAGCCACAAAAAAATATATGGATGAATCTTAAGTGTATATTACTAAGTTAAAGAAGCCCATGTGAAAAGGCTACATACTATAGGAGTCCAATTAAATGCTTTTGGAAAAGGCAAAACTACAGCACCAGTAAAATATCAGTGGTTCTGGGGTTCAGTGGTGGAGGGAAATAGGTGAACCACAGAAGATACATTTAAGGTAGCGAAATTATTTGGTATAAGACCATAATGATAGATACATGATACTATGCATTCCATAGAACTTTATAGCATAAAAAGTGAACCTTAATGTATATAACTTTAATTTAAAAAATTTTAGGTTGTAGTTTCCCAAAAAGGGTTGCACACTGTGACAATAAACTTTAACTATTTTACAAATGTATGAAATATCCTCACTGAAAGGGGTGGGAGGGAAAAACACTGATCTAAGTACTTTTGGAAATGAGTAGCATCTGTATTACTAACAGCAAAAGGAACTGCACATAGCACTATACTCTAATTGATCATTTTTTCCCATGAGGCGTTGGGTTAATAACGTTGAAATTTTAGGGGCGCCTGGGTGGCTCCGTCTGTTAAGTGTCTGACTTCAGCTCAGGTCATGATCTCAGAGTTCGTGAATTCAAGCTCTGCGTCAGATTCTGTGTCCCCTTTTCTCTCTGTTCCTTCCTTACTTGCATTCCATCTCTCTCTCTCAAAAATAAATAAAGATTAAACACAATAAAAAAATAATTCTGAAATTCTGGTACATAAATGACTAAGTAAATGAGTGGTGGGCAGTGGGAGCCAGACGTCTCACAGTTGAAGAAGGGATGTACAGATAAGCAAGTGTAGGAGTCTAGAACGATTCATGCAGTAATGGATTGGAGATATCAGTATAAATAGGTTTTAACTTATTTAGTTAAAAGATATACAGATGGTTATATATGGAAATATTTATAGCTTTGTGTGTATATATGGGTTCATGTACACATGTATATTTCCTTGCTCTGTCAGCTTAGGGGACCTAGAAGCAATGATATGCCTAGTGTCCAGATCTGGTTTCTACCATTCTCCAATAAAAGGATCCAGGACTGCTTGGAGAAATGGCTGATTCCAGGGCTGGAGGAGGAAATATACAAGATGATCCTGGAGAATCCACTAGTGCCAAAAAGTTTTTTAAAAGGGTTAAGAAATAAAAATCTATAATAATGAGAGTATGTCAGTGGAACATAGGAGTCAATCAAGAGAGCTCTCGAGGGTCAAAACTGAGAAAATTTTAACACCAAAATAAGCAAAGAAATACTGGATTATAACCCAAAGTATACAATAATTATCCATAAGAACACACTGACATAAATGTTAAAAAAGTAATAGATGAATAATTTAGAATGAAGGAATAGATAAAGTGATGGCAAAGTTAGCACAAAAATTTCATATTGTTCTCTCATGCTCTCTCATGCAGGTGGACTGCATATTTCTTCTGAATTTCCTAGCAGTCAAACAGAGCATGAAGCAAGTTTTAAGACTTCTAGTGTATATAAGCATGTACAAAAACAAAGCAAAACAAAACAAAACAAAAAAACTAATTACTTGTTCAGGAAAAGGGCAGCTTCTCTTGAAAATGAGATTTAAGAGATTTTTCTTTCTTGGGTTTCCACAGCATCCTTACAATAAAGATAATAAGGAATTTTAATAAGCTTTCAATATAGACTAATTAATAGGAAATATGTTTAATTAATTGCTTGTGGCATGTGCCTGATAATGTTTAAAGACACTATAATCTATACTTCTGTAAAATCTAACATCAGAACTTGTTTCTAAAAGAGGAGGTTTTAATTTACTTGCATCCTTCAAATCATAGGGGACAGAAACTGGCAAGAATTAAAATATTTAGGGGCGCCTGGGTGGCTCAGTCGGTTAAGCATCCGACTTTCACTTAGGTCATGATCTCGTGGTTCGTGGATTCGAGCCCCGTGTCGGGCTCTGTGCTGACTGCCAGCTCGGGGCCTGGAGCCTGTTTCAGTCTGTGACTCCCTCTCTCTCTGACCCTCCCCTGCTCTCTCTCTCCCTCTCTCTCTCTCTCAGAAACAAATAAAAAATATTTAAAAAATATTTTAACATGACTTTAAATTTTATTTTTATAATCCTGACTTCTTCCTGATAATTAAGAAATTGACGTGTGAAAATACATATTTCCAATTTTAATCCTGAGTTTTACATACCTGTATTTAAGAAATAAGACCCCAGCTACTGGTATTAAGCCCTACTTTTAATTTTATTTCATCCTGCTTTGGTCACAAACCTTTCCCTAACTCCAGTTACTGACATAGCTTCATCTGAAAGCCAAAATGGTCCCAGATTTATTTAGAATAGGCTGTTTTGGGATTGAAAGAGTTTCATCAACGCTGAACTTTTTTTTCTAAGATTGGTTTGACTTTTTCTAATCTATAAGAGCTGTAGAACAAAGCTATGAGATTGCACTGGAAGTAGTCAATTGATAGCCCGCAGTACTCACTTCCCGAAGAAGAGCTAGAAGCCACTGGTGGGATGGCTTACACAGCATTAGGTCTAAAAAAAAATTATATTCCCCCCATTGAAGATTGAAACTAGGAAGGCTAATTTGTTCCATGTGGGGAAGAAACACTGTAGACTCCCTGCTCTAGGCTCTGTGGGTTCTTACCATTTAACTCATCATGGAATGTCCCACAGAAACTGACCTGGAATTGTTTTGGAGTGAGACTACAAAGACCGATGTTTGGGATGGTACTCTGTATAACTGTTTCCATCAGATGTCACATTTAAATTACATTGTATTTTAATAGTCATTCAAGTAGTGTTTCTGTAAACAGAGCGCCCCCGCTTAATTTGCAGCACTTTCATTACTTGTAACATTTTATCCAAATGGGAGTCTGCATCTAAGGAAATGATTGGCAAGTCGATTGAGACTACTTTTCCTTGTGTTAAAAGACCAAGACCTGTACACTCTTCCCTGTATAATTTAGTAGCTTATGATTCTAATTATTGTCTCTGATCCAATAATTTTGTCAGGTATCAAACTCCAGTAAAACCCAATATTACCCTCTTGGTATTCTTCGGTAGGGTATTATTTAATTTAAGATAGTTTTAACAATTCCCCTTTCAAAGCTTCAGCAGATATTTTAACTGAGAAATGAATTCTTCAAAGTCAGTCCTTCCCTTCATCAAACCTGTGTGATGGTGTGTTTTATTTCCATGAGAGTACATTTCTTCTAATGTAATTGTGCTTTGTAAAGTGCATTATCCCTTGGGGACATATTTTCTTATTTATTACTGACGAATTTGAAGAGAACAAGATAAAAATACTAGCTTAATCAACAGAATACTTATATAAAACCTGACTATATTTAAAGCAGGTCCTTTTAAAATATTTATTTGTGTGTAATAAACAGTATGATGCACTGGCACACTAGGAATGGTAAAGGGCACTGCACTACTATCACTTAGGTATAGACTAGGCAAAACAGAGCAGCAAATATAGAAAAGGTCATTATGTAACTAGAGTGGAAGAAAAACAACCGTCTAGCTTTGAAAAGTTAATTAGGAAAAAAGTCTCTCTACTGAGAGGACTTTTACTTATACTGTAATCGGATTCCAGATTTCATTCTCTTTCCACTTTTAGCATGTTTCCTCACTTACCCTTCTTCCTTTTTTTAAAAATGTTTATTTTTTGAGAGAGACAGACAGACCACGAACAGGAAATGGGCAGAGAAAGAGGGAGACACAGAATAGGAAACAGGCTCTGGGCTCCAAGCTCCATTGTTAGCACAGAGCCCGATGTGGGGCTTGAACTCATGAACCATGAGATCATGACCTGAGTCAACGTCAGATGCCTGACTGACTGAGCCATCCAGGCGCCCCTCACTTACTCTCTTTCTTATATCTTCTACCTCTTCCTCTGTGGTAGCTACTTCTATAAATTTTCTTAAATAATATTAATTTAAAAAATGCAACTTCTTCTGAACCTTTCCCTTCTTATTATTGCATTGTAACTCTTTTTCCATTTTTCATTCACCTATAAACATGGTGGAACTTTACTCATCTACCGTTCATGTTTAAATCCTTTGCAATTGATTATTTCCAACTGTTTCTGATTCATTATTAATTATCTTCATATTGTCAGATCTCTTTATTTTTTTAAAAAGCCAACTCTACTCCCAAGGTGGGACTCAAACTCACAACCCTAAGAACAAGAGTCACAACGCACTGAGCCAGCCCAGCACCCCTGTCAGATCTCTTTAAATTGCCTTTTGACATGAACTCTTTTCCCTGTATGTGCCTCAGCCCCACTTCCCACATGGACTACCTCCTCTCTCTTGGCTTCCTGGTTAGTGCTCTATTTTATCCCCCTTACTAAACTGTGTTTGTGGGCTTTTTTCTTTTTTACTGTTAACCTTGACTTGTGATCTCTGTCTTCGGTGTGTCTGTCCTCTACTGCCTGACTCTAAAGTGTTGGTTTACCCTTCTTCTTAGCCTTCTTCTCTGTGCCCATTCTGAGTGATGCTCATCAATTAGCAGGGTGCCACTCCCATTCATGTGCTGATGAATCCAAAATCTAAATGGACCAGATGAAGAAAAGTTGGACTACTTTGAGAAGAAGAAGTGGACATTCTGAGTAATAAAAGTGGAAAGATAATTTTAGATTATGAAAGGACATGCAATACTTTCAATTGCAAAGTAGATTTACAGGCTCTAGCTATTAAAGAGGGAAAGAATTAACCCAAGGCACTACACTCAGAGGCTATATAAGATCATAGGATGACTAACATTAAGATAAAAAAGTTAATAGTATTTTAGAATTCAAAGATGCTCTCTCTTCTTCTCTGGACAGAGCAGGTAGTCTTGGCCTGTATCTTCCCGGTAGCTTGTATTAACTAACAGAGAATGCCATGTTATGAAATTTTCTTGCTGTGGTTATTTGTGGAGTAGGGAGAGGAACTAACAAACAATAATGAACATCAGGATTTCTGAATAGGTATAAAGCAGGCTTTAACAACATGTCAAAGTAGCAAAATGAGATGGGTAGGCAGGTGAGTTTAAGATATTAAGACAAGGGGTGCCTGGGTGGCTCTGTTGGTTAAGTGTCCCAGTTCAGCTCAGGTCATGATCTCACCATTCATGAGTTAGAGGCCTTCATCTGGCTCTGTGGTGACAGCTTAGAACGTGGAGCCTGCTTCTAATTCTGTGATTCCTTCTCTCTGCGTGTCTCTCCCCCACTCAAGCTCTATCTCCCTCTTTCTCAAAAATACATAAACGTAAATATATATATATATATATATATAGACAAAAGGTTTTGTTGCTGATTCATTGCAAGGTGTTGAAAGCAAAACCTGAAAAAAACTGCCTGAGTCAGAAATTCAGAAATGGGTGACTCAGAAGATGGGGCACCTGGGAGGCTCAGTCGGTTGAGCGTCTGACTTCAGCTCAGGTCATGATCTCATGGTTCATGAAGTCAAGCCCAACATCAGGCTCTGTGCTGACAGCTCAGAGCCTGGAGCCTGGTTCGATTCTGTGTCTCCCTCTCTCTCTCTGCCCCTCCCCTGCTCATGCTCTGTCTCTCTGTCTTCCAAAAATAAATAAACTTAAAAAAAAAAAAGAAGTGGGTTTTGTGGGACAGCAGTGCAGTATAAGGAAATAGTCAATGTTTCATGAGTGGAGCCATACAGAGTATAGTAATCCTTCATATTTTAAAAATAAAGGAAAAGGAGAACTTCACTGATTCAGTAAAGTCATAGCAAGGGTTTACTAACAGATGTTGTATTAGAATTCAGACTTCTGTCTTACAAGCTGTCATAACTGTTGGCCTCTAAAAAATGAGGACAGCTTAGAGAAATTTAAGGAAATTTTCTGTTTGAAAACCATTTTCACAGTGCTTTGTCCCAACCAAGTAAACATCAACATTTATTAAACAAAATGTCTTAATTCACAGGGAAAATGATAACTTATCAGGGTGGTTGATGAATGTTTCATTGCTCCTTCTATTCTGAGCCCTGGAGCCCATCCAGCATTGTTGGCTAAAGGGACAATCTACTCCTTTCAAAGTTCTCTAAATTTAGAGCTGAGATGCTCAGAAAAGCATTCATCACACGTAAATAAACAGCCTTATTGTTATTTCCAAAACACTGAAAATCTTGGAAAGGAACAGGAACACAAAGTTTCTCTGAAGAAAGCAGTGTCTTTGCTGTGTGGCCCTCACCAGTTTAAGAGGTTACTTGGCTACTGTTTTAGATAACTCATTCCATCTGACAGATCGAGTACATTTTTTGTTCAGTGAGATTATCTTTTTGCAGACTTTCCATTCTCATTTAGCTTGATTATTAGCAATTTAGAATCATTTACAAATCTTGCAAATGATCCAATTTAATTAAAAATACAATATAGATGAGAAGTATATATAGAATGGGGTTTTGTAATAAAGGAAGTCAATTTTTTTTTCTTTTTTCTTTTTTTTTTTTCACATAAAGGAAGTCAGTCTTCAAATGAGAAAGACCCACTTCATACACAGCCCTTGCATAAATTGACTGCTATTTCTGTCGCTCCATCTTTATAGCACAGAAAATCAGTGCATGTGTACCATACAAAGACTTGGAGCTCTAAGGGATAGGCCACATGGATTGGGTTCTGGTAGTTGTTTTTTATTTCATTTTGTTATGCTACCTGAAACTCCTGTAATTAGAATATTTGAATTCAAAAAAATTTACTCTGATATAATTGCAAACATTTCTGGGAATGGTAAATGGCTCATAAGCATTGGCATGTAAATATGAATTCATTTAATCAAGTTACTTCCTCCTAATATGAGGAGTATGCAATATGAGTCTTTGTTCGGAGAAAGGAAAGCAAATCATTTGAAAATAGAATATTTGGGTTGTTGTGGGCCAGGCCTGGATGGAAGACATTGTAGGACAGGAAACGTACTAAAGATAGATATGATTAATTACAAGAATAGAGATTTTTTTTTTTAAAAAAAAGCTTCCTCTATTTTCTGTGTAAGTGCATACACACATGCACGCATATACACACACACATGCACATACACACGTACACACACACTCAGGCTATACTCAATGTCTCTGTTCTGCCAGGAAATAGAACTCAGGACATGCCAATACCACCATAAGGATTAGCTATACTGTGGCTTAAACAGCTTATATTATGGACTGGCTTAGTACATTTTTCTTAATTTCAAATTATACACAAAAATAATAAGCCTTTGTACTGTAACTGGATTATAAATTTTTGAATTTCTATGCAGCATAAATAAAAGGAGAGTCTCCTGAATAACGTTTAATATAATAAAATTATTTTTAGAGTCTAGCACCCCAAAAAAGTTTCTTTCTCTTAAAGAACTAGAAAGGAGGGATGCTTGGGTGGCTCAGTACAAGTCTGACTTCGGCTCAGGTCATGATCTCACGGTTCATGGGTTCGAACCCCCCTTCGGGCTCTGTGCTGACAGCTAGATCAGAGCCTGGTGCCTGTTTGGGATTCTGTGTCTCCCTCTCTATCTGACCCTCCCCTGCTGTTGCTGTCTCTCTCTCTCTCTCAGACATAAATAAAACATTTAAAAAAAAGAACTAGAAAGGGTTTTTAATGAGATAATAAGAATTTTGTCACTCTTTTGTTCTTGTCTCTAATAAATTCAAATTTGAGGCCTAATTATATTGCAAACTTGGCTCTTTTGTTGATGTATATGCCACTCACTTTTTTTAAAAAATATTTTTATTTATTTCTAGGAGAGAGAGAGAGAGACAGCGTGAGCAGAGGAGGGTCAGAGAGAGAGGGAGTCACAGACTGAAACAGGCTCCATGCTCTGAGCTGGCAGTCAGCACAGAGCCCGACGAGGGGCTTGAACCCATGAACCGCTAGATCATGACCTAAGCGAAAGTCGGACGCTTAACCGACTAAGCCACCCAGGCGCCCCTATGCCACTCACTTTTAAAAATTATTTTGATTTTCAATTTCTAGATAAGCAACCTAATTCTAAGTGGCTTTAACTGCTTGTTTTGTTTTGTTCTAATAAGGTAACCAAGAGAAGGAAGAAGAAACAGAATGTTATGAATGATGTGCTATGTGTTTTTCTTGTATTACCTCACTATTCCTCCCAACATCCTGTGACATAGGTCTTCTTATCCCATTTTTATGACTGAAGCTGTATTCAAAGTGTCATCTGAAGTGACAGTGCTGATATTCATACTTCTGTGTATGTAACCACTTTATAGAATGAGCAATGTCTTGATAGGTCATAACCAGGATGCAGTTTTTATTTTCTTTCATGTTTGCATTTGAAAAAGTTTTGTGTGTGTGTGTGTCTCCCCATTATCCGATCAGGAGATTGCACAGCTTTTAAATCACTCTCAGCAAAAGGATATTTTTGATTTTCAGAAGTTTCCAAGTCTAATCCTTCCTAAAGCAACTCTCCAAATCTCCATGTAATTCAGTTATTCCCCTGCCTCACCTAAGGCCCGAGATGGGCATCAGAGATTGGAAGTGATAAAGCTGTTGTAGGCTTTTTCACTCCTCCCCACTTACTCTACAGTTGTCTGCTCCAGAGTTTGGGAGGTGGGTGAGGGGCTAAGGAGGGGGAGCTGGAGAAGGAAGGGGGTAACAGGAAAAAGCAATGCCTCTCTTGCAGCAGGCTCTAGTAATTCATTTCCCGTGTCCTCTGATGGCAAGCTTCCAAATGCTGGCTGACACAAGGGATTCACTTTCTGGCTGACTTCTTAAGACTTCACTCCCCCCACAGTAAGGCACATTTCCAGCTTCTTCCTGTGGGATGCCCTTTTGGCTGGGCTCCATCAATATGTTTTAAACTCAACTTCTGAGATATCCTTTGGCATGAGGGAAATCAAAGCTCCTTCTTTGACAAAGCAATAGAAGTGCAGTTTGCTTTCCACTGCTGCCCTCTCTACTTGCCTTGCCATTCAAATCCATTTAAGGATCTTTGCACCTTTAGCACTGTCCAAGTGAGAGGCAGGGGACAATCTCTATGTTTGTATAGGCCCTAGAAATACATGTAAGGTTCTCCCAATAGCCAGCTGGGGAATGAGACTTCCGGAGTCCCCTTTCAGACACTCTTAATATGTGTGCCAATTCTCTTCTTCCTTCTTACTTGTCTTGTTGTGTGTGAAGGGGAATACTTCAACAAGGCTCATAGGTCTTTACCTTGATTAACCTCTTTAATAAACCCAATGATTGTGTTCTTTTATACAGCTGGGAAGAAGGGGTCAATTACTGCACTGAGATTACTGCCTTAACTTGGCCCCACATAGATGTAACTAACACCTTTCATTAAAACGTAAGGAGTACCTATGGGGTGCCTGGGTGGCTTAGTCGGTTAAGTGTCCGACTTTCGCTTAGGTCATGATCTCGCGGTTCGTGGGTTCGAGCCCCGCGTTGGGCTCTGTGCTGACTGCCAGCTCAGAGCCTGGAGCCTATTTCAGAGTCTGTGTCTCCCTCTCTCTCTCTCTGACCCCCTCGTGCTCACGCTGTCTCTCTCTCCCTCTCTCTCCTAGAAATAAATAAAAATATTAAAAAAAAAAGTAAGGAGTACCTATAATCCATTTTTCTGAGTCTTGGGGCTTCAGCTACAATTCAGAGGCAATAAGACAAAAGTCATTTAACATCCTGTTATATTATTTTTATAGTTCCTAGTTTTTTTTGTTGTAACATGCTATTTCCCCAAGTTCACCCTATGTTGATCTACTCACATTCTTTAAGTGTCCCACCTTTAATCTAGAAGTTCAATATGACAATAAATATATAGGTAACAAAAAGTAACTAGACTTTGTACTGTGAAACTTGTTTCTATCTTTGTTTCTTTTCTGAACATGAACTATGTGCTTTTTGTTACAAATATAATATTGAATTGCAGCTACAGGTTATCAAAATGTCAGTATTTGCTAAACCCAATAATATTTCTATGGAAATAGTTGCAAGCAAGCATTAAGGAATTTACCACTTTATTTTGCTTTCTTTCCAACATTGCCACTAGTAGGCTGGTTAAAAGTGTTCTGCAAAGAACTGCTAATTGAAAAAAGATATAGATCTTACTTTTGGCCTTGGTACTGCATAGCTGTATGAGCCTGGCAAATATGTTAACCTCTCTTCCACTCAGGGTTCCTATAATTAAAGACTCTTACTAAGTAATCTTTAGAGCCACAAAAGGTTAACCGTGCACATAGTGCTTAGATGAACCATTTCAGCGAAGCACTGAAATCCTTCTAAATAAAGCCAGAGCCATTGAAGCTGCTGACTAGAAAATAACCCCTGACTGATAATATGTCTGGACAAGCCATTATCCAGGATGAGTTGCTCTGATTTGAGTAAAGTGAAGTGCTAATCTAAGCAGTTAGTTCTTCAGAGTTCCCAGAGACTAAAGAGGATACATACCAACAAAACAAGCCCATAGACAGAGCATGTTATTTCTTAAACTGACAATGTATAGAGCACGTGTGTGTGCACAAGTAAATAAATAATATCCTGACAACATTTTCACAACTAATAAACCAATCTATATAAATAGGTACGTTTCAAAATATGGATGCATATCCATCGGTTCCAGGGTAAAAAACAAATTACTAAGAATTGAATGAATTACTAAGACTTCCATGACCTGGGCTCTGCTATTCTCTTTATTCTTGATTCTTGCATTGCCCTGACTCACATTCTGTCTTTTGGCAATACTCAGATTCTTGTTCTTGCTTGGAAACACCAGATTGTTTTAAGCCTCCAAAGTTTTTCATAGGCTGCTCCCATTGTTTACTGCTTTAGTCACCTACTGTTATCTTATAAATTATGCCAACACTCAGTGATGGGCCTGGGAGTTGGCAGGACTTAACTAGGTGGTTCTTGCTCAGTGAGGTTTGTCAAGTAGATACAATCAGTTGATGGCTGGACCTGGAATCGTCTGAGACTTGCTAATTCACATGTCATATTGCTGTGCTTGAAGGACTTGAACAGCTGGTATCCAGAATAGCTGGCTTCTTGGGACTCTCTTTATGCCATCTCTTGAAATGGTCTCTTTATCATAGAAGCTTCTGGGAGTCAGACTTCTTACATGTTGGCTTGGGCCTTCAAAACACATGTCTCAATAGAGGAATAGAGTCAGGTAGTAGCTATATCATCTTTGTTATTAGCTTTGAAAGTTAAACACTATTACTTCTCCTGCATTCTATTCATCAGAAGTGAGTTATTAAGGACAGCCCATCTTCAAAAAAAAAAAAAAAAAAAGGAATTAGACTCCATCTCTTGATGGAAGGAATGTCAAAATATATGCGCATGTTTTTAGACCACCAGCCATACATGGCAAATATCTATTACCTTTCAAGACTCTTGATAGTCATCTTCACTATGAAGTCTTTGGACCAGATCCATGCTCGATCTGATTCCTTCCCTTTCTCAAATTGACACATTCTTCACTGTGCCTCTACTCTTTCTTGTACCTGTTTCTATTACTATGTGTATGATATCTTTTTTGTGTTCATGTTAGTTTATGTTTATCTGGTATTTATTTATTTAAATTCCATCTAGTTAACTAACATTCAGTATAATATTAGTTTCAGGTGTACAATACAGTGATGTAATACTTCCATGCTATCTGACCTATTAAAATACACATTTTTTCAATGTTTTAAGTGTTTATTTCTGAGAGAGAGTAAGAGAGAGAGAGAGAGAGCACAAGCAGGGGAAGGGCAGAGAGAGAGGGAGACACAGAATCTGTGCAGGCTCTAGGCTCTGAGCTGTCAGCACACAGCCTGATGTGGGACTCAAACTCATGAACTGTGACCTGAGCCAAAGTTGGACACCCAACTGACTGAGCCACCCCGGAATCCCTAAAATACGCATTTCTTAAGAGCAGAAATTATTTCTATGTTCTTCTCTTCAGCTCAGATATTTAGCCCAGTGCCTGTAAAAAAAGGAGGGGGGGTTACTATTAATTTGATAACTAATAAATTGAATAGAAGGTTGAATAAGAAATAAGAGAGTATATGTGAAACTTATAAATACGATAAAATTTATTACAAAACAGATTTACTTTTTTGTAGTTAAAATCTTTTTTCTTTTATTTTCTTTTAATGTTTATTTATTTATTTTAAGAGAGAGAGTGAGTGAAGGAGGAGCAGCAAGAGGGAGAGAGATAATCCTAATCATTGTGGAAAGAATCCACATTGTCAAGGCATAGCCCGAAGTGGGGCTTGATCCCATTAACGGTAAGATCGTGACCTAAGCCGAAATCAAGAGTGTGATGCTTAACCAACCAAGCCACCCAGCTGCCCCCAAAACAGATTTACTTTTAAAAATAATATTAACCCATTTCTTCCAATGCTAGGAACATTTGGCTTTGGGCACTATGAAAAGTTACAATTTGCTTCCTCTTTTGTCTACATTGAGTAACAGGTGACTGAAAACCTTAAACTTATTTCTTCCTTGCTAGAATTATGGTCACTGAAATCCAAGTGTCATAATGGATGAAGAGCTCATGCTCTTAGTTTTGAAACACTGAAAAAAATTAGAGTATAATGTAAAACATATCCATCTTCTTTTTCTCAGAACTTCAGTCTACGTTAATCTTGTAGATCCTCCAGTGCTGATTACTGTGAAAGACATCAAAGGTCCATAAAAGCTCACTACAATAATGGAAGAAGGAACTTTTCCAAGATGAATTTAAGATGTGATGGAATCAAAAATGTAATGGTTAACTTCCTGGCAATTGTGTAATGAATGATAAGCAGAAATTAAGCAATGCACTTCTATTTGCTTTAGATTTATATGTTTGCCTTTTGAATACATGCCGGCCATCGAAATTGACAGCATTAATCTTTGGCATCTTCGTTTCATTTCCTATATAAGAGCTAGTTTAAAAAGATGTTGCAACTCTCACACAAATTAGTGAAAGCAAGGTTATTTATATTTAATTTTCCCAAGAGCCATACTTTTTACTTCCTATGTATTTCTATATCAATATTAGCATTTTGTATATTGAGATAGTTTTAAAATTGAATAGTTTACTGGCATATTTTGGCAACTCAAGATCTCTGCTGCCCGCAATTGCAAATGCATGGGGAATGGGTAATTATTCTTTAATAGTAGAAGAATAGTAGGGGTCACATTTGGCTCAGAGTCATGAGTAGCGTTTTCATTAAATATCACCCTGTAATCATTACTCACTGCACATTTTAGCAAGACAGATGATGAGGAAGGACCATAGAACAGGGACATTGCCATCAATAAGCAAGGCACGCACAAGCTCAAGAGTAAAATTTGGTTCGACTAGTACTTGGAGACACTTAACTGTCACATTATGCCACCCTACAACTAAAAAGAGTTGAGGGGATAAAAACTATTGTTTAGGGAAAATGTGTGGTTGTATGATGGCACACACTTCAAACTGTTCAAATAAAAACTAAGACAAAGTGAGAGATTCCACCCATCTTATGGTGCCTTCAATGAAATCTAGGACACTGAATCCCACAATTTTGTAATGTTTCCTCAGGCAATACATGTAATAGTGTCCTTCAGGCAAGTCAAGTGATATAAAGTGAGAGATATTGCCCAATCATTGCACATAAAACTTGAATATAGGGGCAGCTGAGTGGCTCAGAAGGTTAAGCATCTGCCTTCGGCCTAGGTCATGATCTCACAGCTCATGGGTTCGAGCCCATGTTGGGCTGTCTGCTGACAGCTCAGAGCCTGGAACCTGCTTCAGATTCTGTCTGTCTGTCTCTCTTTCTCTCTCTCTGCCTCTCCCCTGCTCTCTCTTTCTCTCTCTCTGCCCCTCCCCTGCTCATGCTCTGTCTCTCTCTGTCTCTCAAAAATAAATAAACATTAAAAAGAAAAGCTTGAATATAGAGGGAGGTAGAAGAGGGGCTTTTAACCAATTTCTCCGTGCCTTTTACCATAATATAAAGAAAACTTTTACACGGATTCCTGCCATTGTCATTTTACATAGTTTTTCCAGCTTAAAAAGAGCCACAACTACAATCACTCGATTAATTTTCAGATATTTTATTGGTGTGTCTATAAAATGAAAAACAAAACCAGAAATCTCAGTGATCCAGGTGGGAACATGGTGTTCAGTGTCAGCACACATGGATGGCTTGCGATGATTTATCCCTTTTATAATCTCTATTGGCCAGTTTTCCTCCTTGAGCTTCCTCCCACAAAACACACACTCCAATGAGACAGTGAGCACATATGTTCAATATAGCTCTCAGATAAGTCTCTGAGCCTCTCATTCTAGCCAAATTCCTTCCCCCAGGTTCTTTCATATAGAAATTCTCAAGTGGCCACTGGTTACATTTTCTTTGGAACACCTAGCTCTCATAACAACTTCTTACTTCCACCAAGATACTTCCAGAAGATGAGAAATATAGTAAATCTAGGTATTAATATTTGTAATAGTCTATGATTTAAATTGTGACAAAAAGGGAAAATCAGAATTCTTTGAGATCCCAAAGAGACCTGAGATAAAAACTGTTGAAAAAGAATAAAAGGATGGGTAAGGTCATCTGTATGCAATAATACTCTCTTGAAGCAATTTTTGAGGGTTTTAGGAATTTGGGGGGGATTTCTCTTTTACTTTATGCTTTATGTTTTTACTAGTTTTTTAAAATCTGTATGTTGAGATAGTGTGATCAATATTTGTGTATGATTCTGACCATTGGAGCTTTCACTCACTCTAGATAGGAAAAAAGAATAGGAAACAAGGCAAAAGATTCATTTCAAAAGAGTAGTCATGATTTGGAAAGTGACAGAGAGCAAACAGACTGTGCCTGTTTCATCACCTTATCTACGATTGTCCTTATGCTTCCCTTTTTCCTACCTATTTGTTTTTAATTTTTCTTTTGCCTTTCAGATTTTCTTGGTGGCCTTCTATAGTCTCTTTTATTTTCCCTTTATTTTTAAAGTTGTGAGATATCTTATATAATACATAACATGCATTATCATTTAAAAAATAATTACATGGGGGCCCCTGGGTGGCTTAGTCAGTTAAGTGTCTGACTTTTGCTTAGGTCATGATCTCACGGTTCGTGGGTTCAGGCCCCGCGTCGGGCTCTGTGCTGACTGCCAGCTCAGAGCCTGGAGCCTGTTCCAGTCTGTGACTCCCTCTCTCTCTGACCCTCCCCTGCTCATGCTGTCTCTCTCTCTCTCCTAGAAATAAATAAAAAATAAAAATAAAAATTACATATACACTGTATCACTATCTATATCAACTGTTGAATTACATCTAGCTCCAATATTCAATAAATTTACAATTTTAGTGGAAAAATGGATGAAATATAATTACTTCAATGTAATTTAAAAACAGTTTAAAAAACTGATGCTTGCATCTAAAGAGTGGACACCCCAAATAGGCATGGTTAATTGTATTCATTGGAGAGAGGAGGAAAAGAACAGAGATGGCTTCATAGATGAAATTAGAGGTGAGTCTTAAAAGACAAATGGGAAATTGTCAAGTAAACAATCAGGTAGTCCAGAATTCTAGGCAGAGAAGGTGCAAACCACTGATGTGTGAAAAATCTTGGTATGTTTTGAAATCACGAGAGAGACTGTGGGGTGTAGTGCAAGGAAAAGGTCTTAATACCTTAAATTTTCTCTGGACTACTAATTCTAAAGTTTGAGTGGGACAAGCCTGGAGGCAGAGTGACCCAACAGAAGGTGTTTGGATCATCCAGCAAAAGACTAAGTTAGAGGTTTGGGAATATGGTATTATTACACAAATTTGAGAACTTTTAAAGAAGTATAATTTAAAAGAAGTACAATTTTATGGAAGTATAATTTTCAAGAACTGTTGATTAATGGGATGTAGATAGTAATGAAAGGAGGGTATAAACATCAGCCCCAGGATTTTATTCTTTTTAAAAACTTTTTTTTAAGTTTACTTATTGATTTTGAGAGAAAGAGTGAGAGAGAGCTGGTGTACAAGCCAGGGAGGGGCAAAGAGAGAGAGAGAGAGAGAGAGAGAGAGAGAGAGACTGAGAATCCCAATTAGACTCTGCACTGTCAGCGTGGAGCCTGATTCAGGGCTCGAACCCATAAACTTTTAGATCATGACCTGAGTCCAAATCAAAAGTGGGACATTTGATGAATTGAATTACCCAGGTGCTCTCCCCTGTCAGTTTTTATTCTAAGTGATACCATTTAGTTGATGATGATACCTTTAGGTAAGATAGAAAATTCAGTAAAATTGCTCAGTAACACAAATCTGGATACAATAGAATTTATGATTGGTTCTAATTTTTCTCCCAGCCCTAGTTCTCAAACAGGGAAAGATGAGGGGGATAAAAAAACCTGAGGGCAGGAATATAGAGTGGGAAGTAATTGGGAAGTAAGTGTCATGTGCTTATTTGAGACTTTCTCAGTGTATGGTCATCTAAATTCAATACATGTTTCACTATCTTCACTTTTGTACTTATTATAATTTTATAGCATGACTTTTTAATTAACCTTGCAATAATGTGACCTTGAATTTTAGCTGACACAATTTTTGGACCCTACATATAGCAGTCTGGTATCCTACTAAATAGGAGGGGGATAGCATCAAAGATATTGTAATGAGTTTTAATACTGAATTTGTGGTGTCCTTAACATGCATGAAAATGAAATGTATATGAACACATATATTTCAATATCAAAACTGAGATGTATATGCAAATTTAGTGGTGATCAGTATAAATTTTGTACTTGAAGTCATGATATTATGTTTTGTGGGAAACTGACATTTTGAGAGTAGGCAGAAAAAGAAAACCCTCATAGAAAATAGGGGAAAAAAAACATCCTGATTCAAACACATTTCAGGAAATTGAATGAACACAGAGTCATGGAAACTAAAAGAATAGGGAGTTGTTTTGAAAAGAAAGAAATGAGATAGTAACAAATGACTGGAAATTTCCCCTGCATTTAATAATTAGGAAGCTATCTGTGGCCTTGGTTAGGGCCCTTTTAGTAGCATTCTTGGGGTGGAGAGATGATGGTAATGAGATAAGAAATGAATGAAGCTAACAAAGTGAGACTGAGCATATTCTTTCAAAATGTTTCAGTGAGAAGGGGAGGACAGAATTTTTAGATAGTTATTCAAGTACACAGGGTCAGGAGGTTTTAAGGTAGAAGAAAGTTGAGCCTACTTGAGGTGGAGAGGTCTAAGCCTCAGGAGAGAGAGAAAATAGACCATAGGACAAAACTCTTGGATATTGACAAGAATGAGATCAAGAATGAGAATAGCACTCTTGCTGATGCAAGGGGCTGATGCTTATTCTCCTTGCTTAAAAGGAGAAGAAATACCTTTTTCTCAAAGGTTAACAGAGAAAATATTAGATATGTTTGTAGATCAGAAGGAATCGAAAGTAAAACCTGACCTTGGCTGATGGCCTCTATTCAAGGAGACAGGAGGGAAGGGTTAATGACAAACCATAAAAAATGGCTCTTGAATGTACGCTAACAAAGATTCAAGGCTGCTTTATGTGTGTTAGTGAGAAAATTACCAAAATGTACCAAAGTGCTTTGTTTTTGTAAGCATTGTTGTAAATACACTCGTCCTGATTACTAGAAAAAAAGTGATGAGAAAAGGCTTGCTGTAAAAGGAGTGCTGGAGACTGGCCTCTCATTGCAGTCTTGCCATATTTCCAGCTCCATTATGTTAGACAAGCCAATTTAACAGGTTTCTTATCTGAAAGGGAGACTTGAACTAAATGACCTCTAAATGTCCTTCCTAATATAAACTCAACTTTATCGGCTTTAATCTCCATAAAGGCAACTAAAAAGCCTGGAGAAAGGTTTAAGCCATGCTATTGAATATGTGTGCCCATGCCATGCTGTGGACACCTGGTAGCAGGAGACTTAAATTACAGTTTCAGGTTTGGGGTAGAATTTTTAATTTATTTCAAAAATATGTATGGCATTCTTACTTTGAGTCAAACACTGTACTAGGTGTTGTGTGAATAAAAAGATGTATTAGATGGGTTTGGGTCCTCAAGGAAGCTTACAAACTAGTAAAAGAATGGAATATGCATCTTTCAAATGTTGAAACTATAAAACTGAAGACATGAAGAGACAATAAACATTCCCGGACTGAGCATAACAACATAGATAGTCTTTGTTCCCAGGCTGTTTGTTAATTGCCACAGACATTTTGCTGTTAATTGGCCAGGACATTTTCCAGTTCAGTTCATGTGATGTGCTGCTAGATCCCTCTTGTCTACTAAATCTGTTGCCGCCATAGCCTGGAGAGATTCTAAAAGTATCATAGAAGACTATAGAAATGTTACCTCCCTGCAGAGGGAATTGGCTTGGGCATGAACCCATGAGCAGTTTAATGTCATTCAGCTTATGTCGTGTGTTATCCTTAAGCTAACTAAACTCTGCCATCAGAATCAGGGCTGCATCTTGGGGGCCAGGGATTGGGGGGGGTGCTGTTGAAGGGATATTATTCTATCCTCCTCTGCATATCTATGAACCAAATGAATTTTCAATACTCCCTCTCTCTCTCTCTCCCTTCCCCCCTCTTTTCTTTTCTCCTTTCCTGTCTTTCTCTCTCTCTTCTTTGTTTGCTCATGTAGTTTATAAATGTTTATCCCAATTTTTACTCGGCCCTGTGCTAGCTAATATATGTGAAAAGATTTAAAAAACACACTTTTTTTTCCTTCTCATAGAACTCATAGGAGAATAATATACAAATCAACAGTAATTATATGCCTTGATAACTGTTTGTAGGGTATTGTGCAATAAAAAGAAAGAGGAGCAATCCATCTGGAGAGGGGAGAGGAAGGGATAATGGTCAGTGAAGACATTCTGAGTTGAGTCTTGAATCATAGCTGTGTATAACTAAGTGCATTGCATTTGCTTTCTTGGGAGAAGTTCCTGCATCTGCACAAGTCCTAAAGCAAGAAGGCTTCACAAGAGTTTGATGGAGGGCTGAGCTTTCTGCCCCTGCTCCAAATTGTGGATGAGAAGTTGAGCCTCAATTCTACCACATCATCCAAATGCCAAACTAGAATTTCCCCCTCCTTCTCCCCTCTTCTATCACATCTTCTCTATTCTTCAAATGACATTTCATCGAAAGACACTGTTTCTACATATACCTATAGGCCCTAGGACCTTGTCTTAATCTGTTTGTACTGCTCAAAGGAAAGAAGAAAACTTCTGTAGAGGAAGTATCTATGCGTTGTCACCCATTTTTACTATTTAGGTTGCTGATGAGAACAGGACAGTCATCATTAGGGAAAGTGCCAGTAATTTAGAAGGGCTAGAAGGTACAAAGAGGAAAAGAATATAAAGTATGAGATTCAAAAGGTAGACAGGGGACAGATCTCGAGATGCCTAGTATGCCACTCTAAAGAAAATAGATCTTATCCTGAAGGTGGTAAGAGCCAATGAATATTCAAGGAGAGGAAAGACACAGTCAGACCTGTATTTTATTTTGGGTATGATTAATCGTATTTTGTAGTGTGTGGCCTTGTCCAGAGAGATTCTGGCTTTTGCCCTCAGCTTTGGAATTCATCTCTTCAAACTTGAGAGGATTATCTTTGTTCAGGGCAGGGGATGACCATACCAGATCTTGGGGTGGAGCCAGTAACACCTGATAATCTTGTGTGAGGGCTGGGACTCATTCTGTCAGAGAGGCCAACCAAATGATTTAGGATGCAGTAGGGGTCAACCTGAAGGCTGAGATTGACCATATGGACAATCAATCAGTCCTGTGAATTCTGAAAACTCTGAATCCTAATGCTTGAATAAGCTTCCTGGGGTTGGCAATACTGCAGGAGTATTATCACGTGTTGGTGCTGGGAGACTTAATGCATCCCAACTCCATGGAGAGCGAAACCAAGAAAGACAACATCTGCAATTCCCCTGTACTCTGTCCTATCTGTCTCTTCCATTGTCTGATTTTAATTTCTATACTTCCCTGTATTAAATTATAACCAGGAGTATAATAAGTTTCAGTGAGTTTTGAGTTGTTTAGTGAACTATTGAAATCCGGGTGGCTTTGGGAACCCCCCTGAAACTTGCAATTGCTGCCAAAATTGAAGATAGTCTTGGGGACTGTGCCCTCTAACTTTAAAGTTGACTGAAACTTCTTGCACATAGTAATTAAAAGTACAGGCTTTGGAGTTGGACCTGATATAAATCCTAGCTTGGTTACTTTGCAGTCTGAGTTACCTCTCAAAAAGCTTTCTTTATGAGAAACAGATGACTTCGGTGCTTTGTGTCACCTACCTTTGTTTTACCTTGGATTTAACTGCAGCTGTGCTTAATAGTTTTGTGGAGCTCAGGTTCACCTTGCCCTGGTACTGGTCCATCTCAAATGTGTGTTGTGTACCTCTTCTCTTTTTGTCTCTGGGCTGTAAGAGACTCTGAATCAATGCAAAAATGGCCCAGGGTCAGTCCTCAAATAAGGGGAATGCCCACTGTAGTAAATGCTCCAAACTTTCATATTTTGAATGGTCATTTCTTGGGGGCATTCTGTTCATTTCTCAGATATTTCAGCTTCCGTTGTGGATAGCAGCAAGCATGATAATGCCCCTTATAGTGGCTTTTCCTGTCCATTCTCTCACCTCCACTTTCTACCTAAAACTTTTCTCATGCCCTCTTTTAGAAGCTAAATTAAGACACTACCATACTCTTGCTATGGAGATTGAGATATTCACTTGAAAGAGTTTTAGTGCTTAGTGTATAAAGACTGCTATTAGAAAAGGACACAAATCAAGGAGGTATTTATAGGGGTGAAGAGAAGGAGATTCATTTCCGAGATTTGGGAGATTCATCTGAGAACTTTAAGACACCAGATGGGAATAACATATGGTTAGATGTGCTAAGGGATAGTGAAGGAATCTGAGATAACTCAGAATTCTGACTTTACCATTCTTTAAGAGACTAGGAGAGAGGGGCAGGTTAGTGGTGGGAAGTACTGAAATTCGTATTTGACACAGGAGGCTTGATACTCTTGTGGGTAGACAAATGTGACTGTCCATTATGATATTCTTTCTACCTATCTAAAACTAAAAAGATAGGAGGTCTAAAGAACAAATTACCACTGATCCTAAGTAACCCTTAACATCATCAAAGAAATGTGTATAGAAAGAGGTTCCAAATTGGACCCCACAGGACAGACACATGCTTTTGTTTGGTCTGAATACAATTTCCCCATATGTTGGTACTTTTTTGTTGTTGCTGCTTGTTTTCATTTATTTGGAATAATTTTCTAACTTATTTTGTATAAAATCCAATACGAAGCTTGCATTTCTGAATGACAGCACTCAGATGGGTTGAATAGCATGTCACCTTTAAAATAGGACAAACTCTCTCCAACCAAACACAGTCCACACCGCTTGCTCTATCTTTAGACTGAGAGTCAGTTGCTATTTATCACAAAGGTATTTGTTAGTTTTTCTTATAACAGAAGCATATCATTCAGTTTTGTTATATACTTGCTTCCATGTAGGCATTTGTGATTGAAATCTGGGGAGAATAAGGGAGTAGGGGAAGAGGGAAACTCTGGAGGAAGCATTACATTTTAAAAGGAGAATACTTTGGAAGAAGATCTGAAGGAGCCTGTGCTGGGGTAAAGAGCGTCCTCTGAAAATTCATGTTCGCTTTGAACTTGTGAATGTGATATAATCAAGTAACATGAGGTTATACTGGTTTAGAATGGTACCTAACTTGAATGTATTGGTGTCTGTTTAAAAAGTGAGGGAACAAACACAGATACACACAAACACACACACACACACACACACACACACCATGTAACAACAGAAGCAGAGATTGGAGTGGTGCATCTGCAAGCCAAGGACTGCAGAGGATTGCCGGCAACCTCTTGTAACATTCTCTGTAAGAGCCATCAGAGAAAACATGACCCTGCTGATGCCTTGATTTCTCATTTCTAGACTCCAGAACTGTAAGAGAATACATTTCTTTTGTTTTACATCACCTATTTAATGGTACATTGTAATGGTGATCCTAGGAAACTAATAAGGATAAGATAAAGTAAGGAATAGAGGGGAGCAATGCAGAAGGTCTCTTCAAGAAAAAGAGTGTTGTTATTATAATCAAATGCTGAAAAGTGGTCAAATAAAATAGAGAGTGATATTGTTATAAGTGACAAGTAATAATATAGTGCTAACCTTGAGTAGAGCACTTTCAAATGAGTGATGAGAGTACCATCCAGATGGAAGTGGGCAGAGGAAAGAATATGAATTCTAAAGGTGGTGACAATGAGTAGATTCAAGGAGCTTCTCTGGGAAAGAAGAGATGAAAATAACAAGAAAGACCATAGAGGCACATGGGATTCATCTTATTCAGATAACTTACTTCAGAGATAAATACTTGTGCATTTCTGTAGTGACTAATTGCTGAATGTCCCCGCAAATCCACTCAGCACCATTTTGTGACTATTCTATAAGGAATATGACATATATGAGCTGCATCAATGGGCTCTCTTGCCCTCTGACTTCTGATTAGGTTTAATCAATGGGAGGCACCAGCAGAAGATGAAGCATTGTCTAAAAGTGAGGTCAAGATATTTGTTGCTCTGTCTTCCTCCCCGTTTGGGTGAAGGGTTAGCAGGGTAAGTTCTCCACAGCTTTTGTCTGGTGTACTCTCCCACAGCAATGGCAGTCCTGTCTTCTGGTAACTGTCCATTCTTCTTTCCCTTTTAGGCCTCTGGGTGAAAAAAGAAAGCATCACTTTCTTTCCCTTTAATTTCCCTTTACCCTTTACACATTCTCATATGCAATCCCTTCATTAAATGTTTTTCAGTTACTCCATTTCAATGCATCACCTACTGGGAAGAAACCCATGAAAGAGATAACCCATAAGGACTGAGGCCAAGATTACTATAGGGAGATAAATCCTGAGAAGTTGAGAAAACATGATTTTGGAATTTCTTTCTACTTATAGTCAATTGTTCATACAGGCACCAGAGTGATTCCTTTAATAACACGAATCAGATCATATAGCTTCTCTAACCCAAGCTCTCCAGGGACTTCCTATGTTGCTGGGAATAAATCTACAGCTTCCCCCAGGGGATCCAGGCCTATATGACCCAGTCCCTAGCTAACTCCCTGACCTCATTTTCTTCTACTCTCTCTCTTGCTCTCTCAACTGTCTTCCCTGCTCTTCCTAGAGCAAGACAAGCATACTTGTTCCTTATAACCTTTGTATTTCTCTACCCTCTGTCTAGAATACTTGCTCACAGATACCAAAGTGGATTACTTCTTCAACTGATTCATGCCATTGCCTGACATCACCTATCAGAGACAACTCTCTGTCGCCTATCAGATGACAGCTTTCTCTCTATATATATATCTCCAGGCATCACATCTACAGAGTCCAGATGAAAATGTACAATATTAAAAAATCCCCAGACTCTATTATACTCAAAATGAATTGTCCCATTTTAATCCAAAATGGCAAGTTCGGAATACATAAGGTGTTGTGGCCATGTAAATGCTAATCTCAGTTCTCTAACCGGAAAGAGAATTCATGTACGACCCTAGCTGTAGCTTTCTCAAATACGACCTCACATTTATGGCAGTGCAGCATTCTGGGGGCTGCTCCCAACCCTTGACTGAGTGCAGCAAGGATACTGAGGGAGGCTCAACCCTGGGGAATGTGGAATTTGTCTGATGGACCATTTTGGCTTGAGAAGTCTGATGTTTTTAGAAGTACACCCTAATCTAAGACTCTTCTACTTGACCTTCATTCTTTCCCCGTCTCTTTTACAAGAGTCAGACTTATATTGCAGTCTCTTGGCTCTTCCAAGCTCCCCTAGCCTCCTCCTCAGTTTCCCTTATAGACTCTCCTCCTTTTAAGTCTTTTCCACATTTAATTCCATCTTGCTGTCTGCTTCTTGAAGGACCTGGACTAACACATAAAGGAATCTTTTCCCCAGGACCCATGACATTCTCTTTTGCTCAGGTCTTTGCTTTCCTGGGAAACATTTTGATGACAAATACCAAGGTGTTCAGAAATTCACTATCTAAATCAATAGGCTCCAAAGAAGAATTTCCTCCCATATTTTTCATTAGTGCCATTATTCTATTTTCTGACCTTTCCCCCACACTTCTCATATTTCCCTCTTTTCCATTTTAGTTCTTCCCACTGCCAGGGAAATCAAAGAACTCCACCATAATGATAAGTCACGATTGTGTCCTGCATGACTCATTTGAAAGAAATACAACACATAACCAAACAGATGATGGTGAATGGTGCACATAGAACCAAAGCTTATTATTGAAAGTATATGTGTGTGCATGCGCCTGCACGTGTGGGTATAAAAGGTATTTGTTGGCATTCTAGAAGGCAGCAATGAAGAAAAGTTTGACTTAATGTGGTTGAAGTGCCAGGTTCTTGGCTCTAGTTCATGCTCTGCTAACAAACAGCATATGACCCCTAATAATTGCCAGTTTAGAGTTTTTCTTCTTTACTCCTGCATTTTGGGTTCCTTTGTCTTATCCTTTAAGGGGTCTGACTTTTAAATCCTTCCTTCCCTCTCATATACTGCATCTACTGCCTCTCAAAGGAGTTCTTTTCTAAAGCCTATAAGCATGCTTAACTCTCTCCTATCTTAACAAACAAGTAAATAAACAAAACTCAAAAGACCATACTTTCTCCACCTACTTCACAGGAATGTTATGGGTAGGCATGAAGTTGGCTTGGGTATAAACTCCATGTAAGCAGAGATTATGTCTACTTTAATCTGTGCTGCATCTCCAGACCCTTGTCTATTACCTAGATCAAGACAGAAAGGAAATAAACAATAAACAATTATTGAACAGATACATGAAATGAGATAGTACATGTGCTTTTTGAAAGATAATACATATGATTTGAAAGTGGTATTCAATACAAATACAAAGGCATAGATCATAATTTTTATCTTCCTTTTGAGCAAACTTTTACTGACCTATAAAACACATGCAGAAAAGTGCACACATCATAGCACAGTTCAATAGTTTTTCGTAAAGTATTCATGCTTGTATAGCCAGGACCAAGATCAAGTTAAAGAATATTACTGGCACCCAGCACCCCTAAACTCCCCTTATTGGTGGTTTGTGTGGGTTTTTTTAAATTTTATTTTTTTATTTTTTTATTTACTACAGACCTCCATGCACTAAACTGCCTTGTATCCAGCTTCACTAACTCAACACTTTGTTTTGGAATTTTATTCATATTATTTTGCATAGTTAATTCATTCTCCAGGCTTTGTAACATTTCATTGTCTGAATATACTCAAATCTATTTACCAGTTCTACTGTTGTTAGAACTCCAGTTTTGGGCTACTGTGAATAGTGCTTCTCTGAACAGGTCTTATGGTGGATCATATTCAGAGGTTGGAATTACTAGTGTGTTAAGGCTATGTATTAAAATGCCTGCTAAAATATCCAATAAGTAATAGGAACTCCCTTAAATCCACTCAAATAAGAAGGGTTTTATTGAAAGGTGCACAAATTCCTCAGAATTCAAAAAATGGGAAACTATGAAAAGCAACCATGTGAATTCATAAAGCACAGCACATGGGTTTGAACAACTTAACATATTTTAATAGATCCAGAAGCGTTTAAAATTTTATAACTCAGAAGGCTGCTCATGAGGAGACCACTAAGTTATCAAGAATAAATTAAATTGTCATGGTTGTATAATGTATTTTAGAAAAAAATTGACAAATTAAAATATAATTTAGATCTTAATAAGAAAAATATTCAGTAATGTGGAATATCTTCTATTCCAATCTTGCTTTACTAAAAAGTCTAAATAGCTGCTATTTTATTGAGAGAAAAAATCCCACAATCTTTTTATATAACGAAGAAAAATATGAGACACCCCAAAATTTACTTTTAACATATTTCAATTTTATATTCTCATATAATTAAATATACAGTTACACATAGTAACCATTTATTAAATATATTATTATATTTATAAATTATATAATTATCTTGCATGTGATATACATATAATGAAGTAGAAGGGCTTTCATTAAAATGCGTTTATTACACGATTATAGAGTTCATATACTATGTGCCACGTAAATTTTATCTCCATGTACCTACATTATTAAAAGTTCTATTGGCCACACAGTTCCTAATGAATTCCTGCTATAATCTTTATTCTGATTTCCACAGTGATATCTTACCTACACCATTGGGGAAGTAATTACTGTTTTCTCTAGGTGCTTACATAGGTGACCTCGTGCTTTGTTATGCAACCTTCACTGAAATGTGTCATGAGGTGCAAGAGAGAACATGACTATTATATTATTAGATAAGCATACCTGTCCCCTGGCTAGTTCAAAAGGACATTGTAAGAATTAATAAGATTATATCATTGGAGTACCTTTAAATACTGGAAAAATTCAAACTATGTAAATGGTTATGACTTTAAAATGATCACCAAAGGTATATTTCGGGAGTGTGATTGTATCCCATTCAAAAATTATTAAGTCAATAAATTAGCTTTATAATGTCATTTTTCCTAAATTCAAAGGGTAGAATCTCGCATTAATTTAATTTTCGTGAAAGAGACCTTTTCTATAAGCAGGATTCTTTTCGTTGCAACTCTGAAAACCCAGCCCAAAGGAGCTTAACTATTAAAGGAATTGATTGGCTCAAGTAATTGAAAAGGGAATGGGGGGGTGGGGGTATACCTTCAGGCATGGCTAGGTGGAGAGTCTCAAAGGACAGAACACTGCAATGATCTGTCTTCCCAGTTCTGCTTTCTCCTAGGTTATTGTCGTTGTTGGGGCAGTTTCTCCTATGTGAGAACAAGTTTGGTCAATAGCAGCTTCAGAGGTTTCTCAACCCACGTGGAAACCCCAGAGGAAAAGGATAGCTCTTTTTTCCCAGCAGTTTTATGAAAATTCCCAGACTATTATTGGCCCACAGTGGCAATGAATTTCCCACTGTGGTCAGTGAAATGCAGCCTCTGTTAGCCAGGACAGGTCACCTTTGTATCCTGGAGTCAGAGGGTTTAATATTGTCTGATTCAGACAGAGAAGAAAAGTATGGTAAGAAAAGACAGGATTCAATAGGCAGAGAGGGAAAGATTAGGACCTCAAGTCCCTGGGTGGGGAAAAACACATATTTTGGAACAATGCTGGGTGTGTCTGACCATAGCAAACCCCCTCAGGCATAAGGTTCCTTTCAAGAATGTAATAGACCCGGGGCGCCTGGGTGGCTTAGTCGGTTAAGCGTCNAGACCCCGGGGAGCCCGAGTGTCTCAGTCGGTTGAGTGACTGACTTCGGCTCAGGTCATTATCTTGACATTTGTAGGTTCAAGCTTCATGGTGCTGTCAGCTCAGAGCCCGGAGCCTGCTTTGGATTCTATGTCTCCTTCTCTCTCTCTCTGCCCCTCCCTCGCTTGCACGTGCTCGATTTCTCGCTCTTTCTCTCTCAAAAATAAACATTAAAAAAAAATAAAACATAAAAATAGAATGTAACAGATCTCACCTATTCTTCCTCAGGTTTCTCTGAGGAATTTGACAAAAGACCATAGGCCATAGGCCACCTTTCATACAATGGAATCCAGCCAGTCAGAAATGGACAACCCAGCACCTACAGCTATCAAGCTAGTGAGGGTAGAACCTGAGAAGGAACAAGGGGGCAAGGGGTGGGGCAGAATCTTCTACAACAAAGACCCTTGCCTATCGTCTGCAGGCGTTCACTTTAAATGTCCCCTCTCTGGAAAGAGAGCTTTCCTACTATTCTTACTTTCTGATTTTGTACTCTGATATAATTTGCCTGCTGCTCATTTTGCATCCACTTCTTCATTCTTCAAAGTGGGGAGACAACAACTCCTGGGTATTGAGACAATAAAATCCTACATCAAAAAAAGCTCCCTGCTCAAGGGAAGAAAAGGTGCTGCTACCAGAGTACAAGGCCAAAGGCAAAATCAGCGAAGGACCAAGTACCCTTTTACCGGTGTGCAATGTGTAAATTAGAAAGTTTAAAAAAAGAGAAATGTTTCTACTAAACCCAGTTTTGTCTTTAACATTTCTTGAAGATTGACAAAACATTTAACGGTTTGTGTCTAAATGTTCTGCCACTGTAAATTACCTCCTGGGTTTAGCAAAACTACTTGTTGAGATCGTATTGACTCGGTGTTGCAGAGATTCACTGCTACATTTCTTCTCAGCAAGATCACAACTGTACACATGTGAGTCAGGATATTTGGGGCCCAGAAGAGAACATTCAATGAATACAGAAGACAAATGGATGCCCCTGTTGCGTTTGAACACATATTAGTTAGGGACACTACAAGATTTGAGAGAGCAAGTGACAGGTTAAAACTCTAATGGTTAGAGGGAAACTAGAAGACCAATCAACCTGGTTTTATTTGTAGAAGAGATTCACTACAAATAAATAATTAAAAAGGAATTTAGAGCCTCAAGGGGAAAATTAAAGGTCTTATAGAATAGGAAAAGTAACAGGGGCAAAGAAAGTCAAATTACAACAGATGTACTTGTTGGTGGGTCATTTGAATTTTGCTGGCGGGGCAACCCCAGCAGGAGGGGTATTTTCACATCGTTTAGCAGAGGCCGCAGCAGGGATAAGGAGTTCTAATCACTTTATTAGAATCACAAAGTCGTTAAAGGAGGCACAGGCATGTGGGAACTATTTATGGAAATATTCAATGAAATGCTTGTATGACCACAAGAAATAATGGAAAGTAGATGTTGCTTATGGACACATTAAGAGAAAAAAATGATTTATTTTGGCTGAATAGATGGACTCATGAGCTTCTCTTTGGTGAGGAAAAGAATTGTTCTGAGAATGAGGCATTATGCTGGCAGCTTTGGTGCACAATCTTGGACCATTGACTCCAATTAAGTCCTTATGCCCCTTTGTTCAGAGCAATGAAAATGTCAATTTACCTTACAGTGTTGACTATAACACATAAACTTGCTTGGAGTTTTTAAAAAATCACTTCTGATGGGGGAATTTTGAACTATTTGGGATTCTGCTCTTCCTAGCAAGGATCTTTCTTTCTTTCTTTCTTTCTTTCTTTCTTTCTTTCTTTCTTTCTTTCTTATTTTAATGTTTATTTATTTATTTATTTTGAGATAGAGACAGAGAGAGAGAGAGAGAGAGACCATGAGTTGGGGATGGGGCAGCAAGAGAGAGAGGGGGAGAGAGAGAATCCCAAGCAGACTCCATGCTCAGCATGGAACATTACCCAGGGCTCCATCTCATGACTGATTTCATGGCCATGAGATCATGATCTGAGCTGAAATCAAGAGTCAGATGCTAAATCAACTGAGTCACCAAGACACCCACCAAAGATTTCTTTAAAAAAAAATTTTTTTAACCTAGACACAACAGATCTTAGTGATTCTATAAACCTAGCTCTGAAATGTAAAATCTGCTTTTTCACACACCAGTCTCACTCAGCATGGTTCAGGGAAGTAAAAGTATGCTTAAGTGTGTCTAGCACCTATGGTCACCAGCTAGGCTGCAAGACCTGACCTTTACTGCTCAACTATTATACCCATTGACCTTTGTCCCATTCTTTTTTAAAAATTTCTTTAAGCTCTTCTTTCCAGCTTATCTCTTAACAAAAGACCCTACAGGCATACATCTGGTGATGGAATAAAACAACTACCTCTTAAGCAGTAAGGACTGCCCAGAGGAAGAGGTCTGGTGGCCCAGACCACCAGATCAGTTTGACCTAACCCCCCAACTCGTGCCTGTGCAGATGGGCCACAGAATGACCTCTGGAATGACCCACAATCAATTACCTTTACCTCATTATAATACTAAAATCTCTGCACAAGGAGGAGCACCAGCCTCATTTGCATAACGTACAATGTATGTATAGCATGTTTACTTAAGGCACATTCATGACCTTGTGCCTGCTTTTACATATGACAAGGTTTCTCTATCTAAATATTCACCCTAACCCTAAATATAAGGGACACATTCACTTTTTCGTGAAGAGTCACAGCTTTGAAAGTTATTCCCTGTGATCTCCTCATTTGCTACAAATTTCCACTGTGGGACAATTCACATGGTGTAGTTTCTATCTGTGACTCACCAAGGAGTGAACTCACGCTGGTTGGGTTATACTATTACCACAGGCCAGAGTCACTTTTGGACTAAGGGAGTATGTATTAGTATTCTATTATTGTAAAACAAATCATCATAAATTTAGCAGCTTAAAATAACACCCATTTGTTAGCCCACAGTTTTGTAGGTCAGAAATTCAGAGATGGCTCAATTTTCTGCTCAGGGTCTTGCAAAGCTGAAACCAACATGTTGGCCAGCTCTATTTTCATCTGGGGATTCTGGGAGAAAATTTGTTTCCATGTTCATTGACGTTGTTTCTTTGTGGGCTGTCACCTGTGGGCTGCACTCTACTCCTATAAAGACTGCCAGTATACCGTGCCACATGGCGCATGGTTTATCTGCAAGCCTAGCAATGGAGAATCTTGTTGAATCCCTTTTGTGTTGAATCTCTGACTTCAGCAAAAGCCCAGTCCCTTTTAAGGGCTCACCTGAGTAGGTCAGGTTCACCTAGGATAATCCCTCTTTCTTTCTTTCTTTTTTTTTATTTTAACATTTAATTCGTTTTTGACAGACAGAAACAGGGTGTGACTGGGGGAGGGTCAGAGAGAGAGGGAGACACAGAATCTGAAGCAGGCTCTAGGCTCTGGGTTGACAATGCGGATCTTCAACTCACAGACCCACAAGAAAATGACCTGAGCTGAAGTCAAGACACTTTAACAGACTGAGCCACCCAAGTACCCCAAACCCTCTTTCTTAAAATCAACTCTCTCATATAATATTACCTAATAATGGGATTAAAATCCATCATATTCATAGTATCAAAGGTTATGCAGGCTATATGCAGTGGGTATCTTGGGGGGATCATCTTAAAATTATGCCTACCACACGTAGGACAATATCTTTCTTTGACCTAAATGTAGGTGGCTAAGCCTACCATGCTCTAGTTTCAAGCAAAGAAATCATCACTCTAGTGTTCAACCAGTTTCTACCTGTCTATCACTGTCCAACAATCATGAAAATCCCCAAACTATGACACAACATGAGGCAGTGGTTCCTGTGAGAAGTAAGTGAGATTATTCATTTTCAGAAATACCAACTAAAAGCTGTGCTGTCTAGTTAATATTAGATTTACAACCTATTGGAAATATGTATGACCCTCTCCCCTCAACAAATCCCAAACCCTCAGATACTTCACTTCCTGGTTCTTCTTCCCCTCTCCATTTCGTGAACTTACTTTTTGTGGGCTTTGCAATGAGCGTGTGCCAAAGAACTGATGTGTCTGTAATACCTCAAGGAATATACACTTATTTGCTCCAATCAGACTACTCTCTGGCCTTACATGGGCATAGTCGATTTCTGGGTAAGACTCTAACCTTTCTAGTACTCAGCCAATTAGGAATCAGGGGAGGGACTCACACTAGGGATAAATTGCCTGCTCTAATCTCCAAGAGTGTGCCTGTCCACCAGAAACCCGTTGATTAAAGCCTCCCTTCACTGTGCTCTGTGTCTCCACATCCCTCCTTTGATTAGGTCAGTGGGCTTCTTTCTCACATTCCCAAACTTAAGTATACATGAGCCTTCTGGGAAAAATGTTAAATTTGTAGCTTGCCGGCTTCTAGTCTTAAGAAATTATGGCTCAATAGATCTCAGAGATCTCAGGAATACACATTTTAAAAGTGATTCTGAGGGTGTTATGCTGAGCGAAATAAGGCAGAGAAAGACAGATACCATATGTTTTCACTTATAAGTGGATCAGGAGAAACTTAACAGAGGACCATGGGGGAGGAGAAGGGGAAAAAATAGTTGGGGAGAGGGAGGGAGGCAAACCATGAGACACTCTTGAATACTGAGAACAAACTGAGAGCTGATGAGGGTGGGGGAGAGGGGAAGGGGGGTGCTGGGCATGGAGAAGGGAACTTGTGGGGATGAGCACTGGAAACCAACTTGACAATAAACTATGAAAGAAAGAAAGAAAAATAAATAAATAAAAGCAAAAAAAAAAAAGATTCTGTTGTATGCAATCAACAAAACACAGTTCAAGAAACACTATGGTTTAAAAATCTGTGTAGTGATCCTTGCAGTCTGGTGTGGCCCCTACGCTACTCATAGCCTGATGTACATTACATTTTTTAAACTTGAAAACTAAGATTCCTGAAAGTATTTGAGAACTAAATTTGAGAACTCCTTTATCTAGTTCTTGCAAATGGGAAAATATTTTAATGTAAAGCAATTTTGGATGTGAAACATAAAACAGCCCAAAACCCCAACAAACCACCAAATATTATAGAGAAATTGCTTAAGGAGTTTTAATGTTGTTTGAGTGTCATCATTAAAAATGTCATTTTTTTCCATCTGTGCTGTATTTTGTTATGTTTACAGTAGGCATTCTTCACATAGATGAAGCATCATGAATATTGACTGCATTTTGCTTTCATTCATACATAATGATGATCATGGAGCAAAACATGGAAAAAAGTGCAGTAGACTATACACTTATGCTGAAATAGACATTGTATTTTGGGATCATCAGTTAAAGTCTAAATGCAGAGTTAGAGTTGATTTATGAAGAGAAATGAGAAATGAAAAATGAAAAATAGCACCATAATAAGCACCACACTCAAAAAGACTTCTTTTTTTACACAACAATTTTTTGGAATTACTCTGAACATAGGATTGTTTCATCTTTTTTCTTAATTACAGTGACTTCAGTTTATTCATATTTCATTTTTACAGGTCTTTCATCCCATCATTAAATTAAACCTTGTTTGTCTCTGGAAAGTATTAAACACTTTAAAGAAGAAATTTGTGCATTTCAACTAACATTTGCAATCAGGCAGGTAGTGAATTTCCTTCATGTTTATGCCACTCTTTGAAAAACAATGAGATAGATACAAATTCAGATAATCTCCTTAGGAATTGTAAGCTATATAAAATGCTTACCTTGTCTTACCTGGTGAAATGCAAATAAATCTTTTCAATTACCATTAAGAAGCAATGACTGTGGTAATAAATGAATATGTACACCCAGCATCACTTACTCACCCACTCACATAAACCAGTATAACATAAATTGAGCACATTTTTATGCCTGCCAATTCTGCTATTAGATAAAAATTGTGGCTTTTTAAAACCAGAGATCCATTTGACATCTAAATATTTTATGATATTATTACTGAATTTACTAACTTCAAAATATGTGTGATGATAATATTTAAAGATGACCAAAGAAAGTTAATTCTACAACATATTAATTCAGCTAATATGGTTGTAAATGCAGCATATATCAATGTGGTTTTTTTTAGTACTTCCTTATCATATAAATTTTTTCCAAGAGAGCAATTTTCTTTCTTTCATTCTTCCTTCCTTCCTTTCTTCTTTCTTCTTTTTCTTTCTTTCTTTCTTTCTTTCTTTCTTTCTTTCTTTCTTTCTTTCTTTCTTTCTTTCTTTCTTTCTTTCTTTTTCTTGTTTTCTTGCTTTCTTGCTTTCCTTGCTTTCTCTCTCTCTTCCTTCCTTCCTTTCTTTCTTTCTCTCTCTCTTTTTTCCTTTCTTTGTTTCTTTCTCTCTTTCTTTTTGTCTTTCTTTCTCTCTTTCTTTCTTCCTTCCTCCCTCCCTTCCTTCCTCTCTTTTTTCCATCCTCTTCCTTCCTTCCTTCCTTCCTTCCTTCCTTCCATTAGTATGATTATTTTAATTATATGCTCTAAAGTCATTCCTCAATGGATTAAATAAAAGGCAGAAGTTTCTCTTCAAGTTCAGATCTTCCTTCAATATTTCCCTGTACACACATTCCCTTTCTTTTCTATATTCTCCCCTTTTTTCCTTCTTGATTTAAATTCCTTCTTGGTCTTGAATTTCACTAATGTGTTGGAAGATAAAGGTGGTACATTATAAAATTCCCATCATCTTCATCAGCTTTCTCATTACCTTTATCACCTAAAGACATGACATATAACCCTCTTCCTATTTTATTGAGTAAAATCCAAGCTCTCATATATAAACTCCTTCTGATTTTTTTTTCTCTGCAACTCAAAGTATATTCACTTATCTTCCTCTGCTTGCCTGACAGAAGAAATGTATTATTATATTAATGCTAATTCCTTTGACTCAGGTCCAGATTCCAATGATAATGTCTTTTCTGAGAACTATTCTATCACCACCTGTTTTTGGATCTTCAGTCTAACCACTAACTTTTTCCCTTTAGCTTTGTAACAGAGGAAAACTAATTTTTCCTCTACCTTTCAACAGTTCTTAGCTAAGATGCCCTTGTAAAAAGTGATCTCTGATAATAACTCCCTTCTTGGTACAGGCCCCTTTTCTAATGTAAATTTCCTCTAATGTAGAAGGGAAAGGGAAACTTTTACTGTTTTCAAAGCTTCTCTTGTGCCTGTGGTTTCTCAAAATAGTTAGTTCAAGATAATCCTGATGCCAAAGAGGCATGTTTTGGGTTGGCACAATCTGCTACCCTTCAGCTTATAAACACACTCAAGCATCTCCTAATTCTCCCACAAAGAACCAAGATTATTTCAACCTGCTGACTACTCATCCTACTACCAAGTTTCCTTAAAAGTCTATGTGAACTTTTCCCATTTCTAATAAAAATCTAACAATCTCTTGTATTCTGGCTTTATTTTTAAACTCACACTTTCCTTCTGAAGCATTTCTTTTATTTCTGGTCTTTTTCTATTCTATCTCTACTCTTTTTGTTATTAATGATGTCATCTTTTTTGAAATTGCTTTATATAGATCAATATCACTTTGATGAGATTCAGCATTTTTATTTTCTTACTATTTTATATCTATCTCTATCACTGTTCTAACTTAGTCTTCTTTGCTTACTTTTACAATGTATGTTTATAAATATCAGTGTTATGCTTTCTGTTTCTAGATGCTGCCTCTTATTCTATTCTCTTTCTCTTGGCAATTTCATAATAGAGAACTGGAAAATTACTTTTTAATCAGATTTCTCTTGGTCTAATTTCTGCCTTGAATTTCAAGACCACCTTTTCAGTTGTTTTCTTGAATCTTTCACAAGAAAGTCCTTTGTGAATCAACATTTCACCTTATCCAGGACTGCCACCAGCATCACACCTGTCACTTTTTCAGAATGCTGATCCTTCCTGATGATATTCACTTTCCTAGTGCTTGGCACTGGGAAGGATTCAACATATGCTGAATAATTTACTCCTTCTCTTTCAATGGCCTTTCTATTTTACTTGTTACTTAGTTTAAGGCTATTTTCTTGAAATTCCTTTTCTTGACCATCAATATAAAGACGTTTCTGTTAACTCAATCTTTGCACTATCCCTCGCTTTCATAGCCTTCTTTCCTTTTGCTTTGTCACTCAGTTGCTTGTATGTAAGTTACAAGAAGGCAGGGTTGTTATAATATTTTGTTCACAATTTTAGTACTTGGCATACAGTCAGTATCAACAAATATTTGTTGAATTGACTCAAAGTTTCATTGTTTTGCATGGACTATTATAATAGACTTGGACTTTCTGCACCCAGTAATTTCTCTAATCCATCCTACACATCACTAGTACTCACAAACTACTACTCTTCTCTCTTGGTATAAGAATTTATCCTACCTCTTGGTTTTCATTGACCAAGTTTCTGATTATTTCCCAACATCTGTCCAAGCTTTGGATGTCTAAAATACATTTTTCTTTTCCATTTCAAATTCTTCCAGTACTGTGGATACTTCAGGATCTAGGCATATGACCATTCTATATCAAATATCACAATTTCTACTTCACCGTAACAATCTTCCAGAAATTCTTTAACATACAAATTGAAAGTATGCAGTCTAAACCTTTCCTGTAGTATCTCTGTATGTTTTAGTTTGTTCAATGTAATTTTAGAATTTTCACCTAATATCAGAAAATAACTTTGATAGACTAAATGAGCTTTCATAATACTTTGGTTCCATGAAAACAAATTGAATATCTCCAAGATTGTCTCTATCTTTCTGGCACGGAAAACAGTGTCATGAGATCAAGAAGTGCTTTTTTAATCAGATTACAAATCACTATATTAGTATATTGTGAAGATAATATTCCATAAATTATATTGTCAAACATTGTAGAGGACTGTATTCTTATGAATAGCTCTCCTGAGAAAAACAAATCATTTTCTGTGTCTGAGCTGCCAATCCATTTATGTTATACTTTAATCAGATTAGTAAGACTTTATTTCTCATTATACTCTTTGTATTATACTTAAATGTAATACTATTGTAAAATATCACATTTTGATTTTCTTTATAACTATGATACATGTTGGTCTTATTTATACTCTGGATCTGTTTTTGAAAGGATATATATAAAATGAACACCATGATCTGCCATATGCCTATGTTTACAGCAATTTCATTTCATTCCCATAGAATAGAATTCCTTTGACAATAAGCAGAATATGTTCCTTGAACTCCCCATATTTCAACTATGATTTGCATGAATTTTGGTATCCCACAAGTTACAAAACTTAGGTTGTTACAAAACAAACCAGAGATAATTTTCTTTTCACATTGAGTTATTTTCATCCATTAAATTAAATACTTAAGGTATCACTTTGTCATTACTTGCATTCTTTTGCAGAAAGTGTGGATTAGAAATGTTATCAATAGATACTTTGGAAATGGAGCTCATATAACATTAGCAGCAATTTCTTGTATTGCCACAGATACAATAGTTTGTTTTAACTCTAATTTGATAGATTAATTACTAAGGTGAGTTAGTTATTTAACAACTCTAGGTAAGAAAAACAACAAACAAATTGAAATTAAGAAAGACCACAAAAAGGATAAAAGTTTTAATAAATTGGAAAATCTTAATCAAATGAATAATTTTCTAGAAAAGTATAAACTCCCAAAATTTCAGAATAGTTTTAAATATAATTAGTAACCAGACTTCAAGCTGTATTACAAAGCTGTAATCATCAAGATAGTATGGTACTGGCACAAAAACAGACAGTCAGATCAATGGAACAGAATAGAGAACCCAGATATGGACCCACAAAATATGACCAACCAATCTTTGACAAAGCAGGAAAGAATATCCAATGGAATAAAGACAATGTCTTCAGCAAGTGATGCTGGGAAAACTGGACAGTGACATTCAGAAAAGTGAACCTGGACCACTTTCTTACACCATACACAAAAATAAACTCATAATGGATGAAAGACCTAAACGTGAGACAGGAAGCCATCAAAATCCTCAAGGAGAAAGCAGGCAAAACCCTTTTTGATCTTGGCTGCAGCAACTTCTTACTCAACATGTCTCCAAAGAGAAGAGAAACAAAAGCAAAAATGAACTATTGGGACCTCATAAAAATAAAAAGCTCTGCACAGCAACGGAAACAATAGCAAAACCAAAAGGCAGCCAACAGAATGGAAGAAGATATTCGCAAATGACATATCAGATAAAGGGTTAGTATCCAAAATCCATAAAGAACTTATCAGACTCAACACCCAAAAACAAATAATCCAGTAAAGGAGTGGGCAAAAGACGTGAATAGACACTTCTCCAAAGAAGACATCCAGATGGCCAACCAACAACACATGAAAAAATGTTCAACATCACTAATCATCAGGGAAATACAAATCAAAACCACAATAAGATACCACCTCACATCTGTCAGAATGGCTAACATTAACAACTCAGGCAATAACAGATGTTGTCAAGGATGCAGAAAAGAGGATCTCTTTTGCATTGCTGGTGGGAATGCAAACCGGTGCAGCCACTCTGCAAAACAGTATGGAGGTTCCTCAAAGAATTAAAAATAGAACTACCCTACCACACAGCAATTGCACTAGTATTTATCCAAGGGATATAGGTATGCTGTTTCAAAGGGGCACAGGCACCCCAATGTTTATAGCAGCACTATCAACAATAGCCAAAGTATGGAAAGAGCCCAAATGTCTATTGATGGATGAATAGATGAAGAAAATGTGGTATATATACAATGGAGTATTTCTCAGCAATCAAAAAGAATGAAATCTTACCATTTGCAACTACGTGGATAGAACTAGAGGGTATTATGCTAAATGAAATCAGTAAATCAGAGAAAGACAAATATCATACGACTTCACTCATATGAGGACTTAAAGATACAAAACAGATGACCATAAGGAGAGGGAAGCAAAAATATTATAAAAACAGGGAGGGGGATAAAACATGAGAAACTCTTAAATATGAAGAACGAATGCAGGGTTACTAGAGTGGTTGTAGGAGGGGGAGATGGGATAAATGGGTAATAGGTATTAAGGAATCTACCCCTGAAATCATTGTTGCACTATATACTAACTAACTTGGATGTAATTTTAAAAAATAAATTAAATTTTTAAAAAGTAAAACAAAAATATAATTAGTAAAATATAGAGATTTCTGGCCTATCTCTGGAGCAAGATGCCTTGTTAGCTAATTACTTAAAACTCTAAAAAACATATAATACTTATACTACATAATATGTTACACAGTATAGCAAAAAGGAGAAGACTATCCAAGTTGATTTTCTAAATAGAAAACCTTGGTAGTTTTGGACTTGACAAAAAACAAAGCAAACTTTAGGTCAATATCATTTGGAAATATATATGTATAAATTATAAATAAAATATTAGCATGTCAAATTCAACTCTACATTTAAAAATATCATCTATCATGACCAAATACAGTTTATTCCAGTAAAGTAGAGATGATTCAAGCTTAGGAAATCTATTAATGTAATTCATCACTTCAAACTGTCAAGGAAGAAAAGTCTTATGATCATCCCAACTGAGTCCAAAAATGTTATTTCCTGAGAATATCTCCAAGAAAACTCAGAAAGAAAAATGCTTACTTAAAATCATAAACAATATCTTTGACCAATAGCTCATGTCACACTTAATGGTAAAACATTTAGAAGATTGCCTTTAAATATCATGAACAAGATAAGAATGACTTCTGCTTGTCATTTCTAAAGGAAATATGGCCAGCATCCCTGAGTCTTCTAATCTCTTCCAACAGCAGGCGCTGATGTATCGACCCTTAGTTTTTACATGTGAGAAATGATAGCCAAATGGATACCTTTCTTGTATGCGATGGCTTCAATCATGTTATCAGCAAAGATGTGTGAATCAGAAGAATCAAACTTAGCCTGTTGTGTGGTTTATCTACTAGTGAGAAGGAAGTCAGTCAAGCAGGAAGTCTATTCAGTTTCAATGTTATGAAATTATTCACATTAGATAGGGAAGAGAAAAATGATATATAGAGGGCAGAGAAAGAAAACGAATTTGAAATGAGTGACTTCTCCCAATCCATTTCTACTTATTTAACCTGTTAGTATAGTCTGTGTTTTGCTGTAGTTACACATTAACTCTGAAATCTTAGATACTAAAATAACACAAGTTTGTTTCTCATTCATGCTACATGCTTAATGAGAATTAATGTAGGGAATTGCTCCATGTAGTTATTCAGTGACTTAGGTTGCTGGTGGTTTCACCATCTCATATCTATATCATAGGGCACACATGGGCTCCTCACATGGTTTACTAGAAAAGATAAAGAACGGCGATTGCTCATGGGCTTTTCATTGCCTCAGTCTAGTAGTAATTAGAGTCAATTTAAATCACATTTCATTGGATAGAAAGTCTTGTGATCCTTTAGAAAAGCACAAAATGTTGTCTAGCACAAAGATCAAAACTAATTTTCTTTGGTGGCCCTCAGACTGTAATCAGTATGTGAATGAGATCACTGTCTGGGATGGAAAAAGTAAGAAAAATGAAAGGACTGTTAGTTCATTTATTCCTTACTCTAAATAGCTGTGACTTCCCAGGTGTTACCAATAAATTTATTTGAAATGTAAATACCAAATATATCCTATAATTGTTCATTTGACCAGTATTCTCTGCTTATAAACAATCCATATGGGATGTCAACATTATCAGAAAGTTGAAGTGATCCTAGACTCAGAAAGTAATAGTTACACTATCACAATAATAGGCACTTCTGGTATTAATTTCTTATAGTTGCATAACAAATTGCTGCAAAGTTTGTGGCTTAAAACAGCACAAACCTTTTATTTTGCTATTTCCATGTGTCAGAAGTCTGGGTATGGCTTAACTGAGTTATTTGATCAAGATCTCACCACACAGAAATTAAGATATCAGCAAAGGGTCTCACCTGACGTTCGAGGTTCTCTTCCAATATCACTGGTTATTGGAAGAATTTATTTCCATATATATCTTGTAGGTCCCCATTTTCTTGCTTGTTTCACCTGGGGACCACTTTTAGTAGCTGGAACTCCACATCAAGTGCTTGCCCACAGCCACCTCCTCTCACAAACTGACAGTCCACTTAGTCTTGGAAGCCAGTGGGAGAATCTTCCTAATACTAAAGGACCCATCTGATTATGCCACACCCACTGGGATAATATTTATTTTTATTAATTTATAGATAACTGATTAGGAATCTTAAACATGGAAGTGATATCCCATCATATTCAATATTCTTGTTATAGTCAAGGGGAAGTGATTAGAGAGGGTGCATATATGAGAAGAAGGAATTTTGGAAACATCTTTGAATTTAGCCTACTATACTCTTAACATTTCCTGAGTATGTACTTTGTGTCAGGCATTATAATAAGCATTGTACATGCCTTATTTCATTATTTTATTTCACAAAACCCTATGAAGTAGGTATTATTAGTCTTATTTTAGAGATGAAAAATTAAATGTCCCAAAACAACCACTCAAAGTGTCAGGGGTAGCAATTGCTGAGCCAGAATTTGAACCTAGGCTTGATGGACCCAAAGTCAGTTTGCTTCACTTCCATACTATATTGTACTTCTTTTTATTACCATTCACTTAATAGAGCAACTGTTGGAGGTGCCCACTGTGACTCTCCTAGATATTGCTTCCATTGGTGCTGGATATTTTGTTTTTTCTCTATAAAACATCTATGTCCACATTCTCTTCATTAAATATTTTTATTTATGTATTTTTTATTTTAGCAAAAGAGAGAGAGAGAGAGAGAGAGAGAGAGAATCTTAAGCAGGCTCCATATCCAACATGGAGTCCAACTTGGGGCTCAATCCCACAACTGGAAGATCATGACCTGAGCCAAAATCAAGAGTCAGGTGCTTTATCAATTGAGCCCAGGTACCCTTGTCCCCATTCTCTTCTAATAGACATATTCTTTAGGGTTTTATATTAGATTCAAGTATTGTTGATCCTAGAACCCTTCTGCTTCCTTAAGAGAGCTTTAGTTATCTCTGGTCTGGTCTATCAGTTTTTAATGTAACTTCTTGAAAGCCAGTTTATTTCATCAAATTCCAGGTAGTCCCTAATGATACAAAAGTTGCAGAAGGAGACATGATGAGAGAACTGACAACAGGGAAGTCCACTTTTAAAAATTTCCAATTCTACTGACATGAGAAAAATGTTGCCGGCACTCTTCACTGAGAGAGAAGGATGTCTTTTTAAGTAGAGTTGTTGTTTTTAACCGAAGGCCATTGAAATCTTAATTTCATAATTTTTTAGGGGCATATCATCTAAGTGTTATGAAGTGTACTTGTGATAAGTTCTGAAGAAATGGCACAAAATGCCTAATACCTGGCAAAATTCAGGCCTTGGATCCTTCTTCATCCCTGTTTACTGGTTGTATGCTCCCCTGATTCACTTAATTGCTAATTCTCTGATTTAGTATTCAGAATGCTGGTTCTCAGGTTGAAAAGGAGTATAAATTTCAACTAGGGTGCATTTTTTTTAATTAAAATTTTTTTCAACTTTTTACATGTGATGGCATATTCTAAGGAGTACTTTCCTTTGTGTACCCATTGCTCATCACCATACCCTCAAATCCCTGTTTTTTTTTAGCCACCTTACCAATGGCAGTAGATACTATCCTTTGGATGGTATTGATATTGAAAATTTATTTGATAATTAGTTGGCCTACACATGAGGAAGTGTATTGGAATCTGTTACTCAACTTTTGAATGGAAAATACTATTATAAAGAGAAATATTGAGTAGATTAATAGCTGTTAAAGTTGTTACTTTTGTTCTGGGACTGATTGTGTTTTTTTTAAAGTTTGTGGGTGTGGTGCTAACATATTCTTATGTGACTGACTTTGGAAAACATAAGGTTGATAATAGAGTCTTGGAGCTGAAGTCATGCAATTTTTGGAGGTTGTGGAGGAGTATCCCAGCTGTAGCTGCTGAATGAGAAGTCCAGACTCTAACCAGTGACCCTCTGAGTAGGATTCAAGACAATAGGAAGAAAATTGGGAGGGTGGTGGTGGCTTATGTATAGTTTGGCAATTAAAAAATATACATTAGGTGATTTCACTGGCTTAGAACATCAGATAGAGTTGGAAGCTTTATATTTTGTGGAATAGAGTGTCAGACAATTGTATGTCATATTATTGGATTGAGATGATACTACTTAGGCGGACAAAGATAGCGTAGAGGGAAAGCACTCTCTCTTTAGAGTCAGACTGCATGGATTCTAATCCCCTCAATTAGAGAATGAATTAACTAGAGGTAATTACTTAACCTATGCATTTTCTAATCTGTAAAATGAGAATGGTAGTAGCATCTACTAAATAGGGTTATGTGAGGATCAAATGGATTAATGTCTGTCAAAGTACTCAGCATGGTGCCCAACAGACAGTAATTAATCAATGCTAGCTATAAACAGGGTGCCTTTAGTGCAGTAAGACAATAAAGCCAGTAATATTTTGAGAATTGAGAGGAGCATAGGGGTAACTACTAGACTCAGTATACAAAATGGGATAGGACCACTTGAAATATTTCACTGATTTCTGGGCAATATCGATCAGCATTTATAAATGACTTGGGGAGGGGCTGGAAGGAAAAACTGGAAATAAGTCTCATAAAGATGCAGACCCTCTTCAGGAACAATCCTTAAAAGACAAAAACAACAGCCAGAAAAGACTATACACTGACAAAAACATTGTTTTGACTCAAGAAAAAACAAAAACAAAAATAAAAACAAGAAACCATGATGGGGAGTGTGGGTTACAAGATTTAATCTGTCAGGGGAATTGAAGTATTCCCACCCCTCTTGCTACTTTAGTAGCAAGTACTTTATTGAGAAGAGTAACTGAGATGGGAGACAAATACAAAATGGAACGCTCAATCACATTATCTACGACCAATGGCTTGGGGGTTGATTTTCTGTGGGAGAAATGTTCATACCACAAGTAAAACTGACTTTACCTTGAATACTTGCTGAAACAGGTTGAGTAAGGAACAAACAGATAAAAGTCTCAAATCAAGAAACAAATTAAATGGATTCATTTGATCATTCTCTTACATTCCTCTTTGGGCCCTCTCTGCATCTTTTTTGCACTGTGCTCTTTGATTTCTTTCACTAGCATTTGTGACATGTGGTAGGATAGGCCTGGGTGGGAGAACATGACAAGTTATGAAAGAGACTGGGTGTGTCCAGAGGAAAGAGTAGTGAGGGTCACACTTGCCTGCCTTTACTCTAAGCCTTGTATATCAAGCATGGATGCTCTACCTAATCCAGCTTTCTTCATCAGAGAAGACCTGATGAAGATTTGGATCCATTGCACCAGATGGAAGTAAAGGGCATGCATAGCTTAGGATATAACATATATACTACAAATGTGGGGTTAGTTAATGATTTGTAGTTTTAAGTCCTTTGGGTCTTGGATCTTCCTTTTACATTACAAACACTCATCATTACTAGTATTACCATTGTTCTCAAATTTCTCCTCAGTGTGTAGAGATAATTCAAATTGGCTCCTCAAAATCCATTTCTAATATCTTTCTGGTATAGAGGTTGGAAAGTAAATACCTGTGGCAGAGTAATATTTAACCCAGTGATATGTAGGCAGAAGTTTCCAGAAGGGCTTCCTTTCATAATGGGAAGCAAAATCTCACCAAAAGAAACTCCTTCACTCCTTCCCTTTCAATCTATTTCCTTGGGGGGGAAATGCAGAAGTAATGTCTGAAGGGGGAGCAGCCATCCTGAATGATGAGGTAATAATAGGCAACAAGTGAGCTTTAGAAAAGCAGGAAGTAAACACAGCTGCTATGCAGAACTTCCTTATTCCCAACTTCCTTAGATAAATCCTTAGCTGAAGTATAACAGAGGTATAAGAGTGTAGACATCATGAGTACAACATACATCTGGGTAACCACTACTTGAATCAAGAAAGAGAATATTATTAGCACCAGAGAAACCCCTCTCATGCAATTTACCTGTCATTAACCCTCTCCCCAAAGGTAATAGCTCTTCTGAAATCCACCATTATGAAATAGTTTTTCTTATTTTGGAACTTTATATAAATGGAATCACACATATATATTCTCTTTAAAAAATTAAATAACAATGTGATGAGTATTTTTCTAGACTCACTGGGAATATATTGCCGGGTGGGGGTGGGGGTCAGAAAAGATTATCATTTTAAACTAAGTGAGCATGAGAAGGAGATATTTCAGCAAAGGCCTGGGGGTAGGCAGGGAGACCTAACCTGGATGTTTGCCAGACTCCTCTGTTAGAAATAACATTTTCATGTACACTCTTATGAACACATAATAGTACCAGGTTTTCTGTCAGTCATGGGAACAGGCAACAGTTTCCCCTTCTTACCTTGCTGAAAGCTTCTTCACCAGTCATTGGGACTTTCAGTTTTGAAGACCAAGTGATAGAATTTCATTAATTAGCAAAAAGTGGGAAAAAACAACAACAATCCTGAAAAGGTCAAACTTCACAACATGAAAAGGAATGGCAGAATTGGACTATTAACAAATGGAATATGGGGCATGGAACATCGAGCCCTTTACCTTCTCTCCCTGCTTAACAGTCACCACAGGCTTGATTACTGAGTGTTTCTTTCCAACCGTATAGAGAAAGTATACCAATTGGATGACCCATTTCTTTCCCTCATCCCCAAGATGCATCTACTCCAAGAGCCCCTGCTTCACTTTCAATCTAGATTTATTTCTTCTTCCTTTACAGTGCTGTCAGAGGGTCCTTTCTAAAATCTAAATGTGACCCAGATCTCTCCTGAAACTCCTTCACATAGAAAACTCTCATTATAGGGGCACCTGGGTGGCTCAGTAGGTTAAACGCCCGGCTTCGGCTCAGGTCATGATCTTGTGTTCCTGGGTTCAAGCCCCACATCGGGCTCTGTGCTGATAGCTACCTCAGAGCCTGGAGCCTGTTTCAGATTCCGTGTCTCCCTCTCTCTCTGACCCTCCCCTGCTCACACTCTCTCTCTCTCAGAAATAAATAAAACATTAAAAAATTAAAAAAAAAGAAAACTCTCATTATGATTTATAAAGCCCTTCAAGGTTATTCTGTGCCTACTTTTCAAGTCTCCTGCCTCACACTTCTGCCACATACCTACCATATACTAGCTAGATATTTTATCCTTTTTGTATTTCTGCATGCTATTCTATTTTCTTGGGTGGCCTTTCTTCTTTGTCTCTCTCAATAATGCAGGGGAATGGCTCTGCCATGGTGCACTGGCAGCCTTGCTCATATCTACATGCAGGCAAAGGCCTGAACCACAGCTGATCTGCAGCTTGGAAGAATGCCTTAATGATAGGTTATTCCAGGACTTGAAAGGATAGGAGACTTGTGAGGAGATCCTATGAGGGCATCTCTTGATCACCTTCCTATTTCTTCGGGGAGGCTATTAACATCTTCTCACCACCTCCCAAGTTCTGATGACCTATGAAGCTTTCTGTTCAGTCTCCTTCAGACTAGAGCTGGAGACCATAGAACCAATTAGCAGCAGTCTGGAATTGGTTCCTCAGCAATGGGGTATCCCACAACATATTGCAGTCAACCAGCATTTTTGTTTTCATGTCATCCTTTCTTGGCGTGTGGCATAGACTCATGGAGATGGCACTTTCAGCACTTCTTCCTTTCACTGTTAATGCAAGTAATAAGCTCCCTAGATCTAGCAGTGGGTCATTATAACTTCACTGACTGGGTCTCTTGGCTTTCCTGCTGTTTTATGCTTAACTGGTAATTCCCATGATTCCTTCGAGTCTCAACTCAGTCTTCTCCTCATTCTGAAGACTTTCCTGTCCAACAGGATGCCTTAAGTACCTTTCTCTCCCCACTACACCCCCCCCACCATTCTAACAATTAGAACATAATCTATTTATTCTTGTTCTGTGTAGTATGATAGCCACTAACCAGATGTGACTATGGAATACTTAGAATGGGTGTAAAATACACACTGGAGTGCAACTATTTAATATGAAAATAAGCATAAAAGTTTTAAATACTGTAATGATATTCATTACATGTTGAAATATTTTGAATCTATTGAATATATTATTAAAATTAGTTTCACTGATTTTTTTTAATAGAGTTTATTTTTTAGAGCAGTTTTAGGTTTATAGAAAAGTTTCCCAGAAAATACAGCGACTTTTTCATACCTCTGCCCCTCTCAGTTTTCCCCATTATAAATATCTTGCATTAATTTGGTGTATTTGTTACAACTGATGAACCGATACCAATACATTATTATTAATCAAAGTCCATAGTTTACCTTATGGTTCACCTTTGTGTTGTATATTCTAAGAGTTTTTACAAATTAGTAATGTCATGTGCCCATCATTAAAAGTATCATGCAGAATAATTTCTCTGCAATAAAAATCCCCTTCCAAAAATCCTTTACCAAATGAAAATTTATCCTTCCCTTCCAACCCCTGGAAACTATTGATCTTTTTACTCCTTAGTTTTGTCTTTTCAGAATGTTATATAGTTTGAATCATGCAATATGAAATCTTTTAGGACTGGCTTCTTTCACTTAGCAATATGTATGCATTTAAATTTCCTTCATGGGTTTTTCTGGTTTGCTAAATCATTTCTTTTCAACTTCATCCCATTGTGGTTGCAGAAGATATTTTGTACAATACATTATCATTTAAATTTGTGGCCAAATAAATGGTCTTTCTTGGAAAATGTTCCATGTGCACTTGAGAGGAATGTGCATGCTGCTGTTGGGTAGAGAGTTCCATATGTCCATTAGATCCAGTTGGTTTCTTGTATTGTTTTAAGTCTTCTATTTTTTTGGCTTATCTTCTGTCTGGTTGTTCTATTCATTATTGAGAGTGTGGGATTGAAGTCTCCAAATATTTGTGTTGAATTACCTATTTCTTCCTTCAATTCTGACAGGTTTTGCTTCATAATTTGTTCTGTCATGCCTACAATTGCTACATCTTCTGTCTGTTTTGAACCTTTTACTTTTTTAAAATATATAACTTTATTTAATATATAATGCCCTTCTTTGTCTCTTGAAAATGTTTTTGATTTAAAGTATATTTTGCCTGATATTATCAGAGCCATATCTGTTCTCTTTTGGTTACTATTTGCATAGAGTATCTTTTCTCACTCTCTCATTTTCAATCTATTTGTGTCTTCAGGTCTAAAGTGAGTCTCTTATAGATGCCATGTAGATATAGTTGGATTCTGTATTTTTATCCATTCTACTAATCTTAGTCTTTCCATTTAACTCAAAGCAGGAAACTTAATTCTGCCACATTAGTCTTCAGGAAGAGGAACTGAGATATAGGACAAATACAATATTAAATCTTCCAATTCATGAACATGAATGTCTTTCCATTTGTTTTTGTCTTGCCCAATTTCTTTCATTAGTGTTCTGTAGTTCTTAATGGATAAGTCTTTTCCTTCCTTAGCTAAGCTTATTCCCTGACATTTCATTCTCTTTGGTACTATTGTAAATAGGACTGTGTTCCTCATTTCCATTTCAGATAGTTGACATTGGTAAAACAGAAATGCAATTGATTTTGTATACTGCCACTTTACTCATTTCATTCTTTAGTTTTTAACATTTTTTAATAGAGTCTTTAGGATTTTCTTTATATAAGATCATGTCATCTGAAACAAAGACAATTTTACTTCTTCCTTTCTGATTTAGATTCTTTTTATTTCTTTTTCTTGCCTAATGCTCTGGCTAGAGGTTCTAGTATGATGGTATATAAAAGTGATGAGAAGAAGTATCCTTACCTTGTTCCTAATCTTAGAGGAAGAGCTTTTAGTTTTTCTCCATTGAGTATGACATTAACTGTCAGCTTTTTGTATATGGCCTTTATTATATTCAGGTACTTTCCTTCAATTCCTAGTCTGTTGAGAGTTTTTATAATGAATGGATGTTGAATTTTGACACTTTTTATCTATCCATTAAGATGATCATGCAGTTTTTATCCATTATTCTGTTAATGTGATGTATCACACTATTTGATTTGCATATGTTGAACCATCCTTGCATCCCAGGAATAAATTCCACTTTGTCATCATGTATGATTCATTTAATGTACTGTTGAAATTTGTTGAGGATTTTTACATCTATATTCATCTAGGATATAGGCCAGTAGTCTTCTTTTCCTGTAGTGCCCTTATCTGGCTCTGGTAGTAAGGTGATTCTGGCCTCAAAAAATATGAATTTGAAAGTGTTCTTTCTTCTTCAATTTTTGGAAAATTTTGAGAAGAGTTGGCATTAATCCTTCTTTTTTAAAAAAATTTTTTTAACATTTTTTATTTTTTTTTGAGAGACAGAAACAAAGCATGAGAGGAGGAGGGCCAGAGAGAGAGAGGAGGACACAGAATCTGAAACAGGATCCAGGCTCTGAGCTGTCAGCACAGGGCCTGACGTGGGGCTCGAACCCACGAGTCATGAGATCATGACCTGAACCGAAGTCGGACGCTTAACCAACTGAGCCACCCGGGCGCCCTGGCATTAATCCTTCTTGAAATGTTTGGTAGAATTAGCCAGTATGACCATCATATCTTGGCCTTTTTTGTTGGGATGTTTTTGATTAGTGATTCAATCTCCAAACTATAGATCTATACACAATTTCTTTAATTTTTTAATGTTTACTTATTTTTGAAAGAGAGAGAGTGTGAGTGGGAAGAGAGGGAGGGAGACAAAGAATTGGAAGCAGGCTCCAGGCTCCTCATTGTCAGTGCAAAACCTGACATGGAACTCAGACCCACAAACCATGAGATCATGACCTGAGCTGAAGTAGAATGCTCAACTGATTGAGCCACCCAGATGCCCCATGACTTTCTATTTCTTCATGATTCAGTCTTTGTATATTGTATATTTTTAGAAACTTATTCATTTCTTCTAGGTTTGTTGGTATATACTTATTCATAATAGTCTCTTAGGATCCTTTTTAATTCTGTGGCCTCAGTTATAATGTCTCCTCTTTTACTTCTGACTTTACTTGAGTCTTTTTTCTTAATACATTTTGTTAAAAAGTTTGTCAATTTTATTTATCTCTTCAAAAATCAACTCTTAGTTTCATTAATTTTTCCTACTGTTTTCTATTCTCTATTTCATTTATTTCTGCTCTAATCTTTATTATTTCCTTTCTTTTGCTAACATGAGCTTGTTTTTCTTTTTCTAGTTCCTGGAAGTATACAATTAGGTTCTTTATTTGAGGTCTTTCATTTCTTTTAATGTAGATGTTTAGCCCTATAAACTTCTCTCTTAATGCCACTTTTGCTGATTCCTTAAGCTTGGTATGTTGTATTTTCATTTTTATTTGTCTCAAGATATTTTCTAATTTCTCTTTTGACTTTTTTTAATCCATTGGTTGTTCAAGATTATGTTGTTTAGTTTCCACATATTTGTGACGGGCCTTAAAATGTATGTTTTGAAAAGTATATGACTTTCATGATCATTGTTTTTAATTTGAATGACTGTGGGGCATTTAGCAGCATTTTTCTTTTCCGCAGCATAGTGTACCCATCTCAACCATTATCCATATCACATTCTGTTCTAGTAGTTGCTTACACCATTGTATACAGCATCCTGGATTGTGACTGTGTTGAAGATACATTCTCATCAAGTCTTCACAGTGCCTACCTCAATGTCTGGTGGTTTATGGATGCAAGTAAGTGTTTCTTGAATCAGTGAATAAGTTAATGGATTTAAATATTTGTGTGTCAGGTGTGTTCTAACATCCCCCAACCAACAAGAATATGTACAGAAATAATTGTATGCTATAAATGTTGGTTCAAAAATCCAGGACAATTTTAATAAGCATGAGGTTTTGAAAGGAGAGAGTGACATCCATGTCTTACCCCCAGGAGGCCCAATAAGTAATCCCATGTTTGAAGGCATGAATAACACTTCATTACAAAAGTCAATTTCTTCCCATATCCCTAGAGCAGCTAACACAGGAATTGTCAGTTTTCAACCTACTTGCAACTGCTATATTTTATTTTTCTCTTCAAGGGCAATACGTATTTTAGTAATTTTAGTGCTCTAGAGAAGCAACATATTTGAGCACAAGCCTCTGTTCTAATAAAGCAAGTAGCTGACCCTTTAATTCTCTGAATGTTACATTGCTGTTTTGTTGTTTCACTTAGTGAAATAGAAGACTTTTTAAAAAATTTTTAGAAGACCTTTAGGAGTAACAACAGGCCAGAGGACAAAATAAAAGGAAGAAATCTGGAAAATTGATAAATGTCAATCTCTTACTGCATCCCGTTCAGCTAATATCAATCAAAGTATGCCTGAATTTGCAAAACAGATGTGTTATATTGTATTTTCATTTGATTCAAACAGATGTCAAATATAATTTGTTTTAATATTAATTTTTTTTGCACATTTCATCTAATATTTATATGCTAAAACTGTCATAAATTTATTTATATGAAAGGGTTTGTTACCAGAAAAGGCATTTGTTTGTACCTGATTATTCTTTGCCTTATATTTAAGTTTTACATATCTAATTTGGCAAGGCTTTATTCCTACTAGTCACAAATGGAAAATTCCAACCTATTTCCTAGGTATTTAAATATGTATAACTCTGTTGTAGTTGACACATGCCGCTTTGATGACAAATCATACTGCTACCAGAATAATAGCATATTTAATAATGTAGGAGAAAATCGTGGTTACAACATTGGTTTCATATAGTTCCAAAATAATGGCAATTTTTTGGCTCTTTACAAAATTTTTTTTCTAATAGTTGCAAAATGCTTTCACATATTTTTTTTTACATGTGTTGTTTAGTCTTCAGCTCATATTATTATCCTCATAAGAGGTTCAGAGGTTCAGAGAGGTTACGCAATTTCTCCAGCATTACTCAGCTCAAAGGTATAGCAGAGGTACTGGTTGAACTAAGGTCATACCAGGGAGCATGTTACAGACAACTTGTTAGGAATGTATCTGTTTTATGAAGCATATCACTTAGCCTTGAGAAGAAAAGCAAATGTATCTTACCTCCTGGAACAAACTAACGAATCCCTAACAAATAACAAATACGTACATGCATAAACAAACTTTATTGCTAGCAGTGAAGTAACCGGCACTTCAGTTTCCTCCAAATCGTTTTTTAAGTTTATTTGTTTATTATTTTGAGAGAGTGTGTGCAAGTGGGAAGGGGCAGAGAGAGAGAGAGAGAGAGAGAGAGAGAGAGAAGGAGAGAGAGAGAGATCATCTCAAGCAGGCTCTGCACAAAATCCTGACCTGAGCCAAAGTTCTACGCTTAACTGAGCCACCCAAGCGCCCCTCAGTCTCCTCCAAATCTTTTAAGGCTTGTAACAGTAATAGTACAATGTTTCAGTTGATAGTATATGGTGTCTCTTTGAAGTAGCCTTGTGTAATGGCATAGGATCAACTATATCTTTTAGGACTCTTTGTTAATCACTTTCAAAGGATGAGCTACTTATCACAGTGTTACTTCTGAAAAGTAGTTATCAAATAATTATGGAGTTACTGTATATGTTAGATTTTGTTCAGACTATAAACAGCCCGATTCCCTATTACCTGGAGCAGTAGTTCCCAACCTTATGCCACCAAAGGCACTTTCTTGCAAGTTGTCTCTCTGATGATGGTTCAGACAAATATTTAATCATCCAAGCAAACTGCTTACAACAGTTTACCATGGTCTCATTTGGTAGAAATTTTTCTCTAAGGATTTTTAAAATATGTACATTTATTTGAGATTTGTGTGTTTACTTTTTGGCTGCTTGAGTTCAAGAATTCTAGGTGGTCTGGTGCCAGGGTTTGGCTCCTTGTCCAACCTACGCACATGGAGCAGGCAGAAGCTCCGTGATGAGGCTGGGTGGTAACCATCTACTCCTCTGCCTGGGCACACTCCCTTCCCTAAATTCCCTACATGGTCACGATTTCCTTGGGTGAAATGAATCCAGCCTCCAGAAGGGTCTTATTTGTTAGTGCAGAAATGGCTTAAATTTTTTTTAATGTTTTATTCATTTTTGAGAGAGAGACAGCATGAGCAGGGGAGGGTCAGAGAGAAAGGGAGATACAGAATCCGAAGACAGGCTCCAGGCTTTGAGCTAGCTGTCAGCCCAGAGCCTGATGTGGGGCTTGAACCCATGAAACCATGAGATCATGACCTGAGCTGAAGTTGGATGCTTAACCAACTGAGCCACCCTGGCGCCCCTATTCAGAAATGGCTTTAAATGAAGGAATGTTGAGAGTTAATGGATTAAAAAAAAAAAGGGTCCTGAGAAAAGAAGTGGGGAAAACTGAGAGAAGCTGACTATATAAGAGGGGGCAGGATGTGGGAAGGTTAGACTCAGGAGGCTGTGGGAAGCTTGGAGACAATTTGGGAACAGTGACCGAGTTAGATGCTTAGGAGATGTTGTTAAGGAGGTGAGTAGTAACTAAGTGGTAACTTTTATCACTAAGCTTAGCCCAGCCCTATGCTAACACAACACATTTTCTTCTTTTTCATTTTAGTAGCCTCCCACTGCAACTACAAATGTAACATTCTTTAGAAAGCATTATTTTTCTCTCTCCTGCTTTCATCTTTTAAAATTTCTTATTTGGTGTGTATCGGTGGGGTAAGATTTCTCTAATAATGTTTGGGTTCAAGTTTAAGAATGTTGAGAGTTCTTATTCTATAGAATTGAGTTTATGGACATTGATTATCAGAAAAGGTTAAAGCCTAGAATTAAATGAATTATGTGATATTCAAGCAGGATTTATTTTAAGTTGTGATATACGGGTACCACTTTTGGCCTCAAAAGACCTATCTCTAGTTTTGTAGTCATGTATAAGTCACTTATGCTATCTGAGCTTTAGTGTATGTTCTACTTTATTTAGCCTGGACTGGGGCATGATTAGGAAGACTTTCAGAAGTCATTTTACCTCATGTTCAGTGAGAGAGCACCAAGTGTCCTTGGTGATTTGATTAGAGACCTTACAGAAGACAGGCCAGAGAAGCTGACTAGGAAATATGAGGAGATATTATGAAAAATATAAAGCTGAAAAAAGATTAGATTCTAATGATATTGAAATCAAAAAGTTTAGTCTGAAATATTAGCTTGAAGTAGGATCTTCTAGATTTAACCAGATGCCAGAAATATTGCTTCAGGTACATCTTTACAGAAGAAATAAAACAGTGTACAAACATACACTACATTAATAACATACATACATACATTAATATAAACATATATCTTTCTATACATTATTTTTAATGGGGGGAATTAGTATTGGAAATTTTGGATTGGTTTCTGTTCCAAATTAGTCAGAACTATGGTTAGCAAAACAGATATATAAATCACAATCCCTTGAGTAGCTGTTTCATTTAAATGTTTCTTTTAATTGTACAATGTAATATATATTTAAAAAGGGATAAAACATCAATATATAGTTTTATGAATTATTGTGAATGCAAACACTTGGGTGGGCAGCTCTCAGTTCCAGAAAGAGGACTGTGTTAGCACCCTTGAAGCCCTCAGTGTGCATCTCAATTTTATCCATCTCCCTCTGAAAAGAAACCATGAATCCAGTTTCTATGGTAATCACTTCTTTGTTTTGGTTTATAATTTTACCTCCAAAGACTGCATTCCCAAACAAAGGAAATTAGTTTTGCTTGTTTATGAAGACAATATATTTTTGGCTAGAAATGACTTAGCATATGTGGAAGACCGGGTCATCACCACTCAGTAGTGATTAAGTAAAGTCAATATGATCCCATGATAACATTAAAGATAAAGCATATCCCCCCAAACTAGTCTAGCTATGCCTTTATTAACAAGAAATAAACTGATTTTCAAGCAATATTTTCTTCCATTTAGGTTCTTTTCCTCTTGATTCCTCCTTTTAATCTCCCTGCTCCTTTAAAAGTGTCACTGGATGTAAATGTGAAAACATAGTTTCATAATAATGGTTTTGTTTGTTTGTTTTTGTGTTTTACATCTTGTGCTATTTCTACATTCATGACTGTAGACTGTTCCAACCTTGACTTTGATTAAGCTGATTGATTGCTGTTTGTCTACACAACAACATGATTGGCAGAAGCTGGAAGTACTGATTAATTCAATCTTGCTGATGTCTATAAAGACTGTTGAGCCATTGAAAAGAAAGCTGTGGCTTGGACAGCTCTTAGTACCATTCTGCCATCTCCTGTGTAGACCAGACTATTGATCTCATAAAACTTATGGACGCACTTCAAATTGTGTTACTTGTACAAACCAATCTAAGAAGAGTTTAGCCCTTTAAAAAGTAGCTGCTGGGCATAGAGAGGTTAAGAGTTCAATGCCTCAGAGTATTTGGGGCTAGGAGAAAAAAATGAAGTTATTTTTCTTCAGATCAAAAAAGACTAAAGGGACAAAGACTCCAACACATTAATAAATGAGACATGACCCTTTCCACTGATCCCAGATATTAAAGTTGCTTTTCCAAAGTAAGAGTTTTATTTTTCAAGAGAGACAGGGTCATATGGGAAAGAATAAGATCAGAAAATGAAAGGTGATGTCACATCAGAGTTGTTATAATTAATAAGTGCTGCTGGAAACACTGTAAGAAATGTCAAGAAGGTAAAAAAACATAATTTTAAATGACTATTGTAACTTAGAATATTGTTTTCAAAAGAAAAAAATACGTATAAATACAAATTATGTGTACTTAATTGGATCAAGCTTAGTTACAATTAGATTAAACACCAGATATACCCTGAATGATTTCAGGGCACATGGAATTAATCTTTTTTAGTGTGAAAAAGATAAGTCACCTTATAGCCAATGTCTCTTTCTTATTTTGGGAACCATATGTAGTAACAAGTTTACAGACTTTGTAGTATTGGAAGTTAAAAACAAATAAAAATAGAATGAAACTAGAACAAAAACAACCCCCTGCAAAAGTAGAATGATAATGGCTCCATATTTCCATCACCCAGCTTCTTTGTGTGTGTGTGTGTGTAATATTCCATTATGTATTTATTTATTTTTTTTANCCTTCCCTCTCGAGTTCCAGCCCGCCAGGGGCGCGGACGCCCGGTGCCCGTGCGCGGCCCTTCCAGGGGCCCCAGCCGCCCGGGAGCTACAATGGCGGCAGGCGCGCCGCTGCTCTGAAGTCCAGCCGCCAGGAGCCACCCTCTGCCCATCTCCCCTGCTCATGCTCATTCTCTTTCTCTCTAAAATTAAAAACAAAAACAAAAACAAAGTGAGCAACTCAGGATCATTGTTGCACTACCCAGACACCATGTCCTTTCATTAGTAAATTACATTTCAACACTTATCTCCAAATACATGGATGTTTATTGTTGTTTTCATAGTTATCTTTGATGTTTTGTTTGTAAATTTTTTTCTCTCAAATAATTATTCCATTTTTTTCTTGCCTTGAATAATAGTTCTCAAACATCAGTGCAGGTGGGAATCATGAGGAAAACATTTGGATTGAGCTCAAGAAACTGCATTTTATTTTATTTTTTAGAGATTTTATTTTTATGTAATCTCTATACCTAACATGGGGCTCAAACTTACAACCCCAAGATCAAGAGTCACATGCTCTACCAACTGAGCCAGTCAGGTGTCCCAGAATATGTATTTTAAACACACATACTGAAAAATTTTATACTACTGATCTGTGGATCCCACTTTGAAAAGCATGGCTGTAGAAATTCATATTAGAGTTTCAAAGTATTTCTGTGAAATGAAAAGGGAAGTGTTTTATGTGAAGACAACTTTTAATGTGTTTTTCTTTTTCCTCTATGTCCATTGTAGGTATTTAGAATTTATCAATGTAACACTATTTGTCATTTCCCTTCATGATGATTCTACATTTGTTCTCAGTTTAAATGATTTTTAAGTTTGATGTAAAGAAAATCTGGATGTTATATTCTTACACAAATGAAGGCTTTATCACATCTTTTAGGAGATGTTTGCTTTAGAAAACAGCTGTTTCTGATCCTGTCTACACTTGCTACGGGAATTGTTATTTAATTTTATGAATTGTGTAGCTGAAGTACTTTTTGGGAAGGAAGAGATAAATTTGGGTTTCACTTAGGAAAAAACAAACAGTAGCTAAGTACAAAAAGACATTCCTCTTATTGGTTAAAGAAAAATTAGAAAATTATTCTTCTGGTGGAGAAATGCCTAAATGCTCCAGTTCCAATTTCTGCTCATGAAGAAAGATGCAAATGAACAAAAGATGAGTGGGAAGACTTAAAAGCCAAGGTAATCTTTGGCCAAAATTCTTGAAGTGGAAGGATCATTGTGAAGAAAAGCTAAGATGGCTTCTTTATAAGTCTTAAGTAAGCAGGGGTTCTCACTAGAAAGATAAAAATGTTCCCTGTTCAAGAAAATCTCAACAGACTTTGAAAAACACTCTCAGTAGGCATCATTAGACATGATTTGGATCTCTATTGACCAGAAATGGAAGTCTGACCAGCAAAGATGTGTGGTTACGAAACATTCCAAAAGAAAAATGAAAGCCAAAGATCAACTTTTCCATCTGTAAAACCCCCTTACAGATTTGCTCTTGTCTTGGCTACCTATGCTGGGCTCCAGATGAAAGGGTCTTCACACTGAAGACTTACATTTTATTATTTCTTATTTTTTTAATGTTTTATTTATTTCTGAAAGAGAGATAGAGACAGTGTGAGCAGGGGAGGATCAGAGAGAGAGTGATACACAGAATCTGAAGCAGGCTCCAGGCTCTGAGCTAGCTGTCAGCAGAGAGCCTGACGTGGGGCTCGAACCCATGAACCGTGAGATCGTGACCTGAGCTGAAGTCTGACGCTTAACGGACTGAGCCACCCAGGTGCCCCAAGACTTACATTTTCAACTTATTTTCCTAAATATCTCAACAGTGCACAACTTCCTCTTCTTCTTGGTCTCTTCTCTGGCCTCAAACCAGAAAAGTCCTTGCTTCCTGCTTTCAGTAACACTGTATTTCAGACTCTTGGAATCACAATTCTGTTGGTCCCTTCTCTAGTCCTGTTTTCTGGAGGCAGGAAGGTTGAGGAGTTATCTGGACCTCTGTTCTAAGAACAACAGTCCAGGGTTCCTACGCTAGCTCATATGCCACTTCTCCACACCCTTTTCCAGATACAACAGAAATCAGATTTCTCTGTGGAATGTTTTAGTCCTCTAAGAGGTGTTCCAAATTGTGGAAGGAGAAGGACTTTTATTATTGGTCCTTTAGGAACAACAGGGTGTGCCATTAGAGAAAGCACCATTTTCTGGGTAACATATTGGTTTCTTATCTTGCATTATTCAGTGGGGGCTCTGGAGCCCCCAGTGGGGTATAAGCATGCTTATGAGCAATGGTATGGATATGCCTATGGAGGAAGATAAAATGGAATTAAGATAGAGGCTTTTATCATCTTTGGTCTCTTCCGCTTTTAGGATAAATGGAAGTGTGGATGTTGCAGGAAGACCCAAAGAACATCTCACACCATGGCCTGGTTCTGTTTAATGTAATTCTTGAACAGTTCCAGGTATATGTGAGACTCTCCTAGGTCACCAGTTGTACACATCAACTGGAAATTATTCGTAGATGTAAAAGGCAGATGTGGCACTAAGGGTTGAAGGAAAGCGATGAGAAATGGGACTTATAATCTCTATGGAAGCTAATATGAAGGGTAAAGGAATGCAGGGGGCCATATTCAAGTTCTACAGTGTCAAGATAGTTGTGCTAAGAATGTGCTAGTAGGCAGTGGAGGAATACAGATCAAGGGATATGGTCTACTAGGCCATTAATTTAAGTTCTAAGTGGAAAATCTGTTAACAGCCTGTGAGTTCCTTAAGCAATGTCATCAAAAGCCAGGAGACATTTGGAGAATAATACTCTAATTTTATTTTATTTTATAATTTATTTTATTTTATTTTATTTTATTTTATTTTTTGAGAGAACAAGAGAGAGAGCATGTGCATGTGTGAGCACAAATAGGGGTGGGGCAGAGAGAAGGGGAGAAAGTCTTAAGCTCCACATCATGCTTGATTTTACAACTCTGGGATCAGGACCTGAACCGAATCAAGACTTGGTCACTTAACCAACTGAGCCACCTAGGCACCCCCTTCCCTTTTTAAGAATACCCTAGTTTTAGAGGATATGTGCTTAAGTATTTGATTATAATGTCATAATATGTACAACTTAAATCCAAATAGTTTAGTCAAAAGAGAAGGATAAAACAAATGTGGCAAAATGTTAACAATCAGTCTCTTAGTAAATTCTCACAATGCTTCTGTGGCTTTGAAAATTTTGAAAGTAAAAGTTGAAGAGTAAAAGAAATAATATAAAATTTATAAATATGAAGGTAAATCCCATATGAAAAAAACAAAACTGGGGCACCTGGGTGGCTCAGTTGGTTAAGCGTCGGACTTCAGCTCGGTCACGATCTCATGGTTTGTGGGTTCGAGCCCTGCATCGCGCTCTGTGCTAACAGCTAGCTCAGAGCCTGGAGCCTGTTTCGGATTCTGTGTCTTCCTCCCTCTTTGACTCTCTCTCTCTCTCTCTCAGAAATAAATAAAACATTAAAATAAAAAAAAGAATCAAAACAGATGAAGTTAATTGTCTCTGGGGAGAAAAATATGATAATAGTGGCTGATTGTTTTTTTTTTCTTATGTGTCTTTTAGTACTATTTAGTTTTTAAACCTTCTGAACATGTTACTTTGACAAAAACTAAACAATAACTTTATTTTTTTCCTTTTTTTAAATTTAAATTTTAGTTAGTTAACAGACAGTGCAATATTGGTTTCAGGAGTAGAATTCAGTGACCCGTCACTTACAGACAACACCCAGTGGTCAATAATAACTAAAAGGAAAAAAAAATCGAATAGACAAACTGGGAGATCAGACTGCTGGATGCTTCATGGAATTGGAGACTTATTGGTAAATATGCTGGAACAGTTTTATTTACATGTATTTAAAAAAAATGCATCATCTCAGTGAAGAATACTATCACCTCAGGGAGAGGATGACAGCCATAATGAGAAAGCAAATCTGAGATGAAACAGAAGGAATCTGTCAGGAGAAGAGATGATATTCTTTATGGCCATTCAATTAAATCTTTCTTCAGAAGTAATATAAGTTATTTATTCATGAAGAATTACATGACTTTGGCCATTTCACAGATCAAATGAAATCAGTAGATGCTTTTACTGGCTTACCATGTTTCTATATACCTTAGTTCCATAGATAGGTTGTAGGTGCCCTAGAAATCTAATTTACTAACTACTGACTCTTGTTCAAGAGACCAGAGACCTTTACGGCTAGAGGAATGCAAGAAGACACTTCTCATTTTATTATTGCAATGGTGAAAGAGCTCACTGCTCTGGTGTTTATGTTTGAGTTTATTGTTGTTTAATAAAAACACAACATCCACTAAAGGGGAGAGAAAATCCTGATGATACTTCTCCATGTTCCAAAGGTTTTATTAATGTACTCTTAAATGGCCTTATCCTTGATTTCTAAAGGAAAGTGTAGTTAGGTGATAGCAAGAGCAGACATTGGACCCTTGAGTAGCTTGGGCAGTGGATGGGTAATAGGACCAAGTCGTTGAAATGCTCTCTACATACAAATTAATGGGAATAATCATTTCAACAGGAAATTAGCCTTATATGACCAAGGTTTGGACCATTATGCTGCTGGATATTTCTGAATCCTGACACCAGGGAATATGGGCAGCAAGTCCTCTTTCTCTGCTGTTATCCCATTCTTACTCTTGGTTGAGGTACAAGAATTTCACAGCCTCATTGGTCACTGATCTTGCCTCATGTCAAAGCTGTAACCATCTTATCATAGATCGTCATGAACCACAGCTTAGGGCTGAGCTGCCTGGGGGCTCATGTAATCCAAATGACTGTGCTTCAAGATGGAGGAGAGATCTTGACTCACATCAGTCTTTATGCAAAAGACAAAGAAGTCCTTATTATGTTAGGCTACCATTGAGACTGAGAATTTGGTGTACCTTTATTACGGCAGCTAAAAATGATTATCCTAATTAAATGCAATATGATTTGGAGAAAGAATTGGAAGATCTCCAGGTCCACAGTGAACCACTACGATGGCATTAGGGACTTCAGAGGCACTTGTGGGATAAGGGTTCTGAGTTCTAAAGTAAGAGAGTAGATTCTACATCTGTCATTAGATCATGGTTTGTGGTTGACAGAATTAGGTGGGAGCCTTCAGCAGCTGCCATAAGTTAGGCTTTGCAGCAAATCTCACTTGTTCCTTAACTAGAGAAAAATCAGACACATGTCAGACACTGAAGGATACAGAGAGGTTCATGAAAGATATTACTCCAGGGTGTTCTTGTACTTGGATCCCAGATGTTTTCCCAAGGACCCTTGGAGAGAGAGATGTGAAATAACTGCATGATCTCCAGTTCTAGGGGAAAAGTAGATTATGAGAGTCATTCCGTGGTTGGTCTCACATCCATTTCTAGCCTTCTTTTGTTCTGCTTTGTATCACAAGTGTTTGACCTTGTTGGTTTCCATTTGGTTTGGCCAATGGAGGGGACTGGCGGGAAATGGAAGGCAGAGAAGTCAAGTAGCCAGCATTTTATTCCCTTGTACTCTGACTTGGGAGAGATTTAGGGTACTGGACATGTCTCTTCTTGTGGTACTCGCTTAGCATTCTGTTCTTCCTTCTGTTGTCTCATTTTCTATTGGCATCCCTGGCTCCTGGGTTCTAATAATTCCATATTCTTTTTTTCCCTGAAATCCAAGGCATGCTGGAAGCTTTCTGCTGTTACTAACTTAGGGGTTCTCTTGTCATCCCATTGAATTTTATATCTCTTCCAACACCTTTGTAGCTGATCCCTGTGTTTAAGCTCCCTTTTGAACTACTTGTCAAGGGCTCTGCTTTCTTGATTTACCCAACTGAGTTGGGCTATAGACCTTCCTGAGGTTCCAGGAGCCAGGCCAGGGATGAATAAAATAATGCATGGAAATGGACCTCTAGACTTGGGGAAAAGATAGCGATGCCATGGGTTTGTGGGGGAGGTTTGGAAAAGACACTTGACAGAATGGGTCATTGGGGGAAGGAGATATCTTTTATGCGGTGCCCACATTTGAGTTGTTGGTAAGACTGTGGATATTCTGCACCCCATTAGTCATGTTTTAGCCTCTCAGTTTTGACTAGGCGTACTTGGGAAATCTTCAGAGTATCTAACTTTCCTCCTACAAGCCCACTAGGAATCTGGGTTTCTCTCCTAATGAACAACTATACTCACTATCCCTCCTAGTGTTTAGGGGAAGACCTAGACCTCAGTAACATAAAAAAAAAAGTTGTCTTTGGTATGGATAAGGTGTTTTTCTTAGGTCAGTTTTATTTTCCATCCAGATGGTTTGCTTTTTGCAGATGTTAAGGCCCATCTGCAAATTCTGACCCACTTTCTAGGTAACGGGATTGAATTATGCCAATGCTTAAAACATTTGGATTCAGGTTTGCAAATGCAATTACTGAAGTGAAAAATAGAGACTAAAAATAATTAAACTAATAAAATTCTCATTTTTTCAGAACAGTGAAGTGTTATTTAAAAGCTAAATGTAATTATTATTACATTATTATTGCCTTTTAATACAATAAAGTTTTATTTATCAACTTAGTTAATGATCAAACATAAAGATACACTATATTCTACCAAAAGTACTAACTATATGCTTAACTTGCATTCATTTATTTTTTGAATCATTTAGTTAGTGTTACAGTATTATCCTCAAGCAGTTACTTAGGAACTACTTTAATTGGTTTCCTTCTATTTCTACTCAATTCTTCTAATATTATTAACTATTATTTTTTAATTAAGTGTATGCATGTATTTGTAAAGAACTAATGATGCCATAAAAATATTCTTAAAAATTCAGGTGTAAGTTCTCAGATTTTCTAGCCTTAAGTTCACTATTCACAGTGAAATATTAGAGAAAAAGAAAAGAAAAAGGTGAATATTAATGCCATGAACTTAAATTTGTTCTAACCTTTTGGAGAGAAGGTATAAATTTTTAAGGAGGAACTTTAAAGACCAGACTAAAAAACACTCTATTTGATTGTAGGTTGCTTCATTTCATGTGTTTTTAAACTTAACCAGGGTGTTATGTACTCATGGTGGCAGAGATGTTCTAGGATTGTTTTCACAGTTCCACTCAGGCAAACTGGGTCAGGCAAGGAGGCATGACTGAAATGAAAAATCATTCAAGTTATTTTCAATTCTTTTCTCTTCTCTATCTAGTCATCTCTAACCTGTCATTTAAGACCAACTTGAGAAATAGATATTGAGCTGTAAAGCATTCCACTCAGCTCACACAGTCTCTGCTAGCTGTGTTCCCTCTTCTTTCCTTATTAAGCTTTGTATAAATTAAGTTGGACAAAAGCCTATGTGACATGTGTATAGTCAAGCAAGATGTGTGTATAATGAAACAAATTAACTCTCACGTTCATGAGAGTTAATTCAACCACCATGCTCTGGTACAAGGAGTCAGAAAATCCTTTAGATATTTGTCTATTTATGCTATTATGGAGGTTAATCAGACGCAGTAAAAGAAATAAGAAACTTTAGGAGGATTGGCATTTCTGTGATGTCACAAAAATGTTTGCTGGAAAAAGGACTTTAGGAAATAAAATTAAAAGCATTTTCTGAAATTTATTTGTTTCAGATCAGTGCTTCTCAAGTTTGTAATGTGTAAATGAATTACTAGGTCCCTGGGAGGTCTCCAGGATTTCCTTCTCTAACAAGCAGCCTTGTGTGCTGATGTTGCTGGTCCATGGACCATCTTTGAACAGTAAGGTTTTAGACCATGTTAACAGTTTCTGGGTTACTGAAACACTGATATCTTCTAAATAATTGCTAATATTTGAATTTTGAAAAAATTGCATTGTGGGCAGTAAACAATGTCCAAAAATGATGGTATTATCTGGATTAATGATAGTGGAGAGCCAAATCATGAGTCAAAAGTGAACCTTTGGGTGAGCTTGAGTCACAGTGAAAGTAGCTTCAGAACCTGTTTTAATTCATATGAGTATAGATTTACATTGTTTCTCATGTCTGAAAGTGTTGAATTATTCATTTGAATGCTTCTGAGAAGCTTTCTATAAATCAAATGAAGAGAAATGAATTGGGAATTGTAATGGTGAGAAATTCAGAGCTTCTAACCTGATTTACCTGGGCACTCTCTCAGTAATCTTTCTCTTGTTCTGATCAAATCATTCCTGGTGATTTAACAGCACCTAAATTTAGCCCAAGAGACTCTTTCATTATGGTATGTGATTTTTAAGCTCTTGATTTTAAAGCCTTGTCAGATGGATATTAAAGTCAATATTGAAATCTCAAGGTGCCATGTGAGAGAGCTTCTAGAGAAAGTTTGCAATGGTTTATCCAAATGCTTTTTCTCTGGTAACCATGTTGGATTAATATGGCTGTATCATAACAATGGTTAATTGTTAAAAGTACATGATTCAACTCATTTTACAGGAACATTTTGTTATTCCATCTAATAATAATACAATGTTCTCCCTATTTCCCCTTAAGACAATTTGGCATATTAAGGATGGAAATATTTTATGTGGATGAATTTCATTCATTTCTGTGATTTTTCTATTGGTAGGAGCTAGACATTTGACAAAAAATCCTAAGACACTGATTAAAGTAGTAAGAAACTGAGCACATGTAAATTTATATATAAAGCTTTAAAAGTAGATTGAATAATTGTCAATATAATACAAGTGATTTATGATGATATAAAAAATGTAAGCTTTTGATAATGCTTTGTCTTACTTGCCTCACAAGATTGCTCTGAGGATCAAATAAGACAGTGTCTTTTGAAAGTGATTTGTAAAGTATAAATGGTATTTCTGTCTTAAGTCTCACTTCTTACCAACATATTTTACATAAGGTCACCAGATTAATCTTCTGAAAGCATCACTTTGATTACACAATTTCCTTGTTCAAATCCTAGTTCACCATTTCCTCCCATCCCAACCTCCTTCTGATGAATTGAGTTTGACTTCCCTTGGCATTCAAGAAACATCATGTTGCTTTTCTAGCCTTATCTTCAGCTATGTCCTTATTTCTCTCATATTCAGAGACTGTTTTAAATCACATATCCTGAGTTCCTGGCCCAGACTGCCCACTGTCTCCTGGAGAGCTCCATCTGGTTGTTCCATAGTGACCCTAATACCAAACATAATCAAAACTAAGACCATAAGCCTTTTTTTTCTAATATATTGATTACTATCTACTCAGTTGCCTAAGCAAGAAAATGGGGAGTTTTTATTGTGTTTTGTTTTGTTTTTTACCTGTACTTCTCTCTAATGCTCACCTTCAGTTATTAATGGGGAATTTTTTCTTCACCTACCCTTCTCCCTCAAGCTCACCATCTGTTGCTACCAATATCCATTAATTCTCTGATATTTTGTAGGCCTAACATCCTGTGGTTCTTTTAGTGAACAAATATTTATGAATCACTTGCCGTGTGTTGGCTCTTGTATCGATTTCACATTATTGCCATAATACATTACTATAACCTGGTGGCTTACAATAGTACATTTATTATTTTAGACTTCTGGAAGTCAGAAGTCCAAATATATTTTTCTGGGCTAAAATCAAGGTGTAGGAAGAACTCTGTTCCTTCTGGAACCTCTAGCAGGGAGAATCTATTTCCTGGACTTTTCTGGCTTCTAGAGGCCACCTGCACTCCATGACATGTGTCCTTCTTCCATCCTCAAAGCTACCAGTTTACATTGTTCTAACTTGTACCTCTATTGTCATAGCTTCTCTGACTCTGACTCTTTTGCCTCTCTCTTTCATCATAAGGACCCTTATGATTATATTTAGGTCCCACCTGGATAATCTAGGATGGTCTCTCCATTTCAAATTTCCTGACATAGTCGTATTTGTAAAGTTACTTTAGCCACATAAGGCAACATATGTACAATTTCTGGGGATTAGGACATGGCCATCTTGGGAGAGGCATTATTCTGCCTACCACAGCTATCTTCTTAAGCAGTGTGAACACAATAGTCAATATGATGATACAGTCCCTGCCCTCAAGGACATCAGAGACAAAGCAGTTAAATGAGTAGGCAGTTATGATATCCTATAATTACCACTATGGAATTATAATAAAAGCTATAGGAAATCTTTGAGGATCAGGGAAGGCCTTGGAAAGAAGTGATATCTAAGACATGATTAAATTCTAATTGAGACTCTTGTTACATTTTAGAAGGGAGAATAATGGCACTAAGTAAGTTTGGTACAGCATTTTCGGCTTTAATAAAATCAATCAATCTGATTCTCTCACTTCTACAGTGGTGAGATTGGCTTAGTATAGATATTAGTTACACTACAAAGTTATAAATATAGGTACTGTATAAACATTATATTCATATATACAGTCTTTATATATCATGTACCATTCAAAACATAGTATAAGCAATAGACTCAACAAGTATGTGCAAGATACTTTTTCTCGGGCAAAGGGGAATAGCAAAATCAGGCACAAATTCTGCTCTCAATGCTCACACTTTAGGATGGGTCAAGACATGGGTATAAATATTCACAAAAATATGAAGCAGAAAGAAATGACTGTCATAAGAGAGATATATAGTACTGTGTGTATACAGGGCTGGAAGGGATTATTTTGAGGTTAGAGAAAGCAAGAAAGATTTCAAAAACGATGTCTGGAGTGTCTAAGGATGATGGGTGGTTGGGCTTTGGCTATAAGAAAAACATAAAAAGGGGCATGTATGCCACTTCTTTCTTAGGTTGAGGAGGAGAAAAGTTCCTGTTGGAGATCTTTAAGTCTTTGAAACATCAGTTGAAGATATGTGAGTTCTAATTCCAATTTCACTTCTAGTGAACAGAATTATTCACATGCTTCTATTACTCTCACAAGGTCTTCAGAAGGATTTCTGCTGCAGGCTGGTAAGGAAAATATGTATAAATAAATCACACACTTCCTTGTTAGAATGGGAAAAGTTAAGAAATTTACAAAGGGGAAGTATTATTACCAAATATTTTCTGGAGAAAACGCAATAAAGTTGATAGCTTTGGAAAATTATTTCATAATCATTCATTAAGTATATATTAAGCCCTGACTACAAAACCTTGTGATAGATGATAGAAGGAATATGAATATTTTAAGACATAGTCCCTGTTTTTAATCCATCTATTTTGGGAGAAAAAAACAGATTGAGTATACTGCAAAGCAATATGTGATTCATGTTACATGGTTAGAATACAGATCAGATCAATTTTAGTTGGTCTGATTAACCTAAAGCTCATGAAGGAGAGAACACCTAAGTCAGACCTATAAGAATAAGGAGGATTACAATAGACTAAGGCATGTACATAGGGCTGGAGGAAGGTGCATTGGTAGGGATGATATTTAGCCAAAAAGTAACATGTGAAAAATCATAGAGGTAGAAAAGTTAAGATTTTTCAGTGACTGTACATTGCTATTTTTTGTCTCCAAATTAGAACTGAGCAGTAAGCACAGAGAATACAACTGAAAGTAAGAGAGTCCCTGACTTCAAGGAGTTTACAGCCTTGGGAAGGGAAACAGACAATTACAGTAAAGTGTGATTTATGTTCTGGCAGACAGAAAACACAGTGTCCAGTTTTTACCTAGCCTAGAAGTCACAAAGACCAGAGAGAACTACCCAGAGGAGGTGGCATGTAAGCTAAGTCCTGAGGGATGACTTTGAATTGGTCGAGTAAAGAGAGGGGAGATGGAAAAGTCTGTGCAAAGACCCATAGCAGAGAGACCAAGAACACAATGCATTTGAGGAATTTCAGAAAGCTTTGGTTGGAGTCCAGGATTTATGGGGAGAAGATGAGGAAGCTGATTGATGTAAACAGCAGCTGGATCATACAGGATTTTGCAGACTAGGTGGGAGTCTGGATTTTAACATCCATATCAGAATGGTTGTGAGTCAAAACCATGAAATGGCAATGAGGATTAACAAGAGAATACAGATGAGATAGATATGAGATACGTGAAAGAAGTTCCCTAGAAACCTGGTTTATTAAGGAGAGGTTTTACCACAGGAAGTCTCTATGATTGTATTGCTATAGAGAACTGATGAAAACACACTTAGGAGTAAAGCCAAGGTGAGAAAGAGAAGGTGGTGCATCTAAGGAGAAAGGACAAAACAAGACTGCAATAAAGGTTTGTGTCATAGGAAGGCAGACGATGGGGAAGAACTCAGGAAACTCAGAATTTGCAATGAGGCGTTCTTTTTCATAGAAGCTGGTATAGATAACTGTAGGTAGAAGGTAGCCTTTGTCATCTTAGCTGGGTGAATGCAACTTGATGGATCTTTTTACCTAAAGCACAGAAGAGTGGTTAGATGATTTGGCCAAGATATTTAAGGCTAAATCCTTATTGGAAAGAAACAATGTCATGAGCCTCAAGTCATCTCTCAACTTTCCTGTTTCATTGGTTTACATAGCAAAAACAGGACATCATATTCCTTGGTAGGTGAACACAGTTCCCTTCATATCAAATGTATATGAATATATAGCTTGATATCTCTTGGTTTTTGGTGAATTTTCTGATTTACAACAGGGAAAGAAAATATAGTTTAACAGTGGATTTTAACTGTGGAAAATTCAAGGGGAAGCTGACAACATAAAAACATAAAACTCTTATTGATGATTATTATCTTGATCATCTTTCCTCCCTCTTAAGATTTTTCTATATAAATAATTATTCCTTCAGCATTAGCTCAATCTTTCCCCATGTTTCCCATGTAGTTTTTACAGCTCTTGAAGCAAATGTATGGGATTATTATTCAAAGAACTTTTTGGTTGTCAGGGGAAAAAGAGAGTTCTCTCTCCTTAACACATCTGTTCACATCTGCTGGACAGCCCAATTCTTTCCTCCTTCCCTTCCCTCCCCAAAAATGTTTTATTGGAAACTGCACATATTGCTAAGTTTTTTTGTTTTGTCCCCCCTTAACACTGTGTAGACTTTGTGCAGAATAGCAATCTGATGTAGATGTAAGATAGATGGATGTTAAGTATACTTGGACGATCAACTAAAGGACTTCTCTATATACAATCTTGCTCACACAATACCCAATTAACCTTTTATCACTTTTTAAAACATACACAGCTTCATGGCATGAGCTCATTCATCTTTGCTAAAAGCCCTCATGTAAATCTGAACAAAAGTAGTTTCCATTAAATTTTCTTCAACTCTAATGTTCAGCCTTTTATTACTTCCTTTAAGTTTTTTCTTCCTTTTTTAAATTAATAGCCATTCTTAGACTCTTTAAGGTTTACAGTAAAAAAGTATAGAAATAAGTCATGTAGCAAAGTGCAGGCCCCAAGAATCAGTTTTTTAAAAAAATGATGGCCAGAAAATCAGAGATGCAATAGATGTGCTGGGCAATGGATGAAGAAATTAGGCAGAGTGAAATTAGATCTTTCTCAATAATGTAGAAAAAGTGATCAGAAGACTCTACTCTATAGACGTACAATTTGGGAAGAAGCCCAAGACCACAAGAAAGATATCTTAAAGATGCCAAGACAACCACTGTTGTCTTTAAGATAACTTGGTAGAAATCCCTGGCAATACTGTGGCAGCATCTACCCAACATTTGGTTTAAGTCTGTGAGTTCAGGGGCAGGTGGTGGTATACTTTTGTTGTCGTTTCTCTTTCCTGAGTCCAGTCTAGACCAAAATACTTACCAGTGGTCTAGACTCCAATCTTGATCAAAATACTTGTAGTTCTCTTCTTGCTGCTGATTTTCTGATAATAGAACTCAGCAAACTTGTTATTCTTAATCCATTTTCAAATGGAATGACAGAAAATAAGGTCCTCAGATATGAATGTATTTTATATCCAACGCCTCATAGCAGAGCATACGAGCAGACTGGGATTATAAGCCTGAGGACTTTCCCTTCACTGACTGGCTAATTTTAAGTTTTTTGGCAGCTTCCTATTTGGAAATGAGATGTCACATAGTAACGGGGCAGAAAGGTTTCAGGCATAGGCATGTAAGAAGATAGGCAGAGGTAGCAACAATCCACTTATGGTTTAGTTAGCATCTTGCTCTTCTACAGTCCTATAGATTAAAATGTCTGAAAATAAAAAGTTCTCATCTTTACAATAAAATACATCACTTTTACTCAGGTCTGAAATGTATTAAAATCTTGATTTCTCTGGGAGAAAATAAAGTTAACTTCCTCCTTAATCTTTTATGACAATATAAATTTCACATGGTGTAAAGATTTAACTATAAACAATGAGGTTGTCAATACAGAAAAAAATATGATTAGATGAAAAATTTTGGAATAGGGAACATCTTTCCTTGCAAGACAAAATCCAGAAAACATAAAAGAAACACTGATACATTTGAACAATAAAATGCAACCATTTCCACCCTGTACAAAATTACATAAAATTCAAAAAAATTGAGCAAAATTATTTACAACACGCATGACAAAAAGTACTGATTTTATTCATCTATAGAGTGCTCTTATAATTCCATAAGAAGAGATTAAAAAACAAATAGAAAAAATATACAGAGGAAGACATTTAATATAAAAAGAAATACAATGGCTTATAAGCATAAGAAAAGATGCTTTACCTCAATTTAAAAATGCAAATTAATACAATAATGATATCCCATTTATATTAAAATGGAAAGATAAAAAAGTGATCATTACAATTTTGGCCAGAGTATAGGGAAACAGGCACTCCAATACAGTGTTGGTGGGACTGTTTAACATCTTTGCAAATAAACCAGGAAATAGTAAAAAAAATCTTTTGTTCTAACCTTTCTATTTGTAAGAATTATTCCTTAAATGTATTTCTATTTATATATACAAAATATGTTCAAGGATTACATTCCATTTCTTATAGTAATTTTTGCTTTTCTCTCATTAACAATAATCTTTTTGTTACTTAGGTTTTTTTTTTTACATCCTTCCCAAATTCAGCAAAAGAAATAAAACCCCTACAAATGACTTTTTTTTTTTTTTTAAATAATGAAATGTGTCAGATACTCTATCACTTTCAATTTTATTCTAGAGACATCTCTACTTGGGTCCCCAGGGTCACACTCTGAAGCTGGACTGATTGTTCTCTGGCTGTCTGAGCAGACATCTTGTCTGAGCAGATATCTTGGGTGTTCCCTTGACTTTCCTCCTGGATCCATGCCTCCTTGGACTAATAGCACTGTACTAATATTTTGTTTAGGTATAAAATTCTAGGTTGATCATAATTTCCCCTAAAAAATGTGAAGGCCATTATTCAAGGCATCTATTCATAAAGCTTCCAAGACTGGTGTTAAGAACTCCTTTTCTTCCTCTCTGGAAGCTGTGGTAACTTTCCCTTTCATCTGATGTCCTGACACTTCTTGATGACATGCCTTGATAGGGTGCTTTTTACATCCATTATAGTAGGCAGTTGGAAGGCCTTTTCAATTAATAAACTCATATCTTTTAAGTTTAAAACATTTTTATGTGTTATCTCTTATATAACAATCTTTTTTTATTTTATTGTAAAATGTAACACTGGTACAGGAAAACCTTATGAAATAAATGTTTGGTTTAAAACATCATCAGAGAAAAACTCTGGAGAAAAACACCCAGATTAAGAAATAGAACTTTGGAAATCACCCCAACGTCTTCCACATGCACCATCTCAACCACATCTTCCTCCCTAGAAATAATCACCATGTTGAGGGTTTGTGTCTCACCTTGTTTTTCTTTATAATTTAATCCCCCAAAGTACTTCCCTAAGCAGTATATATTTTAAGTTTTTGTAAGTTTCTTTTAATCTACATGTTGTCCCACCATATTTTTTCTTTTATTTGTTGAAGAAGTCAAGAGATTTAATTGATAAAATTTCCTGTAGTATGAATTTTGTTGATTTCATCCCATGGTATATATTAACCTGCTCCTTTGTCCTATGTATTTCCTGATAGTTGGACCTAGAGACTTCGTCAGATGCAGGTCCATTTTTGGGTGTAAGACCTCTTCAGGGGTAGTGCTAAGTGTTTCTATTCAGGAAGCACATAATGACTAGTTGCTTTTTGTGAAGATATCAGCCATTGATGATCAGTAGTTAGATGCATTCGTTCATTAGGAGTGAGAAAAGGGTGAAATTCTAATATGATGATTCCTTCTTTTATTAGCTAATATAACTTTTACAAAGAGTACTTCCCTTTATCTACTATTTGACTACTTAGTTATATAGTTCACAGAAGAATAACAGGACAGATTCTTTAACGCTTCCTTTTATATATCAGTTTCAAAACAATGAGTTGAATTCCAGGTATTTTTTATATGTTCAACTTGATTTATTTCAATGGAAATTATCCTTATTGATGCTCAAGCTGCCCCATCTTTAGATAGTCAGATCTTCAAGTTGGCTTCTGAATCTTTTTTATATATCCATACAAGTCTTTGGCAAGATGTTCCAAGTTCATCTTGTATAGTTTCTTCCCCAGCTCTCTTTTCTCTCTCTTTCACTTTGTGTGTGTGTGTGTGTGTGTGTGTGTGTGTGTGTACATTTTATCATATGAAATGTTATTTCAAGACCACAATCTGAGCCTAGAGATGCTCTTTGCTACTGATTTGGTCATTGTTTGCATAACATTTTTCATGTTTATTCGAGTACTTCCACGTTAAACCCCACATCATGGGGTTTAAACTTAATGCCTTTATCTTGCATCAGAATATCCTTTCTTCCACATTAAGATGGCTTGTTCTCAAGGCAGTGGAGATGACAGGATTGGCATATCACAGTATTTCTCATCTGCTGTAATCCTTGTTACACAGGTAACAGCCTCAGGGTAGCAATAACATTATTACCAAAACCAATATGGTGACTGAAGGTAACTATAATTTTTGCATGTGATTTCCCTACCTTCCTCGCATTTTTAAAAATAGTTATACTCTATCTCCATTGTCAAAACATATAGCCATTGTAGAATGTACTTTCCACCTTACAACCCTCATTTAGTCATCGTTCTTTGAGCAAATATATATATTAAGTACCATCGCCAGTCCTTCCATCAGTGTCACCTTTCTGTTTGTCTGAAGGTCATTGTTAAATTTCTCAAGAAGTGTTCATAGGAATAGTATTACGTGAGCTCTTCAATGTGGATAACAGTTTCTTATGGCCTTCATATTTGTATCCTNAGATCATGACCTAAGCGAAAGTCGGACGCTCAACCGACTAAGCCACCCAGGCGCCCCTCTCCTTTCTTGCTTATCTTATACATGCAACTCAATTTTCTTCTGGCATAAAGTATTGTTTTCAAAAAAGAAATCTGATGATAATCTAATTATATTATGAGAGTCTCCCTTATAAAATACTTTGTCTTTTTACTTGGATGTGAATGTCCAAAGAATTTCTTTTTGATATCCAATAATCTTCCTGGAATATGTCTTAATGGTGGTCATTTAAATAATGTTTTCTCAGATACTCAATGCAGTCGTTCAAAAACGTAATTTTAAATATTTTTCTACTGCATTGAGAATGTTTTCTTGAATTCTAGTTTTTATTTTATTTGTTTTGTCTCCCATTTTGATTTTCTTTTCTGAAGACTCCATAAATACATTATATCTTTTCTGTCTCCCTTTTTATAAGTCATTTACTCTTGAATTTTTTTCTTCTACCTTCTCTTTTCTTTTGGACATTTTCTCCTTTTTACCTTATATTTCTCTGTAGACATTTTTTTAAAGTCCCTTAAGACATTCTTCGGTCCTGTGTTTCTTTCAACTTAATTTTCATGTTTATTTATTTATTTTGAGAGAGAGAGTGTGTAAGCAGGGAAGGAAGAGAGTGAGGGAGAGAGAAGCTCAAGCAGGCTCCATGTTCGTCATGGAGCCGAATTTGGGGCTCCATCCCACCACCATGGGATCATGACCTGAACTGAAATCAAGAGTTGGTTGCTTAAATGACTGAACCACTCAGGTGGCCCTAATCTTTACTTTTGAAATCATTCTTTCTTTTATTTATAATTCTTTCTTGAATTCTGTTAAAGCATCTTTTAACTTTTCAAATTCTGTTTTATGTTATTATTAATAGGTTGTATCATTTTCTTAATATCTTTTAGTTTATTTAGTTTTTATCTTCTAAAACTTTTTAGAACTTCTGAGCCATTTTCTCTTCATCTGTTCTTCTTGTTCTGATAGGTTTATGTATATATATTTTTATCCCTCATGCTTTTGTAAGGATTAGGGAGAGGGAAGAAACAAAGACATGATTTCAATCCATAATATTTAATCAGCCTCATTTTTCTTGTGAATTGTCTTTTCTTATTGATTTATAGAGGTTTTCTTTCCAACTCATTAATGAATTCTTCATTGCTATTCATATTATAAATATTTGCTTTTTGTAAGTACTTGTCATCATTTAAACAATCTTGTTAATTAACTTATTAAGATTTTCACTTCAGTTTCCTGTTCTTTCCTTTATGGTTTATACTGTTTTGTGTCTTGTTTAATAAATTCTTTCCTATTTAAAAGATATGGCAATATTTTTCTATTTGTTCTTCTAAAACATTTAAAATATGCTTTCATGCTTATAGCTGCAATTTATATAAGATTAATTTTTGTGTGCAATAGGACATAGAGATCATTTTCCCTCAAGCAGAGAGCCATTTTTAGCTGAAGAGTTTGGCACTTCTGTTTGATTTGTTATGTTTAGCATACACCTAATTGCTTCTTTTTCATAGGTTTACTGTTATTCTTCATTTCTCTCTCTTTAAATTGATACTACTGTTTTAATTACAATAGCTTAGCTCTTGATACATAGTAGGTGAAGTAGTTGCCCCTTATTCTTTTGCTTCAAAATGATTTTGGCTATTCTTGACCTTTACCCATCTAAAGTCTAAAAACAAAAGCATACACAAACATACTCTGTTACAATTATGATCAGAAAAGCTTTGGATTTGTGGATAAATTTGAGGCTAATTTTTATGTACTTCAGTTTTCTCATAAAGCAGACATATACTGTGCTTCATAGAACATGTCGAGATGAATATAAAAAAGAATATATAAATATAATGACCCTTGCATATATGCATAGACAATACACATTTGCACATGTTTGTTTATAACTGGAATATTTGTAGAGATAGATATACAAATTAGGAACTGTCAATGTCTCTGGGAAAAGGGACTGAGGAATTGGGATCTGATGTGAGAAGGATGTTTACTTTTCACTGTAAAATATTTTATCATATTTGGTTTTTTTTAACCTTGTGCATGTGCTACTTTAACACTAAAGCAATTCCATTTGAAGACTACACGTGGCTGGCTGACATCAGCATCTTAATTATGACAGGTTATTGGAATGAGAATTGGGGAAAACATCATAGTAGCAGAACCACATGCTTTTTCCATAATTTCTTTCATTTAATAAGAACCAGAAACTCAGAAATCTTCAAATAGGTCTTAAATAATCCCAATTTTCTTACTTAGGATGACTATAACATCATTCAACTATTTTAAATGGAAGAAAACAGATTCTTCAAATTTATTTGATAATTTAACTTGTGCTATGTGTATAGACCAAATGAAGAATTAATCAATTGGTTGCTAGTAATAAAAGAATAAAGGCTATATTTTATTTACTCTTCTATTATCAGTAGCTCAGTGACTCACATATAAGAATAGGTCCTTAATAAATAGGTCTAAAAGTATTGATAAGTTTTTGAGAGTGGTATGTAGTGGTTTATTGTGGGGTATGATACAGAATATAGGATATAGTAAGTGTTCAGTAAATGTCAATGTAAATGTCAACTGTATTATACATACTATTTCTATTACCATTACTCCAGAACTTTATCATTAACCTGATTCTGCATGGTATCTTTTGTAAAACACTTGGGTGAAGATAAAAAGGTATGTTTATCGCTTTTTTGGATGTAATTACTTTGTGGTGGTAGAAATATCTTCATAGGCTGGATCAATATGCTGAATCTAATGAAGTGAAATGTAATACTGTCTAGTATCCTGAAGATGAGATAATCCTTAAATGATCAAGGATAGTACAAAGGCATAATTTGATTAACAGCAGTACATGTAGAAATTCTAAGGACTTTTAACAGGGAGTAGGTTTCAATCTGAATTACCAGTGTGCTGTGGCCACCAAAGAAGATGTTATGATGTTACATTAAGAGAATACAGTTTCTACAATGAGGAAATTGTTAGTTGTGCTCTATTAGGGATCAGTCTATACTTGAATAATTTATCATATGCAATTCTAGACATCACACATCTTAAGAAATATAAGATTGAGAGAATATTAAAAAAACAGTGATCAAAATGGTTAAGACTAAGCTATTTTATGTTAAAAATTGGAATTTTGCTTTGAGAAGAAAATGACTCATGAAAGATGTGATAGTTGTCTTTAAAAATTTGAAAGGAAGTCATGCGATGGAGACTTTATGACTTTCAAAAGAAAAAATAGAATAATGGATCAATATAAGGATGAAATTCCAAATGGTCTCAAGAGTAGACACCTGCTTTAGAATTCCAAACCAATGGTGTTGTGCGATACAGTTCACAATCACTTGTTGGAACTGTGGTAGAGGATTAACGAATCAGTTAAGTGGCTGGATCAGATGAACTTTAAGATGGATATTTCATGTTTGATTTATTTTGGCATAGTATAAGATGGCTTCACATATGCCTATATTTATTATTGGGAAGGATTGCCACACACCTGCCTTTATTGATGAACTTGGTCAATAGAATTCAACTAATATTGCTGTGAACTCGGCAAATACTGTTTTATATTTACTATTTTGAGACATTTAAACCAGATAAGACAAAGTATTGTGTAATGATTTGGTACAATGGATAGTAGTGAAAGATATCTGAATAGTTTAAGTGTTTAAACCTATTCCAAGTGTGGTAATAGTTGTATTTTTATTGGGTACGTGTTAGCATTCAGGCCATTGTGTGTAACACTCAACACAGTGGCCCATGATGAGTACTATTTGTTGAATAAATGAATGACTAATTCTTCTCATTGCTTGAATGATGTACACTAGTTTTTAACCTGTGTGAGAAATAGAGGAAGCCAATTATTAAGGCACCATTCATTTGGATCACCTGAACATATTCCCTACAAATTCTACATTCTTAGAGAAGAAGGCATAGATAGTTATGGAAGAGGGTATGGAAATCCAAGCTGCAGTAGCTGATAGAAAGATCTCTAGTGCAGAGGAAGTCAATTCCAAGAATGAGGCTGAATATTTTCATGAGAGAGAAAGAAATGTTTATAGGGGGTATTCAAGGAAACTCTCCAGAATTGGGGCCATACGAAGTACTTCAAATTATGTCACTTCATTGGAAAATAGTGTTTTCAAATAAACACTTATAGAATATATTTGGGACTGTTTTTTGAACTCAGAAATAACATTCTGTAACCTGTTAGGAAATGTAAAAATGTGGTAAGAATGTAATCATGTAAGACATCAAACCTGACAACACATCTAAACCCTTTTGTGGAATGTGAAACTCTTTTATGTTATTTGGTTGGTACTGATGGCTATATGTGGCCCCAGAGACCTGCAAAAAAATGCCAGTTCTTTTATTTAGCAATTTGGAAATATTGATCTTTAGGGCATATTTTGGGAAATTCTATGATGGCTTATTTATTTAACTGTATTCTTAACCAGGTCTATATACAGATGAGCAATGCCCATGCCTTACTTAGTCTTCTCTATTAAGATTATTATTGATTAAATAGAACATGACTAGAAATATATCACTCTAGATTTTATTTTTATTTGTTTCCTGGTACACAATTTGACTGAGTCTAGATTAAGGATTAAAGTCATTGTCTCTTCCTAAATCTCATTCTGTAAGGACAGTGGATTATGGTTTAAAGGGATTTATTTAAATTTCTGCTCTTTTTTTATAAGCTGTCATTAACCTCTAAAAAAGAACTATTTGGGGGCATAAAGTCATTAATTTAAAACTGAGAAGTTTTTCCTCTTCTTTTTCTTCCGTCATTTCCTCCCTCCTTTCCTTTTTCTCCTCCCTCTTTCCTCTCTCTTTTCTGACAAGGTGTGCAATAAGTGTGCTCAGGTCCCAAAATTTACTCTCTAGATTCTTTTCCTGCATTCACCAAAGGTGAAGAGACCATAAATGTCATTGTTACTATCAAATCAGAACTGTCATCACATGTGTGGGCAATACAAAAAAGTTGGAAAGGCACATTTATCTTGAAAATGTTTTTGTGTGTCACACAGAGAAGAAATTATTTCTGAGTTTAAAAATAGTCAACACAACTTGGAAAACATGGTAATATTTATTCATGATAATAAGTGTGTTTTAATGAAAGCCATGGATGTCCAAACACAAACTGAATCATGACACCCAATGGCGTTTTTACAAAAACCATGACATATGTCCCATTAATTTGCTAAATGATATGAGTGCAGAAAAGATGAATCAAAAACACTAAAATTCTTTTGAACATACCATCTAATATAGACACCAACCCTAGACATGACATTCAAAAATAGGCCCTTTGCTTTCCCTTCATCTGCTGAGTTTTTGTTACTGTACCTTTACAAATGTCTTTAAAGCTTTAATTGTTATTGTTCATTTCAACACAAAACTGCTAGCACTTTGGCTTCACCTTCTACAGAAGACTAAATCCTATGACATTAGTACATATGTAGTATGAAATACAAAGTCATTTGAAAATATATGAGTCTGGAAGGACCATCACAAATATCCTATAAACCACATATTATATAGAATATATATACCATGTGGTTTATATAATGGTTGACTAGAAAAAGTGATATACTTTCTAACTTATGTTTGACCCTAACAACTTCAGACTCCTTTTAAATTAAACTTACCTTATTGGAAAAAAAGTTAAAGTTTGTTAGAGATTTAAGTCTCTACACTTAAATACTATCACATCAGATGCCTAAATAATTATTTGTTAATTTCCAAAAATTCACCTTAATCTTTTCTAGGAGTAGTTTGGACTCCTTTGCTGTCATACAAAAATCAAATGAAATGCAACAAAAGATCTTTCCACATAAAATTTTCTTTTTGGAAATTTATAACATGATCATCCTATTGTATCTTTTCAGTTGAATTATCAGGATCTGCAAATTTAAAAAAGACAATAAGAAAAAAAATCCCAGGAAGAAAGGCACTTATACCATGCACATGGTAATTCCAGTCAGTATACTCCATAATTTTTATTAAATGGAATTGATTTCTGGCCTACATACAAATATGTCCAAGTGCCAGAATAAAGAGAATCAAGTTGGCTACCAAATGTTTCACATTAGTAGGATATTTCTTTAGAGGCTTCTGATGGAAATTTGAAGTGTATGTTATATCAAGTGCAGGAGAGGTATAAGGCTGTTGGAGAAATTCCCTTAGTTTATTGACTAAAAAGCCAAAAACAATTGTCATTAACAGTAAAGCTTGACAAGATAATTAAATGAATGATAACAAAATCTCAGCAGGGAAATGCCCATTAATTGAATTTATTTGGGAGCAAGTTTTCACAAGTATAACCAAATTATCTAATTTTCACTCACATTAAAAACTGATAGTCTATAACAACTAATTACTAGAATTGAAAAAAAAAATAAAGCTCAGTACTTTGAACCAATAACACAGAAGAAAACAAACATCAAAGGATTGCCATGATATTTGACAGCTTCCTAAAAATTCCATTCATCATTTTGCCCTGTGAAAATCTCTCAGTGAAACTCGCAAAAGAAAAAACCCCAGTAGTTTTTATGTAGTAGTGCCTTTAAAGCTGAAACACATTTGCCACATTCTTTGTATCTTTTCATGGTATTAATATGTGTATCAGTATGAGTATCTCAACAGGTGAAATCACAGAAAAATATGATAAAGATACAACAATTGAGTTTTGGCACTTCTTTCCTGTAAGAAAATGAGTGCATTGTTTTCCATTTAAGTATTACATATGGTTAATTATTTTTAAAAATTTGGTTGCTATTTTCACATTGTACAGATCAAAACATCTATTTAAAGCGTCATATGGTCAACTTCTAAATTTGAAATAAGGAATGAAAAAATTTATACTTTACTCAGATTTTCTTCTTTGAGCTGCTAGCATAGTCTCTTCAAATTCAAATTGGATATTTTTAATGCTTTAGCAAATGACTTTCCAATTTCCATGAAGCTAATGAACCTTATGACACATCTGTAGTGACCAACCAGATTGTGTTCAGAATCAATATATTCAATAGATATTTAAAACTATGAAATCTATCAGTTTCATGTTTCTAATCTTGTACTCTAGGGCAGTCTTAATCTATTGATAAATGTCTGGCAATAATTCTATAGAATAGCAAAACAATAAAATAAAGTCTGTTTTGGCTTAATGTTTGTATGAATTCTAAGCAGCTTTGGCCATTTGCAATTTAATCTGAAGGAGGAAAATCTGTATTAATAAGTTCTGTCAAAAATATTCCTTTCATTTTGTGATTTACTTCCTTCTAAAGAAGACTATCTAAATAAATACATTTTAAAGATATTGGTTAAAATTTAACAATATCCAAAATATTTCTTATATTTAAAAATTGTGTTTCAGCTTTAAAAACAGTTCTTAATGTTCTGTTTATTGTGGGAAATCATTTTACATTCAGAAAACTAGATGCTGTAATTACTAAACTAACAACTAACACTCCTCACAATGACTTCATCACGACTTGAGAAAGGTAATAAAACCTAGAACTGCTTCTTATCTTCCACAGAGTTGATACTACATTAATTTAGAAGAAAGAGTAGGACTATGCTTTGTTTTCCTAAATCATTTCCTTAAATTAATATAACATAGATGTCAGTTATGGCATATATAGGTAGATTGATAGATAAATTTAGAGCAACAGCTACACAGATGGATGTAATATATGGCCATCATTAAGATATAATAGAATGCCTGATTTTGCCAGGTGAAGTAATGCATATGAAAGATTTCACTCATATCTTATTTTGTAACCATTTCTATTTCTGCTTTTTAACCAGTGTATTAAAAGACAGTTTTCTGATTAGCAATATTTCAGATGCTAAGCAATTCATTTTCGTGGTTTACATTGGCCTAAAAGCATAATCACATCAGGCAAAAACTGCATGTAGACCGCTCTGGGTTTTGAAGACTTTTTGCTTCTAACAGAGAATTTTATTTGAAGTTATAGGGTAATATCTACATTTAATTGATAGTTAATAATTGGGAGGGGGAATTACAAGGAAAGAAATTCCTTGATATAGAAGATTTTATCTTTTAGTGTCAGCTTAATGTCTTGCTCAGCACTTTTAAATTCTCTTAGGAAGATAACTCCTATCCATTACTTTATGATAGCTTAATCACCCTTATATTATGAACGTAGCTATTCTCATTCCATGAAATATTGCACATTTATTTCCAGTAGACCTTTTCCTTGACAATGAGAATTGGAACCTGTGTTTCTAATTGAAAACAATTGGCACATTTCATTTCTACAACACTTTCACATAGAGGTATTTAAAAGTACAAAGCTAATATTTTTCATGAGTTCCTGGGCTTATAAAGTTTCATCAATTTCATCTGAGATGAGACTTGCCTTTAAATACATGGTGTGTTTCTTGTAGAAGTTACCTGTATGTCTTCAAAAACCCTACTGATCTAGAAAAATGACTTTCTAGACAGTCATGTTTCTTTTCTTTTTTTTTTTTAAAAAAAAAAAGACAAAACAGCAACAAACATTTTAGCTCTTTAATGAGCAAAGATCATGTCTCTTAGCATTGGACTAATAGTCATTATCCAGATTATCTTTATTTCACGCAATGACCAGTGACATGGCCAAGATGTACAAAGTTGTTTCCATCAAGTAGTATACAATTTTTTTTTTTGTATAATAAGCTTTCATTCTTGAAAAAGAGTAACTGAAAAGAAAGGTTTCTGTTACTGCAGTTAGTTTGTCAGAGAAAGTTCTTTGCATTATCTTACAAACTATCAAAATTGCTAGTCGTCTGAAAAAATGTAAAAAAAAATCACATAACTTTAGTCTAATAGAAATATAGTACAGGTAAGAGAGAAAGTATTTATCAGGATGTGCTCTTTAAGTCCATCTCAATTTTTTTAATATAAATGTACATCTGATTACATATACAAACATTTGGAAAGATCTGTGATATACTGTTACTGGTAAACAACAGGGGGATGAAGAGTTTCCTGTGGTCTTAAAGTAATCATTTAAAATCACACATACGTGTAAGACTAAAATCCTCCAGGTGTTGACTCTCCTTCTAGGTTCTGTATCTATGTTGTACTCTACTGAGATTGCGTGAGTAAATTCCAGTGGATGAACCTCAGTGAGAAAGATAAGTGATATGAGGAGGGACATAACTGCATATTGAATTATTAGTAGTAAACATTTTGTCATGCAACATGAGTAAATCAATTAACTGAGAACTGTAATCAGAGTGGCAATTTGGGGCATCCTCATATCATAAAAGACTATTGCAAGTAACTCTTTGGACACACTTCACCTTACCAAAAGGAACAAAATACAGAAAAACAAAAACCACAGAAAATTATAGATCCTGTAACACATGTCCAATTAGGGCTGTATTTCTATAAATTATTTAGATTGGAATGAAAAGAACATTAAAAACGCAGGAATTTTTTTTTCCTGGGATTCATATCAGCGAGTATTCACCACTATACCTATAGTTTCTTCAAATACCTTTAATAACTAATTCTTCCTATTATCAAAACTACTGTGAATTATTTACTTCTAATTACTTTTGCCCCTTAAAATCTTCTTTAGGTTCTGCCAATTGATAGAGGAAGCTTCTATTAAAGACTCCAATGGGATGAGAAGAATTTTAATTACGGCTTAATCAGCAGCACAGCCACCAAGCATATAAATTATCATGCACATCGTGCTAAAAATATCCAGTTTTCTTTATCCCCACAACTTTATACTGACAGCACTTATGTGATAATGTTGTACCTGCCAGTCTTTAAACTTCTTTGTCTTACTGGCAAATTTCAGCATGAGCCTCTGCTAAGGCCATTAACAGCACTGGTGCTTTGTGTACTTATCCAAATATGTAAATATGGTCTACACAATAAAACGGCTCCAAATAAAAACTGGTGAAAATTATCTGACATTCCATTGGTGTGTCCCTTGTGCATATTCCTGGTTGTTTTTATTTTTATTTTTTATATTTCAGACATAGTTCTTTCCTGTTTGGTGTTCCACATGCCTAATTCCATTATGTAACATAAATCTTCAAAAAATTAATTCTTGAATATGAATGAAAAAGTATCATTCAGAACAATTGCTTCAAGCAATTGAAATTCATTTTTAAAGTTGATTTGTGTATATATGTACAATTTAATTTTTTCAAAACCCCCAAAGTTCTTGATATGTATATTCACATAATATTCCTCCTTATTTAAATAGTAAGAGTCTTGTAGGTTGAAAGCCAAGGAATCTTCAGTAATCTTTTACTGCAATCCATCAAAAAAATAGAGTTTGTTTCTCTTATCTGGCTATACCCTGGTTGTTGAATGTGAATGGGGGTGGGGATGGGGATGGGGCAGAGTATTGTTCTGTCCTCCAGTAAATGTATTGAATGTGTGTAAGGGTTGAATCCCTGGTATAGTGTTGGGAATCATTGTAATGGTGTTGGGTGTCATTAAGGGAACATCATCAGGTGACCTCCTCATAGCTAGTGTGTAATCTGGGGGGCAGGCGGTCCGAAGAACCACCTCATGTGGATGGATGGACTCACATTCATGATCCAAATCAGTGTGCTTCATTTGGAGGGACATGATCTCCTCTTCTTGTGCGTGGGTCAGATCGTTGGTCGTAGTGCGCTGAGGGCTGCATCTTCTGTGAACATCATGTCTCCTCTTATCTTTTTTGTAGTACAGGGCTGCAAAGGCAAGGATGTTCAGAAACAGCAGTGATGCTCCAACTGCAATCGTGACGCTCAGCTCTGTGGAGTAGTCCCTTTGATCCACTGAAAATGGACTCGGTTGTTGTTTGGGATCATCCTGCTTGGCAGTGGGAAATGCTGATGTGACAGGTACAGAATTCTTTCTTGTAGGTCTGAAAGTGATGTCAGTTGATGGCACTTTAGTTGTTGTCGAGGTATACTGAGAAATGTCATTGAGATTATGCAGATGAGGTACCAGCTCCAACCAGAGGTTCACCTTATTGGCTCTGTAATGTTCTTTAACTCTTGGTTTTAATCCAATATGGAGATAAAGTTGATCTTTCTGGGAATATCTGGTCCATGCTACTTCTTCAAAGCGGTTGGGTTTGGTATGGATGAATTTTGTGTCTTGAGGGACTGGTTGATTTGGGTCACTAGGGGAAAAAAAGTGCTCATGAGAACAAAGTTTTTTTATTTCTTTTTTTTTCTTATTCAAAAAAGTACTAGTTTAACATCAAATTGAAGAGGTAACTTAACAAGTTAGCAAGGCCTAGACTGTATTTTAATAACAGTTTGGGTCAATTTAGAAATACAGGTCCTATTGTAGGCAGATTAAATGGATGATAATGTAATGAGAATAAGCCTCACAATCTTGTTCTCTCTGGCCATTTAGAGATGGGCTACTATCAATCCAAAGGTTAGAGAATTCACACACATATGCATTGTGTCATAGGCAAACGAGCAAGGACAGCATGGAATAGTGGACAAAACCTGAGTTTTGGAATTAGCAGATGAGGTTGTAAGTCTTAGTACTGCTATGTATATCATAGATATACGAGTAGATATATGAGGCTAGGCTCTCATCACCTCAGTCCTTTATCTGCAAAGTGGATTAACAATACCTGACCTGGCCACCTAGAAAAAGAAGTTGGAAGGATCAAAGAGCAAACAATAGTGTAAACTGGAAAGCACTATAAAATAATATTTGTCACTACTAAATAACAAAAATAATAAGTCCTGTGTAATTAAAAATGAATTTATTTATTGAGTAATGCAACAGAGATATGTCTTTCTTTCTTTCTTTTTCCTCAGAAGTATGTCTTTCTTAATAAACTTCTAAAAGTAAGAACTAATAAAGCACAAAATAGAAGTTTGAAACAGCACAAATAGAAGTTTGAATAAAGAAACTTAATATATTAATGACATTAACCCATTAAGTTAAACCATTTGAATGTGAGGTGTGTATTATTTTTAAATGCTTATAAGGATATTTTTTATTAAATTATGGACAATTCTATTACTTAGGTACATACCCAGTTTTAGCAAAATTTGTCCAGTACGTCATTACAACTGCACTCAGCATCACATCATTTTTGGAGAAATTGCAAGGAAATAACTCTGTAGGTCCAATCATGGGGATTCCTAGTACGTAGGGAACTTCGTCTCCATGAGCTGCATCAGCCCAAGCTGGAACCTGATCTGTTTGGCAATGATGGTAAAAGGCATAGAAATATGTAGGTGAACCAAAGTTTGAGTGAAGATCTGCTGTAGCTACAGCTGGTGCCACCCACTGATGGTCTGTAAACAAAGCCAATAATGTCTTCCTTCTGGTTTCAGGGTTATGACGGTCAGCCCAGTCAGTATACATGAATTTAATGGTTTCTCTCAAAACATCTTTGCCTTCAGGATATCCGTATAAATTATCAACAAAATTGGAAACAGCAAAGTCAAAATCACTAGCTGATATACCATCATCACTATCTACTATATTTTCAACAAATTTTAGCCCTTCTCCTTGGTTAACTCCTAACATTATATCATAGTTGAGAAACTCTCCTTGCTCCATCAATATCTGAGGGTCATCTGGTATTACATCACCATCGATCACAGGTCCAAAGGCTATGTGGTATCGTGCTGGTTGAATATCTTGGTCAACAAGTTCTTTGTAAGGCTTCTTCTGTAGGCATTCCACTAACTCTACTGTATCTGAAACATTGCAACCAACTTTTGTGGCCAACATTCTAGCATATTTTGCAGGTTGGAAACTAACAGCCCAGCTGGAAAGGGCTGTTCCACTTTGAGCTATTGCTCGTTGAAAAAGTCCTATAGGGAAAAACAACAGAGTTTGAGATGACTTTTGAATAAGTTATTGTGCTAAAACAATAACATCTGATATTTTAGGCGTGTATATACAAACCCATATACAACTTAAAAAAAAGGAAGATAGAAACATTTTTGCTTAAGAGAAGGTACATAAAGACATCCCCAAGGTATAAGGAATCAAAGAGGCAAACTAAGTTTGAGGGCCAACTGCTTTAGGGATCAAGAGATCTAAATGGTTTAGTGTCTCAAAGAGGCAATAAGCAAGGAGAGATGGAGAACAGGTAAATATTAGTGGTGAAAAGTCCCAAGTATTTTTTCGCCCAACACCTGAACACCCATGTTATTATGAAAGCCAACCAGGTAGGCTTTCTCCCCCTTAACTCTTCATTAGACTTTGTATTGCTTTGTTTTGTTTTTTTTTTTTTGAGAATATTTCTTCCAATTTGGCTGTATGTATCTTCTTTCAAAATGTCTCTGTATGTTTGTTTTAATCAGATTTATTAAAAAAAAAAAATTGCTGGGAGCTCACACAACTCCTGGGGATGGGGATTTGCTAATACCCTGGGGATGGCCCAGAAGGCACACAGACAGAATATCACTTTCGACATACTCTTTCCAGCTCTTCATGTCAGACATAATATCTGAATATTCATCTTTCAGAAGAAGACATAACATTTGAAGTGTTTTCACTAGGTTAAAGAAAAAAACATCAGCAGAAGGATTCAGTGTGCATGTGTGGGGGGGTAGAGTGATTTAATTTTTCCACTGTTGAATGCACACTGCTATATTTTATCATAAAAGATGAAAAAGTCATGGTCCACTGCTTTTTACTTAATTGCATTTAAGAATTATAAATCATGGTCCCATAGGCAGTTTGATAAGGGCTACATCCCATTCAAATTTACAAATGCACTTTATCTGCTCATTAAGGTATTTTCAAATAAAATTCTTGTTTTTAAAACCTAACTTATCTATTTTCTTTAAAAATTACATTTATTATCAGTTTCCAAAAATAGCTTCGCAGTTCAGTTATTTAAACACATGTTCAATTATTCATATGTGTTAATGAGATAAGAATTCTTTTCACAAAGGTGCTAAAGCAGTGTCTGAATTAGAAGCAAAGTTTTAGATTTTTCTCCAAAAATGCACATGTATTCAAAATGCCTATAATGTGTTCTTAGATAATTCTAAAAATATTCAAAAAGTCAAACAGTACCAATTTAAATTTGTTTTGGTTTCTGACATCTTTATGAACATATTTTTAGTTTGCCAGAACAAAGTATGCCAGAGCGAATGATATAAATGCAGATAATTTTTAAAACTTACATAGGCTATGTGTTAACATCTGTTCAGAAAAATATTTTACTAATTAAAAACTTTACAACTAAAATATACCTGGTGATTATTTCACATTTTAAGGGCTCAATGAGATTAACTAAATATACCAAAAAAGATTTGGGAGAAATACATATACATCATAGTCTGAAATATGCCATCTAGATAGTATTGGAAAAACCAAACATTTTATCATTAATGAAAATGCTTTTATGTATATATAAGCTGTGGTTGACTCTTGATAGATACAAATTTGAGCATTGCTGTAGCCTTGGGGAGTTTACAGACTTCAAATCAATGTCTGCACTGGAGACAGAATTAGTTTGATGATTTTAAGATATCTCCTGAGCATCTCCTGGTAAAAATCATGCACCCTTTTTGTAGAGATAGGCTTAGGACTAAATCAAATACAAGTCCGTTTATCTGGCTCTGCATGGACAGTCTTCCTTGAAGAGTGTGATGGAATATTATATTTTCAACTATCGGCATAGCCATTGACCACTGTTTATCAAATCATCAACTGATGAATAGCAATGCTGGTCTATGAACTAATTGGTTTGTCTCTTTATCAAATGTTAGTTTTATACTAGGTGACTAGCTTTGGTGCCCATTTTTGCTCTACATTTAGAAAAAATTTTAGAATAAATAGGAAGAAATTACATTTGAGATCAAATGACCCTAAGAAGTCTGAACAGATTGTCTAACGTTAACCTACATAAATATTGGCATTAGTATAGTCCTCAGCTAGAACAGTCTAATCTCTTCAATGAAAAAAAAATAACAACAAAATCTGTTACTTCAAAATAAGTCACTTCATTATAGACCAAAATCCCTATATACTTGGAAATGTTCTCATATGTGTTATTTTGTCATCTCAAGTCAGAATTCTACTAACATAAAGAGATATTACATAAACTATATCTATAAATTAAGTCTATGAAAATATATGATTCTCTGAATATATATAGTCATTTAATGATAGGCTGTTCTTTTGAAATTCTGCATCAATATATCCTTTGATACTGAAAACAAATACTCTATGTCTGATGCTCTATATCATAAAGCTCAGTCTTACAATTCAAGATGCTTCATGAATTATACTTGACAGTATATACTTCCTTAATATATATAAAATGACAATAAAAGAAGCAGAAAACACAAAATGGTCTGTATTGATGTGTATTCTCTGTCTTCCTATCTATTATATATAATGGAGAAAAAGTATTTGCTTTTGCAGGCTTTTCCAATAAAACCTTTCTGTTCATGTGGATATTTCAAGTTAATAATGCAATTAGAATGAGTGAATTAAACTCATGGTAAAATGGAAATTCATGAAAAAACAACATGATGAGCCTTGGGCAGGCACTTTGGAAAAAGGGTGTCAAGGCTAGAAAATGGAGTCAAGAAAAATGCTTCATGGGTTTAAGCGGCCTCAGTGCTCCAGGCTGCTTTGCCATACTTTACAGGGAAAAAAAAATATAAACACTTTTCAAGTTGAAAATAGAAAAAGCACAAATTCAAACCTAATACTCCTTTTAATGAAAAGCTCTACTAGTGACCTTGATGCTTTGACAATTTTGGATCGTGCATGCAAAATAATCAAACATCCAATCTCTACTCAGACAAGTGAAAATCTTGTTTCCAGACAAACCAGCTTAGGATGGCTTCCTTATCTTCCTACTGGTGAAAGGTTTTAAATGCCTATTGTCTTGAAAATAGATAATACACAATCCTTGCATTAAAAAAACAAACAAACCTGTCTTTGATTTTTGATTACTGAATAAACAGAGATGACAGAGCTATGAACATCTTTGATTTTCCCAAAAATCACCTTTTAGAGGAAAGAAAAGTAACTGTAATGCTAACTATTCTGAAGTGCGCTTGAAAGGGCATCCTTACCAAGCTCCACAGGAGACAAAGAAAAGAGTTTGACAAAAATTTAAACATGCATAGAAAAGCTGAAGAAACAAAATTTTAAACAGTTATTGAGCTCAACCTAATACTCAGTTTCAACAGAGAAATATGTACAAAGCATCACATACTACTGATGGTGGTGGCATGCAGACACCAAAATTGTCAAAATTTGCAACCTGCATAATACCTTTGGTTGAATTGCTCCAACGGTTACCTTCAGAATAATGGGATAAAGTCAGCAGATTGACACATGAACCCCCAGCGCCAGATCCAAAAACAGTGATTCTTAAGGGGTCACCGCCAAAGAATCCAATGTTCTCACTAGTCCATCTTAAAGCCTGTATGAGGTCAAGGAGTCCATAGTTTCCTTTTGCAGCCTGATCTCCTGTGCTTAAGAAACCTGGAAGATCGAAATAAAAAGGTACCTTAGAACACTGTTTTGAGTTGACATGGATCAAATAGACATTCAATATAAATACAATTAAATCTTGAATTCATCATGGTGAGTACAGTACAAATTCTTTAGTAAAAAATTATCTCCCACTAGAATCAAAGAATATACTTTAGGAAGAATAGTAGACACTGAAACCTGAAAAGTGACATTTATCTTCCCCAAGTTACCCAGGTAATAGGTAACAAGGGGCAGATAAAGAGAATGAAAACATTCTGAAAATCCTCAAGGGAGACATTTTATAGGCCAAGTTACTTTGTGGAGATATTTGAGTCAGTATCATGGGGCATATGAGAATGTGCTTTTGCATAAAACACTGTGTCAGCCCTAAAGTTGTGCATGGTCTAACATGGTTGGAATTTAATGAATGTGTGGTACAGTGGCAGGATGTGAGAGTGAAGAACAGGGGTATTTTTCTAAGACTTGTGCATAAAATTATATGCAACTCTTTGCATGTAGATGCATATATGCATTTTTGTCATTGATGGTCCATGCTTAGGAAAGAATCACTGTGTTAGGGGGCCTGGGTGGCTCAGTCGGTTAAGTGTCTGACTCTTGATTTCGATTTAGGTCATGATCTCAGCATCACTAAGATTCAGCCCCGTGCTGGGCTCTATGATGAACATAGAGCCTACTTAAGATTCTCTCTTTCCCTCTCTCTCTACTTCTCCCCTACTCACGTTCACTCTCTCTCTCTCAAAATAAACTAAAATATAATATTTTAAAAATAAGGAATCAATGTGTTAGAGGTAATTTGGGAACACATTTGGAATACCTTAAATGCTAAATTGAACATATTTGCTCAATTAAAAAACAACACAGAATAACTGGAGGTTTTTAAAAAGTTCAGACTCATATATCTAGAATGTTTAAAACTCTGCTTAACAGTAAATCTGATAATCAAGAGGAATATATATTGCATAATACAAAGAAAGGAGGTAGAAGAAAGGTTATAGGAACAGAACTGACAGACTGGCAAAGGCAATTGAAAACAGGGGATAGAAAAAATATTGTAACTGTAATAGCTGGCTGAGTGACTTTATATATGAAAGTTTTAGAGAGGAGCAAAGATACTACTTTAATACTTTAAACATATTCACTCATTTCACTGACTTAATAGCTTTTATATTATGTTTATTATAACTTGTAAAACAAATATCTACTCTCTAATATATATCCACATTTGCTATAGATGAAAAAGTATAAAGTAATTCATAAAAGATTCCATTTTATACATTATTCACATATTGTGTAGAAAATATTTAGAGATATATTACACATAAACTGATTATATTTAGGGATATAATTTCCAATCTCACCAAGTGTATAGAACTAATTTTTTTTAATTAGATATATTCTCTTATTGCAGACCCATTAGAGAAACTCAACATAAAAAGAGTAAAAATTACTTCAATGTGAAATATACCTTTATTTTATAACTAAGCCAGGAAGTGAGTTATATTTGTGAAAACCATACTGTGGTAACAGTACCTGGCAGTTAGGTAAATAAATCTATACCCCAAATGAATATAGGAACGGGAAATTCTTAGGATCATGGTAGAAAGCAATAGAGGAAGACAAATCTTTTTGAATAATTTTGCAAAAAAATATATGAGGTAATAAGTTGATTAGTCATTCTTCTTTTACAAGACCAAAAATTTTAAGAAACAAAAACACAATCTCTAGTCCATTAAGCGTGTGCTTGTGTGCATGTGCGTGTGTGTGTTTGTGTGTGTGTGTGACCCCAAAACCAATCATACAGAGGTTAAGTTTTAAAAAATAAGATTCAAATAAATATATCTTTTTGGACGTACTCATTACTTTTTTTTTTATTAAATATACATAACAGTTTAAGAAAATCTTCACATTATCTTCTTACATAAAAACACTTTTGAATACTCAAGTTCATATAAATGAGAGCATATTAAAACATAAAGCAAAAACATGGGAAAGAACTCCTTTAACTTTATTTGCTATTAAGTGAATTTTGGTGTAAAACAGAACCTTTAGTTTAAGTTCCTGAAGGGATCCGTTACAATTTTTTTGTTCTATAAACATGGACTGATAGTATGAACTCTGAACACAACCTTATGAAAGGATTACTGTACATTAGATACAAGTGACTCTGTACATTAGATAGAAGTGGATAAAGGAGGTATGTGTGCGTGTGTGTGTGTGTGTGTGTGTGTGTGTAGGAGAGAGAATAAATGAGAGAATGAGAGCACACTCTAGGTAGTTTATTACCTATAATTTATATTCAGGTAGAAATTTGATTTCTGAATATAGCTTATGCCACTCGGCACAAACCCCAGGATTGGTATTTAATTCCTCTTTAAGTAATATTGAATAATTCTAGTATTATCCAAATAAATCTCTATGTTCATACAAAATTGACTTCCTAATAAGATAATCATAACTCAATATGTAGCAAGTAGAGAACCATAGTAATAAGATTATTATCTCTAAGTTAACTAAAAAATATGGCCTCTATAATTTCAGTTTTAGTAGCACTAATTTAACGACTCTGGTAGGTTGGTCAAATAATTTTGTGTTTATATCATAATACTTGTAAAAGCATGTCATTTGTCCGAAAAGCAAGCTCTAATTTATATATGATTTAGTGAAATCTTGTAGCATCATCAAGAAAAAAAAAATTAAACAAAATCAATTCAATTCCAAAGTTGTACTGTTATGTCATAGCATAGAAAATGGAGTAAATCATCAGGTAAAAGATTTTGGTCCTAGGCTTGGAATGTGTAAGCTACTCTGTCAAACTTCATTTTTACCTTTCATTACTGAATTTCTTTCACTATTAATTTTTATTTCATGTGTATGCTGTAGTTTATCTATCTATCTATCATCTATCTATCATCTATCTATCTATCTATCTATCATCTTCTAACTGGAAGCAGTTCATTAGCATGAATTGAGAGAGCCACTATAGTTTTATGTTAGGAAAAAATAATCGATATCTACTGCCTTTATTAAGGTCAGTCAGACAATCAAATCATATCTCTTTAGGCCCGATAAAATAATACTACATGCTTGTATTAATTTTTGGATTTCCAATCCTATATTCAAACAAGAGTCTGTGGCTCAGCCAAAGGCAATAAATAAAGAAAATTAAGTAAATCGCTGCCTCAAAAGAGACACAGTTTGCTAATTACCCAAGTGATGTGCATTGGCAGCATTCTTTATACGTTGCTATCCAGTGAAGTGTCATTTAAAGTTCTTTTCAAAATTGACTTAGCTGCTGTGTCCTTAACAGCAGAATAATTTCAGATAGCCCTACCTGGAATTTTATATTGGACTGTTCAACTACAGGCCAGCCATGGCAGAACTCACTTTTGTAAAGATCCTAAAGTATTCCTTACCTTCATGATTACTTTGAAGGTTTTTCCCTTAATGTCACTTACGTCATTCTGTATAGTCATTCAATTTATCCAGCCTTTCCTGGCCTTCAATTGTAAGCTCCTGGAATGTATGACTAATTGTTGTCCTAACACAATTACACATTATTTTTGTAAGATAGAACAATAATGAGTATCAGCTCTTCTCCTTTTTTGGGAGGATAGCAACAGAATTCTCCAGAAAACATTATTCAACTATTTATTTGACTCGTGAGTATAAAAACTGAAAACATTATTACCTTTAAAATTAAGGTAAACTTTCAAAATTCATAATTACAAGTATGCCAAGAATTATTTCAGTGGCTCATGTACACACTATAATTCTCATTCGACTGTGTTCAAATAGAATTTATTTAATGCCATTTTTCCCACCTAAAAATTCCCTATTAAAAAAAACCCTCCAATCACTGTTTTCACTACCTGGACTACTAATTTTACTGATCTGATTAAATTTACCAAGCAGGTTTTGATGTTTACCTTATCTGGCAACTACGATTATTTTCAGGTGTTAGAAACCAAGCAAACTGAACATGGGCTCACAGAACCTTGGAATGGAAAAATCAGATCAGGCATAAAAGAAATTGGCAAGGAAGAAATAAATAAAAGTGGATAATCACTGTAACCAGGTAACCAAGTATTGGTTTGGGCTACTGGTGACCACCAAATTCAGACAGGCAGACCCGAGGGAGTATGAGAGAAGCTACGTTAAGCTGTCTGGCAACAGCCCTACAGCTTATTGGTTGAGCCAATCTATTTTCAGGTACCTTACAGTATAACTGTATAGACAACATGTTTAGAATGTAAAACAAAAGGAAAGCAGGGTGCTTCTCATTAAAAAAAAAGATCTAAACGTACCCAAGGAGGACACTGAGACTAGGAAAAATGCAAGCTGTTTACATTTGAGATTACATCTAGATTTTCAGAAATTAAGATGTCAGTGATTCTAGGGGCGCCTAGGTGGCTCAGTTGGTTAAGTGTCCAACTGTGGATCAGGTCATGATCTCATGGTTTGTGGGTTCGAGCTCTGGGTCAGGCTCTGCGCTGACAGCTCAGAGCCTGGAGCCTGCTTCAGATTCTGTGTCTCCCTTTCTTTCTGCCCCTCTCTTGCTTGTGCTCTCTTTGTTTATAAATCTAAAATTTATATAAATAAAAAAACTTAAAAAATAAGATGTCAGTGATTCTATACTGTAGGTATGCTTTCTTTTTTGGGGATAGAAGGGCAAATCTGAATGTCTATGCTTATAGTGTTCGATATATGAAAGTGTTAAATATATATACTTATATATATTTAAGAGTCCTTACTATGTGTTCGTGCTATAAAAAAGTAAGAAAGAAATCTCTGTTTATCAATGCTGTTGCCTGGATACAGATGGTTATGGTTGGTCTTTGAGTCAAATTGATAAGAACTTCAAAATAGAGGCCATACTGAGCATTAAAGAGTCTGCCTTGAAGCTATGAAACTTTGAATGATAGTGAGGAATCCTTCTAGGGATTTGGGAATATAGATCAGAAAAATAACTCATTAAGGATTTTGCATCTTAAGCATAAAAGGATTGAAAACTGTGGGATTAATATCTGAAAAACTAAAAATCCGACTGAAAATCCTATGTGCGAACTCTCCCTGTCTTCTTAGTTGCCAAATCCAGTCTGATCTTCGTCTGTACTCTCTCTCTATTTCTTGCTTTCAACTCCTGTTCCTGACTTTTTCTAGGTGCCCTTCTTTTTATTCTTAGACTCATGAAATCCTTTTAGCTAGTCAATCTCCAAACTTTCAGCACACAAGTCCACCTTCCATTCTGTCATCAGACTCACTTTTGAGAGTGAAAATATTTTGAAAATATTCTGTTCTAGTGGTGGACATTGCTATGTTATAGTTTAAAATAAAACCCCTCTGTTAACACATACTAGATAGTCATCCCTCATTTCTCTTTGAGCAAGATTGTTTAAAATATGATGGTTTAAATTTCCCAAATTGGACAATTTGGGGTCTGTGTAGGGAAAAAGAACACACATAATATCATTAATTAGTCATCACCTCTAGCTAACTTCCCTGCTAATGTGCTTTTTGAGAGCTATTGTCTAAATTTTTCTTAGAAAGGAACAAAAGACAGAGTCAAAATAATTTCCTTTTTGTATGTATGTATCCTCCAAAAAAACTGGCTCTGAAATGAGTGATATCTTAATATCAAATAACTTGGTGATATTCCAAAACTTTATATTTTCGTACATTTATTATCTATCATCTATCTATCATCTATCTATCTATCTATCTATCTATCTATCTATCTATCTATCTATCTATCTATCTATCATCCTCATCTTCTGTCATCTACCTATTTTTTTATTGTGAGGTAATTTGCTTTTTAATGGCTCATCTTTGGGAAAAGTAAACTGAATTACTGGCCACATCTCTTGATTGCTGACAGCTGACATGGAAAAGGTGAAGGTGACTGCCAGCAGATGCCTGGAAAGAAGACACCTGTAGATGTCTCTGTATTTTTCAATCTTCAAATTTCCCATATGTTTACCATCTTCAAGGTAAACAGGTGAAATTGATCCTTCTATATAGTCACTGGTATTATAGTCACTGGTAACACTTGTGACTCTTTCTCCATAGACAGTAATGGAGAAACAAAGGCCCTGGTTTGCTTAGCTCTGAACTGTGTACACTATTCCTATTTCAAGAATGGCCCAAGATACTAGAAAAAAGTAACAGCCCTTGATCCCACACCATCACCTCTATTCTTCATTCCAACCTGAGGCTGTTAATGTTCACAATTCTTGGTCTGCATGTCAAGAAATGCTTATGCAACATTCCTTGAGTAAGGCTATTGTGTACTTCTGGCTATTTGAATCTGCACAACAGACCTGGTATCAAAACTGATAAAGTTTCCTTGCTTTCTGAATAACCACTCTCACAAACAAGTGAAAAAGCACTCTCCCTTCTAAAAAAGCTATTTAGAGGAAAGAAATCACATTATTAATTTCTAATTGTTCTGATTATGCAGGAATGTGTCTAATGATTTAAAGTGATAATTTGCTTCAAAGCAGGACATCCAGGGAGCCACAATGGCTGCTGTATAAGAAAAAATCTTCAGGAACTATATATATATATATATAGTTCAGAACTATATAGCTTCAGGAACAGTAAAGACTATAAAAATATTGCAAATATCTGTCTAATGCACATCTTGGTCTGTGTGTGTGTGTGTGTGTGTGTGTATTTTGTAATTTATCATTTGTATTTATAATTTGTTCATCTTTTTTATTTTCTCTGAGCTGGGTGCTCCACTGTACCTGCCCCGAATGGCCATTCTGTACATGTTTTCTGAATAAAGGTAGGCATTAACATGTTATAATTCTGTTACAACATGGAGACCAACAATTAAATTCTTTCCAAACAATTCTTTCCAAACAGAAGACGTCTATGTGTCTTTTCTGATGGCAGCAATGAAGGGGAATTTAGGAGCCTCTGAGACCTGAGAGGGAAAGAGGAATGTTGTGTTCTTCAGTCCCACACAAGCTGACCCCTGAGAAAGACACAATTAATTGAATAAAAAAAAAAAAAGAAAGAAGAGTAGGAGATAAGGTCTGGGTAATGAATAAATGTCTGGTAATGAATAAGCTTAACTAACTTAAGAAAACTAATTTCAAAGAATATTGACAAAACTAGATTGTTTTATGTATTTTGTTTTTACCATAGCAGGAGTTTTTGAGAAGATAATGTTGTCCTAAGGGATAACTAGTAAAATCTGATAGTTTTTAATGCTGCTTTCATTATATTCTTCTCTACTAAAAGCTACCCTGACTAATTTAGTGATTTTAAAACTTTTTATTTTTGAAAACTTTCAATATTATCAAAATATTTCAAAAATAGTACAAAAATTTACCATGTACTCTTCACCCAGATGTCCCACATATTATCATCTTCCTTCCTTCCTTCCTTCCTTCCTTCCTTCCCAACCTCCCTCCTTCCCTTCCTTCCTTCCTTTCTACCGCTACTTCTCACTCCCCCACACCCCATCAAATCTAGAATCACATGTTGAATTTAGTTTTCTACTTAGTCTCCTTAATTTTGAGCAATTTGTTTCTCTTTCTTTGTCTTTTTTTTAGCCTTGATATTTTTAAAGAATGCAGATCAGTTATTATGTAGAATGTTCCTCAATTAAGATTTATCTGATATTTCTTTGTGATTATATTTCTTCAGGTTATCAATTTTTGACAGAGGACCATAGAAGTAATGTTGTGTTGCAGAAGAAGGAAACTAGATCATTTTCTCACACCATACACAAAGATAAACTCAAAATGGATAAAGGACCTGAACATGAGACAGGAAACTATCAAAATTCTAGAGGAGAAACAACCTCCTTGACCTCTACCGCAGCAATTTCTTACTTGATACATCCCCAAAGGCAAGGGAAGCAAGAGCAAAAATAAACTATTGGGACCTCATCAAGATTAAAAGCTTCTGCACGGCAAAGGAAACAATCCATAAAACTAATAGGCAACCAACGGAATGGGAAAAGAGTTGCAAATGACATATCAGATAAAGGGTTAATATCCAAAATCTATAAGGAACTCACCAAACTCCACACCCAAAAAACAACCCAGTGAAGAAATGGGCAGAAGATATAAACAGACACTTCTCCAAAGAGGACATCCAGATGGCCAACACACACACATGAAATGATGCTCAGCATCCCTCCTCATCAGGGAAATACAAATCAAAACCACACTGAGATATCACCTCATGCCAGTCAGAGTGGCTAAAATGAGCAAATCAGAGAACTCTAGATGCTGGCGAGGATGTGGAGAAACGGGCACCCTCCTACATTGTTGGTGGGAATGTAAACTGGTACAGCCCCTCTGGAAAACAGTGTGGAGGTTCCTCAGGAAACTAACAATAGAACTCCCCTATGACCCAGCAATAGCACTGCTAGGAATTTACCCAAGGGATATAGGAATGCTGATGCATTGGAGCACATGTACCCCAATGTTCATAGCAGCACTGTCAACAATAGCCAAATCATGGAAAGAGCCTAAGTGTCCATCAATGGATGAATGGATCAAGAAGATGTGGTTTGTCTATACGATGGAATACTACATGGCAATGAGAAAGAATGAAATCTGGCCATGTGTAGCAACATGGATGGACCTTGAGGGTGTTATGCTGAGCAAAATAAGTCAGGCAGAAAAGGACAAATATCATATGTTTGCACGTATAGGAGGATTAGGAGGAACTTAACCGAGGACCATGGGGGAGAAGAAGGGAGGAAATGGTGGGGGAAAGGGAGAGAGGCAAACCATGACAGACTCTTGAATGCTGAGAACAAACTAAGGACTGATGGGTGTGTGTGTGGGGGGGGAGATGGGCATAGGGGAGGGCACTTGTGGGGATGAGCACTGGGTGTTATATGGAAACCAACTTGACAATAAGCTATTTGTAAAAAAAAAAAAAAGAAGAAGAAGTAATGTTGTGTTTATCTTGGTTCATCAAAATAGCAGGCATGCCATGTTAATTTGTCTCATGACCACTTACTTGGTCAAGTGGTAGTTTTTCATGTTTTTCCATATTAATTTACATTTTTTCCCTTCACAGATAATAAATATAAGATAGGCAGATTATATTGATACTATGTAAATTTCCTGCTTCTCATCACACTGTCATCCACTTACTGGCATCTGTTTATGATTATTATTTGAAACAAATATTAATTTCATCATTTATTTTACTATTAGTTGGAATTGGCGGCAAGAAAAAGATATCCTTTCTCCCCAATTTGTTTTCATTCATTTATTTGTATTGTTATGGACTCATGGGTTTTTATTTTATTCCAGGGATTTTAATCTTTTCTCATAATTTGTTTTGATATTTAAATTGTCCCTTATTTGGCCAGTAGGATTCCCTCTAAGTTGGCCCCCATGTCGTTTTGACATGTCTCTATCATCTTTGAGCACATGCTCACTTCTCCTTTCACCATAAAAATAGCATTTTTGCAAGAAACCTCTAACTACTCTTGGGGTTTTGGACTTCCCTTTGGATAAAATTTGAATAGACATTTTACATGTAAAGCAATTAAATTTTTTTAGTAATTGCAAAATTAATTAAATCTATAAAGTAATTAAGTAAAAGTTAATTAAATTTTGAAAATCATTTACAAAATTTACAACAATATTTAGTATTACAAAAAAAGCAGAAACTGAAGCTTGTTCTTGAATTTTGGAGTATAAGGATATCTCATTTGTGAAAAAGTGTCATACAATGAGATTGAAACCACTACTCCGGAACAACACTAAATAATGTCACCAGCACCACGTATGAAATACCAGCACACACACACACACACACACACACACACACAAACACACAGCTACATTCCTGAGAAAAAACAATGGCAGTAACAAATATGACTCAACCCAGCTAAAAATATTTTAATGCTTCAAAATATATAGACTATGGAAAGAACATAGTAATATGAGTTACCTATAGTGAAAATCTACAATATAAAGTAGTGAAAGCTACAAAATGAAGAAGATTACACTCAACTAACTACTTCCCAATACTCAGATCTCTAATAAAACTTGAATGATAATCCAAATTTCTCACTCTCCCAAATTTTAAATTATAAAGATTGTTTTATTTTTTAAACCAACTTTTCCTAGGAAGTTTCAATTAGTGATTCTTAAAAGGCAAGTTTGTGAACCCTAGATTAGGGCCATATGGTATGCCTTTCAGAGCAGCTGCTGAGTGTACATAAAGGCACTAGAATGGACCCAAAATATCCTGAGGCAAACCAATTTCAGAGACCAATGTAGCAGCACCAGCAGCTAGCCTTGGGTAATCTCATTTACTAATGCCGAAGGGATATATGATAGGTGTTACTTAGATGTTAACAATAAATCCACCTAATATTGAAAATTGGAATAACTTTTGGGTTTGTACTTGAGCATAAGTAACATGCTGATATTGGCCCCTGAAATCCATCAGAAGTATTGTCTGAAGCCCCGAATCTATTGCTGTGTTAATCTGTGAAAGCTCACCAAGGAGAAAATTACTCATGTAGCTTGGCCTTCAGCTGGAGGAATTTTTCAAAAGTTTTCCTAGACCAGCAATTCCTATAGTAGCTAATATGGATCTTCAGCTCAGAGGGTCATGGAATGCTGTTCAATAGTGAAGGAAATATTGAAACAAGTAGAAGGTCAATTTAGAAGAAGCAGTGATCTGAATCTCCCCCAGGGTGCCCTCACATTAAGCTTGGATTTGTAATTGAAAATAAATCTTTCATGTCTGGGTGACAAGTCTGAGGTCCTGTCCTGGGTACAGTTTTCACTAAGCATTATATTCTCCAGCTTGAAGTCACTGTCCTTTTCAGCTGATTTGACCTGCAATGCCACAGTAGGATGTTGGCTGCCAAGTGATTAGCTATTCAAGAAAAAAGTGAAACTAATCTCTGTATTAATATACATGAGGTGAAATGAGAAAGAATTTGAGACTCGAAGGCACGGAGACTGATGTTACAAGCTGTGCAGTGAGGCATACTCCCCCAGATCCAGTAGCAGAATCAAACCCCACAGAGGAAGGGTGACATTTGGCAGAGGTGGTGCAAGAGACAGCTGCCGTGGGTTGAAGTGACAGCTTGATTTTCTAGCACTTTAATGGAAAGAGTTACTCCTTTTCAGAATAAAAAGAGCATCCTGTCATTATGGCACTTAGTAAAATGCATACAAGTGCAGAATTCAATTTTTTCCTTTACATTGAGGATTGGAGAGGTGCTATACTGAAGAGAAGCTATGATTTATTTTTAAATTTGCTGACCTACCAAGCATTTCCACATCACTTTGTGGCTACTGAGGAACCTTTATATAAACACTTTTCCCTCTGTTAGAAATATTCCTTCTTTCTCTTAGAGAATCTAATAACCATAGAGATCAATTAATAGCACATATTTGAATCTTTTAATGAAAAACAGCTGATAAATTCACATTTGGTGGGCACCTTCTCCTCCAGGCATTCTGCTAGTTATTCAATATACATCATGTCCTCTGTCCTTCAGAAAGTTAGGTTTCATTTGAATGTTTCTTGAATGTATTCCCTGTGGACTCTACCTGTCTTAAAGGTAAAGAATGTGGGGAATTCCGACCAAAAATATGAGGGCTGGAAGGAACATTAGTAACTAGTGCAACCACATATTTTATAGATGAGAAAATTGAGGATCAGAGAGTGAATATAAATTTTCTGGTGTCACACAGCAAGGTAGGACCCCAGGTTTCCTGTTTTCTAAGCCCAGTGCTTGCAAAGTAAGGAAATTGTTGTGGACTTCTTAAGCAATGCATTACATTGTATATGTTCCCTCTTGTTTTTGCTTTACTAAGCAACTATTTCGGTGCTTTATATTATAAGACTATGATGACAAAAGTTCAGTATAGGAAACTCTCTACTCTATTGACTTTTTCTCCAGACTACCTTTCATCCACCCTTAACTATCTAGACAAGCAAGGGTACTATCCCATGCAAAAATTAGATCTCCCCCAACAAAAAAATGATTATGTGAGTCTTATTCTATATACCTTATTAATTTTTCTTGTAGTTAAAAATGCTAATTTTTATTTACAAATTACCTTTGTATTTCCAAAGTAAGGTAAAAACTGGATTTTAAAATGTGAGGCAATAGGGGTCCCTGGATGGCTCAGTCGGTTAAGATTCTGACTTCCAGGGCACCTGGGTGGCTCACTCCGTTAAGCGTCTGACTTCGGCTCAGGTCACGATCTCACGGTTCTTGGGTTCGAGCCCCGTGTTGGGCTCTCTGTGCTGACAGCTAGCTCAGAGCCTGGAGCCTGCTTCTGATTCTGTGTCTCAATCTCTCTCTGACCGTTCCCTGCTCATGCTGTCTCTCTCTCTCTCTCTCAGAAATAAATAGAACATTAAAAAAAAAAAGATTTTGACTTTGGTTCACGTCATGGTCTCAGGGTTTGTGGGTTTGAGCCCTGTACTGGCCTCTGTGCTGACTGCTTAGGGCCTGGAGCCTCCTTTGGATTTTGTGTCTTCCTCTCTCTCTCTCTCTGCCCCTTCCCATTCACTTTTTCTCTCTCAAAAATAAATAAACATTAAAAAAATAAATAAAATTAGAAAAAAACAAAATGTGAGCAATAAAATCCTTAATCATACTTTTAAGGTTCTGTCTACCTTGGGGAAAAATGTTCTCTTCTAAACTAATTTTATTATTCTCTTTGCTAGGAAATTCTTTTCAGAGCTGAAATATCTATGTAGCTTAAGCCAGTTTCCTTTTGTTCTGTGCTCAGAGAAGATGGAAAACATCTGGCAGGTTCTTTTGGCAGGATATTCAAGGAAAATCTTTACTCTTCAGGCAAAATAATCCAATTCCTTTTTGTCTACATTGTGTGGAACTCTTCTCCAACTCTTATATAAAGAGATAAATTGCATAATGGAGATGGATATTTGTTGATCAGAGCCAACTTATAGTAGTTTAATTTGCAATTTCTTTGAATAAAGTTAATTATAACAAAAGCAATGTTAATAAATTCTACAGAAAATAATTTGCTCTTTAGGTTTTTCATTCATTAGCCATGCCAACAGAAACATTATGCAGCATGTTAAGAATTTTTGTTTGAGCTTATCTAAGAGGAAAGGCTGGCTGGTAGCCTGCATTTGACCAGCTTTTACCAGGTGCTGTAGGGTTGCCTATAAGCAACTTCATGGTGAGGAAATAATCACCGCACAAAGGTGCCTTGTGAGTTAGTGGCACCTGGCCCAGGTTCACCACAAGCTTCCGTCAGTCGCTCAGCATTGTATTTGTATAGGGTTAGACTCTTTTCCTAGACGCAGAGAGAAGGCCATTCCTCCCTTCTCACGAAGACAAAATAAGAATAATATATTGTACACTGCAAATCGGTCCAACATTAATGAATATCATTCAAAAAGTTTTCATTTCTTAGTAACCACTTCTGTGAATATTTTAGAGTTGTACAATTGGAGGATTTCTATTTTGTTTATAGCTTCCTTTTTTTTTTTTAAAATGGAGTTAGTGGATTTTGCTAGCATCTAAGATGAAAAATTCCACAGAAGTACACTTGGTAGGCTGACTCTAAGTTTGGCAATGGAGCAAAGCTTGATTTCCTACTAAGATGAGCTAGTATAATCACACTGTACTCAGTGGAGAAACAGAAAAGCTCTTTCCTTATTAAAACAGCGTGTCAGATTCTGCCCAGAGAAACCTTGCTCACAGGAACAAGTAAGGCTCTGAGGGTAGAAGGGGTGATCAATATTTGATTATCCTAGGTCACAGCTGTTCTTATCCTGAGCTGGGCCATAGTTCTTAAATTATTTACGATCAGAAGTAAGGAATGTTAACTTCTCAAACTCAGCTTGGAGGCCTAGCACCAAGTCTGCCCCACTAATATGACCTCCTTCCTCCTCTCTTTCTTTCTGCCTCTTTGATTCTGCCAGGCAGACTTTTATTCCTTTCTTTCCCAGAGTTCTTCCTCCAGGCTTTCAGTTATGCCAGTATCCTTCCGCTTGTTTCTCCTTTGCCGTTTTAAAGTTTCCTTGCAACAGATTCTCACTCCTCAAGCGATCATTTTTTTTCTTTACAATCTTTTCCCCTGAATACACAGAAATCCCTTAT